>NW_009258119.1:767052-1090813 GCF_000149755.1 Phytophthora sojae
AAATGGTAGGGCCCGCGTCGTTTTCCACCTGCCTCGACCTCCAGACAGGCGAGGGTGACTTGGTGGCGCCTACGCCGTTGCAGAAATGATCGCGCGCTGAGCGGCCGAGAGTGCAAAAATTACTGGCTTGAAACTGGTGTATCCCTCAACAAGTCAAGCCCTGTCAATCTGAAGACACAATTGTGATTGGCTAATACTATCCTGTATCCCATACGTGGGTGTATCCCTCTACAAAACAAATTCGGTAACCAGCTCCTGGGGTTAACGTTGGACAAGCACTGCCGAATGGCCAGGTTGCTCTCTACCTTGAGCTCAGCTTCGCACGGGGACAAGGGACATTGGTCACAGTGGATGAGTCCAAAAATGTAATGGCTCGCTAACAACGAACTGTAATGTATAGTGTACATTATGCTTTGCGCGTGCCATGCAAATCTTGCTGCCGTCGTAGCTGTACAGTACGTAATGGTCTTGCGAGCGTTGCAATGGACGACTGCACATTCCCACTCAAAATACGCAAAGCGGTTACCCGCCAGGTGGTGGGCATTGACTTGGTTCGAGCGGATGTCTGCCCTTGGCCAGCAATGACACAGCAATGGGCCGCTGCAGTGTACATGTATGCAGCAGTGTTTTGTGTGAGAGCGACATCAATATACATGTACATTCTCCCAATCGTAGCCAATATGATGCACACTTGGGAGGTGATATCGACAGCGGGGCCACGTTAAATTCCTATATTAGCCGTACAAAAACCAAAAACGGGCTGCTGGTACAGAAGTACGAGTGATACAGTAGAGTAGCGAGGACAGGAGAAAGCGCTTCGCTTGCTTGATGCAACAAAGCTGTGCAGCATCGACGGAATTTCTCGGTGGGGTCGACTAGCGTTCGCCTTGTTTTTCCATTGATTCGGAACTGGGATTGGCACGACACGCTTTTCGGAGTTAGAGTGCCGATGTGCACACTGTACACATGCGATAACCGGAAATTGAGTCCAAAAATGTAGTAGTAAGTGACTTTATTTGGTCTTGGCCATTAAAATCCTGGTGGTGGTCTTACTGTTTCTTCTTCTTCTACTGAACTTCGATCTCAAGTTGGGGTGGTGGCGGCGAACAAGCTAATAAGTTGGGCTGTGTCGGCAGCCGCATTGGTGAGATTCGGCTTTGAGAGACTTGAGGTAGAGTGCTCAGTTTAGTAATTTTGATAAATACATCTGGGCGTCTGGTGGATGAGATCGTGGGCTCGAGCGACGAAAGTGATGGCAGCAGAATGGAGATTGAAGACGCTGGCGTAGAGATGGAGATGGTCAGAGGCATTGGGGACGGTGGCATCATTGAGAAGGCTGAGGCTGTGGTCATCGCTTCCTCCGAGCACGAGTGGCAAGACGAGGACTTTGAAGATGGAACTTGTCTCTTGTCAGACTGCACCAACACGGCTCAAGCGAACGGCTTCTGCTACGCTCACGGCGGATATCAGGTGTGCTATGCTCTTGGTTGTAACCGGAGGGCTGCTGTACGAGCTTTTCATCGCAAACGCGCCGTATCCAGCGACACGAATGATCTGCACACTGCTGAATACGACGGTAATGGAAAGAGCGCGAAGAACCAAAAGGTGTGGGTCCAACTCGACTACTGCGATAAGCACTTGGATGAAGAGGAACTGGATGGAGATCACGCAGCCGAAGCATCGAGTCAAGCGCAGCCGCATGAGACCATCCGCGCTACCGATCGTCGTTATCGTCGCCACAGCGTGTGCAAGTGGCTTGGGTGTATGAAGTGGGTGATGAGAGATGGAGACCCGAGCGAGTACTGCGTCCTTCACCGAGCCCAAGACGGCAGCTCAGTGATCTCGAGAGGAAGTAGCGTGGCATCATTCACCCACTCCGAGGACGAGTCGAGTGTTGAGCAAGTGGAGGCCACGGAATTCAATGGCGAAAAGGACGTCCAGCGCGACTACAAAAGCCCCGTCCTCTGCAAAGAACCAGGATGCAGCAAGCAGGGATCTGTCTACGGAGACAAGAGGGGCTACTGCTTTTAACACGGCGGTGGCGTCACCTGCATCGTACCAGGATGCCCCAAGCAGCGTCAATTGAAGGGGCTATGCCGAGAGCAAGCTTTGCGTTTGTTCCTGCCGCCGACAGAAGCACCCCCACCACCACTCTTCCCCCTTGATACTTTTCTGTAGGTAGACCCGGAAAGAACGTATCTTCAGCGAAACAAACATTGCAGTGTAGTCTCAGGTGCTCGACCATAGCCTTCTTCATTGCAGCAGTGTAAAATGGTAGGGCCCGCGTCGTTTTCCACCTGCCTCGACCTCCAGACAGGCGAGGGTGACTTGGTGGCGCCCACGCCGTTGCAGAAATGATCGCGCGCTGAGCGGCCGAGAGTGCAAAAATTACTGGCTTGAAACTGGTGTATCCCTCAACAAGTCAAGCCCTGTCAATCTGAAGACACAATTGTGATTGGCTAATACTATCCTGTATCCCATACGTGGGTGTATCCCTCTACAAAACAAATTCGGTAACCAGCTCCTGGGGTTAACGTTGGACAAGCACTGCCGAATGGCCAGGTTGCTCTCTACCTTGAGCTCAGCTTCGCACGGGGACAAGGGACATTGGTCACAGTGGATGAGTCCAAAAATGTAATGGCTCGCTAACAACGAACTGTAATGTATAGTGTACATTATGCTTTGCGCGTGCCATGCAAATCTTGCTGCCGTCGTAGCTGTACAGTACGTAATGGTCTTGCGAGCGTTGCAATGGACGACTGCACATTCCCACTCAAAATACGCAAAGCGGTTACCCGCCAGGTGGTGGGCATTGACTTGGTTCGAGCGGATGTCTGCCCTTGGCCAGCAATGACACAGCAATGGGCCGCTGCAGTGTACATGTATGCAGCAGTGTTTTGTGTGAGAGCGACATCAATATACATGTACATTCTCCCAATCGTAGCCAATATGATGCACACTTGGGAGGTGATATCGACAGCGGGGCCACGTTAAATTCCTATATTAGCCGTACAAAAACCAAAAACGGGCTGCTGGTACAGAAGTACGAGTGATACAGTAGAGTAGCGAGGACAGGAGAAAGCGCTTCGCTTGCTTGATGCAACAAAGCTGTGCAGCATCGACGGAATTTCTCGGTGGGGTCGACTAGCGTTCGCCTTGTTTTTCCATTGATTCGGAACTGGGATTGGCACGACACGCTTTTCGGAGTTAGAGTGCCGATGTGCACACTGTACACATGCGATAACCGGAAATTGAGTCCAAAAATGTAGTAGTAAGTGACTTTATTTGGTCTTGGCCATTAAAATCCTGGTGGTGGTCTTACTGTTTCTTCTTCTTCTACTGAACTTCGATCTCAAGTTGGGGTGGTGGCGGCGAACAAGCTAATAAGTTGGGCTGTGTCGGCAGCCGCATTGGTGAGATTCGGCTTTGAGAGACTTGAGGTAGAGTGCTCAGTTTAGTAATTTTGATAAATACATCTGGGCGTCTGGTGGATGAGATCGTGGGCTCGAGCGACGAAAGTGATGGCAGCAGAATGGAGATTGAAGACGCTGGCGTAGAGATGGAGATGGTCAGAGGCATTGGGGACGGTGGCATCATTGAGAAGGCTGAGGCTGTGGTCATCGCTTCCTCCGAGCACGAGTGGCAAGACGAGGACTTTGAAGATGGAACTTGTCTCTTGTCAGACTGCACCAACACGGCTCAAGCGAACGGCTTCTGCTACGCTCACGGCGGATATCAGGTGTGCTATGCTCTTGGTTGTAACCGGAGGGCTGCTGTACGAGCTTTTCATCGCAAACGCGCCGTATCCAGCGACACGAATGATCTGCACACTGCTGAATACGACGGTAATGGAAAGAGCGCGAAGAACCAAAAGGTGTGGGTCCAACTCGACTACTGCGATAAGCACTTGGATGAAGAGGAACTGGATGGAGATCACGCAGCCGAAGCATCGAGTCAAGCGCAGCCGCATGAGACCATCCGCGCTACCGATCGTCGTTATCGTCGCCACAGCGTGTGCAAGTGGCTTGGGTGTATGAAGTGGGTGATGAGAGATGGAGACCCGAGCGAGTACTGCGTCCTTCACCGAGCCCAAGACGGCAGCTCAGTGATCTCGAGAGGAAGTAGCGTGGCATCATTCACCCACTCCGAGGACGAGTCGAGTGTTGAGCAAGTGGAGGCCACGGAATTCAATGGCGAAAAGGACGTCCAGCGCGACTACAAAAGCCCCGTCCTCTGCAAAGAACCAGGATGCAGCAAGCAGGGATCTGTCTACGGAGACAAGAGGGGCTACTGCTTTTAACACGGCGGTGGCGTCACCTGCATCGTACCAGGATGCCCCAAGCAGCGTCAATTGAAGGGGCTATGCCGAGAGCAAGCTTTGCGTTTGTTCCTGCCGCCGACAGAAGCACCCCCACCACCACTCTTCCCCCTTGATACTTTTCTGTAGGTAGACCCGGAAAGAACGTATCTTCAGCGAAACAAACATTGCAGTGTAGTCTCAGGTGCTCGACCATAGCCTTCTTCATTGCAGCAGTGTAAAATGGTAGGGCCCGCGTCGTTTTCCACCTGCCTCGACCTCCAGACAGGCGAGGGTGACTTGGTGGCGCCCACGCCGTTGCAGAAATGATCGCGCGCTGAGCGGCCGAGAGTGCAAAAATTACTGGCTTGAAACTGGTGTATCCCTCAACAAGTCAAGCCCTGTCAATCTGAAGACACAATTGTGATTGGCTAATACTATCCTGTATCCCATACGTGGGTGTATCCCTCTACAAAACAAATTCGGTAACCAGCTCCTGGGGTTAACGTTGGACAAGCACTGCCGAATGGCCAGGTTGCTCTCTACCTTGAGCTCAGCTTCGCACGGGGACAAGGGACATTGGTCACAGTGGATGAGTCCAAAAATGTAATGGCTCGCTAACAACGAACTGTAATGTATAGTGTACATTATGCTTTGCGCGTGCCATGCAAATCTTGCTGCCGTCGTAGCTGTACAGTACGTAATGGTCTTGCGAGCGTTGCAATGGACGACTGCACATTCCCACTCAAAATACGCAGAGCGGTTACCCGCCAGGTGGTGGGCATTGACTTGGTTCGAGCGGATGTCTGCCCTTGGCCAGCAATGACACAGCAATGGGCCGCTGCAGTGTACATGTATGCAGCAGTGTTTTGTGTGAGAGCGACATCAATATACATGTACATTCTCCCAATCGTAGCCAATATGATGCACACTTGGGAGGTGATATCGACAGCGGGGCCACGTTAAATTCCTATATTAGCCGTACAAAAACCAAAAACGGGCTGCTGGTACAGAAGTACGAGTGATACAGTAGAGTAGCGAGGACAGGAGAAAGCGCTTCGCTTGCTTGATGCAACAAAGCTGTGCAGCATCGACGGAATTTCTCGGTGGGGTCGACTAGCGTTCGCCTTGTTTTTCCATTGATCCGCTGTGGGGATACGCTACAGATGTAGCTTGAATGTCGTTCGATGACATCCAAAAACCTTCCCCAATCGACAGTTCTTTGAACTGCGAATTAAATGTTCCTGTGATGGTTTCAGATCGTTTGGGCATGGTCGAATCTCTGATGGAGAGTATGCTGGCCGAACTTTGGAGTTGGCAACCGAAAGATGCAAATTTGACGTGGCGAGGAAGCGAACAGGCTGTATTGGCAGTACTACGTGGTCGATCGTCAGATTGCACGATTAATCCACTACAATGGAGCGCTATCATCCATGGATCTAAAGCGGTGGAGGACGCCAAGAGGCTGTTCGAGACATTCAACAATCAGGTGGCCATCTATAACATTTGATAAAATGGTTCAGCACTCAAATATCAGGGGTTCTGGAAGAACAAGAGAAGAAGTACCTTAGCACGACACGGTGTATAAATCTAGGTATTCGGACGAGACTTTGGTGACAATCCACGACAGTCGTCAAGTGAAGAGAATTAGGATTCGCGTGGTAAGGCGGCAGCATTCTATCGGACCGAAACGAAGGCTGTGTCATGAACCTCGCGGCAGGAAATGAACATTTGACAAAATGGTTCAGCACTCATGAATGCACGCCTGAGGACATTTAGACAAAATGGTTCAGCACTCATGAATGCACGCCTGAGGACATTTAGATATTACCAAGTGATTACCATTGAACCGAAGGGTGGCCCTGGACTGTGCTGCGGGCAGCTTCAAGCTCTCAAGTGGCTGTATCTAGATCGAAACGAGGGCGGTATGGTAAGAAAAAAAAGGCATCTAGCTATAGTCAAGTGGGCGTCGCTGCCAGCAAGGGCCACCTGGAAGTCGTCAAATGACTCCATGAAAACCAAACCGAGGGACCGCAATGGATGGCGCTGTCTTTAAATGCAAGCTCGACGTCATCAAGTGACTACACAAGAGTCGTTTGGAAAGCTGCACCACTATAGCAAAACCTTCACGGTCCTGCAGTGATTATAAGCAATTCGGGTCAAGAGATGCACGAGTCGTGCAGCACGACTCAAGCGCTAGATCGCGCGGCTGTGGACGGAGATTTCGGCCGAGTGCTGTTCTTTAAAACTCAAAAAGCAAGAGCGACGAAAAGCCCTTTTTTCATCGGCATACCAGGTTCTGCCTTTCACGACTGGCTCACCGAACACTACCCCGATCTGCTGGAATCCTTACTCGTGCCCTATGCTGTTCAGTTCGTACATCGCCGATGCCGTAAAATGAACTTGCCAGTGCGATGTCAAACCAACAACGTCATTAGCCGGTGAACCCACCCCCTTCTTCCTCCTTTAACAAAGTGTGTGTGTGGTAAAGGCGGCGAATGCCGGGTGACGACGTCCATTCTGTTCGAATGGGTGAGAAGGCAATTGGGAATTGACGGTGCAGCAACTATCTTCTTGAAGACGACGACGTGACGATCTCGAAGCGAAAGTATCTTTTCCTCGAGGGGCAGAAGCACCGCGAGTTTCGCGCAACAAAAAAGCTTGGCCCACTCACAGCGTCCATCTATTAGTCGTTGGAATTCTCTTAGCGGTGAAAGTTCGAGCGGGCAGAGCCTGCAGCAGGCGATGTCGGGGGGCACAATGCCCCCTGGTACACATCGATGATTACCATCCAGGCTGACGTCGATGTTAAACGTGCTGAACAAGCGACGATACCTTGAAGTTGTGATGCACCGGACAGGACGCACCGAAGTCCTCTACATCAAGATGCGGTTCATGTTTTGCCGTACGCACGCTTCGGATCAACTAACAGCCACGCCACAGCAGCGACTTCTACGTGGCTGGGCTGCAGACCCGCGTGAAAATTGTGTCAAGCGTTGGTGGCGCCTTGCGAACGCGACAGCTGATGGACGCGCTTCCGGCTCAGATGCTGGACACAATAAGCGTCTGTATACTGGAGTTCATCGCGGACTCGTATCTCGGCAAAGGCGCTACACAGCGATAGGCGAGCATGACTCACGAGATGCTCCCAAGGCAAAGGCGAGCTCCCATGCTCTCTCGGTGCAGCACCTATCGACGATAGGAAGCAAGACCCCCGCCATGTGGAGCCATCGCTGGCATTACGCCACGTTCGACTCTGAGGTTCGCCTCGTTTCTGAAGCTCTGCGAGTCATCTCCGGATGGGAGCCACGCCCGATCTGTCTGTTGGGTGTTCATCTCCGTGTGCCTCCGAACGGATGCGCGGATACTCTTGCTGCTCGAACGGGGCGTCAAACGAGCGCCTGTGCACGGCACAGCATACCGCCGGCCGCGCTGGTTCAGGATCTTGTCGCCGCCCTCAGTTCCTCACTTTTCAATTTACTTTGCTTCCAACAAGCATCGTTCTCCACCCCCAGCAATTGCTACCTACACTCCCTGTCACTCGACGACACTCCATCGACAATGAACCTCACCAAGTTGGCTGCGTACCTGGCTGTCGTGTCCCTCGCCGTCGGCTCCTTCGCGGATGCCTCTGTCCCCACGACCGGCTACGCTGTTCGTCGGCTAGGAGCTGGCGGCGGCGTTTCGACCTCGACGACCGGAGTCGCCGCTGACACTGCGACGCAGCAGACGACCACGACGACAGACACTGCAACGCAGCAGCAGCAACAGCAATCTACCCAAGGCGGCCAGACCTCGACCCAGGGCGGCCAGACCTCGACAGACTCTGGAAACCAAGGAGGACAGTCATGGAACCAGGGCGGCCAGCACGGAGGAGACTCCAACCAGGGAGGCCAAGGCCAAGGCAATCAAGGTAGCGGCCACAACTGGGGCCAGGGCAACCAGGGCGGTGACGCTGCAACTACCCCATGTCCGAGCGACGATGCCAACCAGGGCGGCCAAGGCCAGTGGAACCAGGGCCACAACTGGGGTCAGGGCGGCCAAAACCAGTGGAACCAGGGCAGCGGTCACAACTGGGGCCAGGGCGGCCAGGGCAACCAGGGTGGACAAACGTGGACTGGAACCCAGGGAGGCGACGCTGCTACTACGCCGTGTCCGGGCGACGACGCTAACCAGGGCGGCCAAGGCCAATGGAACCAGGGCAGCGGCCACAGCTGGGGACAGGGTGGCCAGGGTAACCAAGGCTGGGGTCAAGGTGGCCAGGGCAACCAGGGCGGACAGACTTGGACCGGAAACCAGGGAGGTGATGCTGCTGCTACGCCGTGCCCAAGCGACGACGCGAACCAAGCTGGCCAAGGCCAGTGGAACCAGGGCCACAACTGGGGTCAGGGCGGCCAAAACCAGTGGAACCAGGGCAGCGGTCACAACTGGGGCCAGGGCGGCCAGGGCAACCAGGGTGGACAAACGTGGACTGGAACCCAGGGAGGCGACGCTGCTACTACGCCGTGTCCGGGCGACGACGCTAACCAGGGCGGCCAAGGCCAATGGAACCAGGGCAGCGGCCACAGCTGGGGACAGGGTGGCCAGGGTAACCAAGGCTGGGGTCAAGGTGGCCAGGGCAACCAGGGCGGACAGACTTGGACCGGAAACCAGGGAGGTGATGCTGCTGCTACGCCGTGCCCAAGCGACGACGCGAACCAAGCTGGCCAAGGCCAGTGGAACCAGGGCCACAACTGGGGTCAGGGCGGCCAAAACCAGTGGAACCAGGGCAGCGGTCACAACTGGGGCCAGGGCGGCCAGGGCAACCAGGGTGGACAAACGTGGACTGGAACCCAGGGAGGCGACGCTGCTACTACGCCGTGTCCGGGCGACGACGCTAACCAGGGCGGCCAAGGCCAATGGAACCAGGGCAGCGGCCACAGCTGGGGACAGGGTGGCCAGGGTAACCAAGGCTGGGGTCAAGGTGGCCAGGGCAACCAGGGCGGACAGACTTGGACCGGAAACCAGGGAGGTGATGCTGCTGCTACGCCGTGCCCAAGCGACGACGCGAACCAAGCTGGCCAAGGCCAGTGGAACCAGGGCCACAACTGGGGTCAGGGCGGCCAGGGCCAGTGGACCGGTAACCAGGGAGGCGACTCGGCGGCCGCGCCATGCTCCGGCGACAGCTCGAACCAGGGCGGCGAGGGTCACTCGTGGGGACAGTGGGGCCAGGGCGTCGGAGGAAGCCATGCAACGCAGAACAACGGTGGCGACAGCACTAACCAGTGGACTGGAACTGTGACTACACCGAACCAAGGCTCGGCTGGTGGCGACCACACTCCTGTCACGCAGGGTGGCGATTCGAGTGAGACGCCGTGCCCGAACGACCAGGGCTCGGCTGGGTCTCCTCCCGAGACCCCCTCTGTTCCGGAACCCCCTGTGACTGAAGCCCCGTCTACCGAGGCCCCTGCTACCACCGCGCCCCCGGCGACGACGGCCCCGCCGACAACGGATGCCCCCACTACCCAAGCTTCTGCGACCAAGACCGGCGTCACTCCTGCCGCCCAGTCGGACGATTCGACCACGCAGCAGTCCGCCGTTCAGTCTCGCCTTCGTCACTAGGCTCCGCGCTGATCCAAAGGGCCGATACTTTAGCTCGTCTTCGTTTGGATGATTCGGTTGACCAGCATCGCCGCCAACTGATACCGTAACCTTGCTTGTTGCCCATGTTTCAAAAATACAAAGTCTCGTTAATACGTTTGGCGTAGATTTAAAAGTACCGGTGCGGTTTCTAATGAACGTTCGCACACAAGATGAGCTGGTCAGCGGACTGCATGGCGATATTTCAGTGTGCTTCGAGCCAGCTTGCAGTTTCCTTCGCAAAAAAGAAAACATGGTCCGCCATAATATTGGAACGACTTGAGGATTGACATGAACTAACTGTCGGTGCCACTTGTGTGCCTTAATGTAATCCCGCTCACTGTTTTGCTCATAACTTTTTATTGGGCAATTAGTTTTGAGATGTAAACGCATATCTGAAGAGAGCGCAATCTCTTCTGTTAGCAGACTGTTTTACTGAGCTCTACAGTAAACGAGAGCTCAATTAGGAGTTGCTGACTATTTGCAAACCCATTCACGGCAGGACCAGTTATCTGCCGCATTTTATCTGTGGTTTTGTAAGGGGGACAAATCTCTTTTTGCTCTCATGACAGCACCGAAACAACCTGTACAAAATGATTTGCACCCATTTGAAATCGTATAAGACCGGATATACGATATCACAATATGGTACACAATATTATGTGATTTGTGTATAAATATAGTAAGATTTGTGCTCAGAGGCAGCGCTGCCAAAGCTTAGTGGTAAAGTCCTCGGATCATAACCGAGAGGACGGTGGTTCGATTCCACCTGGCAGCATTAACTCAACCAAAACACTAGTGGGCTAACTGTCAATTAGAGCATTAGGGGGCTGCCACAGAACTGCGAAAGCGACCGACGGCTGCCACCGAGTGAACAGATTGACCGCCAGTATGCTAAGTACCATGAGTCGGGTTCCCCTTCTGATAACGGTTTGAGATCGTCAAATCTCAAAAACCGGACATCACAGCGGGCCCAGGCATACAGAGGGATATCGTATCACTATAGAAAGTAGGAAATAAACAACAACAAAAATGAAGACAATGTGGTGGAAAATACCCCAGCAAAAGCTTTTTTCTTTGGTTATACTAAACTATCGCCTCCCACACAACTTTATCCTGCTGGTTTGCCTCACCGTGCTTCGACGCAGACTGGAACTGCAGCTGCTCCGGCACCGGAGACGGCACCCTCTTCATCTTCGTCGCCTTCGTCGCCAGCGGATGCTTCTTCGTCTTGGCTGCCTTTTTGGGCTTCTTCATCGGTTGTGCCATCGCTTCCAGTGTTTCCTTGGTCAAAAGACGACCGGCGACCGTTGCTGTCTTGTGCACCCGCTTCTTGGACGGCGGTAGCACGAGCACCTCCTTCTGCACGATATCCTTGATCCGGTGCCACGCTGCCAGCTTCGTAGATGCGGGGGTCCTGTTGCGCCGGAAATTGTCGATGCACTTGTCCATACGCGGCTTGGACGGAGGGAATAGGCCGCACCCAGCAAACCCCGCTTTGACGTTCTCACCCATCTTGCATCCTACTCATGCTGCGCTTGCCATCCGGATGGCTTCCGCTTCGTCGACCGAATTGCGTCCAGTCTCGCCAACGTAGATCTCGGTTAGGCGGCGTAGCTTCGCCTTGAACGACGAAAACACAGCGACATCCAGTGGTTGAAGCAGTTGGGTCGCGTTCGAAGGCAGCAACAACAGAAGCACGCCAAGCCGAGCTGCCTCTAAGCTGATCTCCACGGAGTAATGAGACGAATACCCATCCAGAATCAGGAGAAGAGGTCGCTGCACGTCCTTGGGCACGCTAGCCGAAAAAAAGCGCAGCCACTCAAGAAAGACAAATCCATTCATGAACCCGCAGCTCGAGGTGGTGACGGCAGCTCCGGGTATGGTGCAGCCATCTAGAACTTCGAGCTTGACTGTCAACCCCGGCAGCACGAAAAGCGGCGGCACCATGCACCCCGACGCGCTGCCACACGCGACCAGCGTGAGGTGAAAATTGAGCGCAACGTCTTGGTGCCAAACGTTCTTGGAGGCTCGAACCGCCACGACACGCTTGGAGCCCTTGTTGGTCTGAAACGCTGTTTCGTCCATGTTGAACACGCGAGACGCGTCCAAACGATTCTCGACCACAGCCTTGATCAACGAGCTAAACAACTGCTCGAGATCGCTCTTGGTCACAGCGTTGCGGGCCTTGCATACCGCCTGAGACGTTCGGGTTGCCAGCATCGGGTGTCGCCCCATGAAGCGGCGGTACCACCCGCCACCAACCGTTTGACCAGTGGCCATGGAGCTCATGGCGCCGGCTTTGAAGATGATCTCCTTGCGACTTGCGGGGTGACCGACCAGTTGGCACCCGACAATCCACTCGACCAAGCATGCCTCCGCTGGTTGCGAGAGCAGCGGAGCCGGGCCATGACGAACAGGTGCGCGGAAGATGCCCATTTTCCTCTTCGCGACCCATTTCGTAAAGTTCCGATACGGAATTGGGGTGCTGTCGCTGACACTGCGGGCGCTGTCGTCGGCGAGGACGCGCTTCACTGCAGAATTGAGGTCTTCGATCTCGTACGCGGGCATTGTCGAGGTGGTCGCTGCGGGGTTGGTGGGTGGTTTGTAGGCTTCAGGAAATAGGAGACTGAGCTCAAACGGGCGGGAAATGTGTCTTGTTCGTATACAGTTTGGCGAGTTTTACTGGCTGGTAGCGCTTACAGACTTTTTTACCAATAGGGTTCTTTAAAAATACTTACGGCATTCTAATTGGTTGAAGCTAAAATGGCACGGAACTGGCAGACTGCACGCGACTGGCACCGTACCTACAGGTCCAATCCGTTGAATCCGAGTGATTTAGTGAATGCGCAGCCGTTCTATCGATACAGTAATCTGCCCGAGTAAGGAACGCCTGATATATATAAAGACGCAGAATATATCAATTGATGTTAAGTTGAGTATACTTTTCCAATGTACTGGTTTAGTTATTTCAAAATGAACTGAAGAGCAGCTTTACCTACGAGTCCAGAATGATTCCAACAGTGGCGTATGGCCGAAGCACTAACCTTTGACCAGGCATCCTCGTACCACAACAGCGCTGTCAAATGGGTGGAGTGGGGGAGGAGGTGGGCTTGTGGGGCGAGGTGCAAAAGCAAAAGTGCGAGTCTACCACTACGGTACATGTAGTTTGAAGTCTAGTAAGATCGCTAAATGCGCGCCATTTTTCAAACGAGGGTGGAGAGCTGATGATTGGCACTGGATTTTTCACCTTAGTACCTCAGTACCTTGCAGTATCTTGCTCATCCCCCTATCGCCACATCGACTGGAAAATAATATTAAATATGTGAGGCTATTAGTTGTACACCCGTTCCTTATTCGGGCAGAATTCTGTAATACCTTCGTCACTAACCCAAAGGGCCGATACTTTAGCTCTTCGCAGACTATGCATACAAATTGTGTGTACACACTTCAAAAAAATAGCCATGTTTGAGCAATGGTTCCCAAAAACAAGGCGACGCATTTTCTTGCGGCTGGCGGCCCTCGTCAGCTCCCGCCACAGCTCCTCAGACGTCACTTCAGATAGATCATGGCCGGCAGCAACTCGGACGCATCGACGCAGCGCGTGGCCACGCAGGTGGCGGTGGCGGCCGCCGGCGCCGCGCTGGCCTACTACGTCGGCTCGCGCAGCAAGAGCGCGCGGCGAGCGGCGGCCAAGCGGCGCGCCCAGGACGTGGCCCAGGCCAAGGCGGCCGCGCTGCCCACAGACCTGGAGCGCCGCAAGCTCACGTCGGTGGTGGTGCGCGTGCCGGCCACGACAGCCAACATGGGCCCGGGCTTCGACACCATCGGCATGGCCCTGGACATCTGGACGGAGATCTCGGCCGAGGTCGTGGAGGACGCGAGCGTGGCCCCGGGCATCACGCTCACGAACGAGGGCGAGGGCGCCAAGGAGCTGCCCACGGACGCGTCCAACCTCGTGATCGTCGGCATCAAGGCGGCCTTCAAGGCCGCGGGCGAGCCGCTGCCCCGCCACCTCAAGGTGCACTGCAAGAACCGCATCCCGTTCGCGCGCGGCCTCGGCAGCAGCTCGGCCGGCATCGTGGGCGGCATCATCGCCGGCCTCGCGCTGGCCGGCATGCGCCTGCCCGTCCGTGGCCGCGAGGAGCTCCTGCAGCTGGTAAGAGAGACTCTAGTCTGTTGTTCTTGTATGAGTCGTGACTGACGCTGTGCTTGTGACCTTTTGCAGGCTTCGGAGATCGAGGGCCACCCGGACAACGTGGCCCCGGCCATCTACGGCGGCCTGCAGCTCGGCATCTTCGCCGACGACCGCTGGTACTCGTCGCGCGTGCAGATCCCGGACGGCCTGCAGTGCGTCGTGTTCATCCCAGACTCGACGGGCCCCACGAGCGTGGCCCGGGCCATCCTGCCGCCCGACGTGCCCCGCAAGGACGCCGTGTTCAACATCGGCCGGGCCGCCATCTTCGTCAACGCCTTCCGATCTGGCAACCTGGACGAGCTGCGTTACGCCACGCAGGACATGCTGCACCAGCCGCAGCGCGGTGCGGCCCAGTACCCGCACCTCGAGCCGCTCATCAAGGCCGCGCTGGGCGCCGGCGCGCACGGCTGCTTCCTCAGCGGCGCCGGCCCCACGGTGCTGGCCATCACCAGCGGCCGGGCCGGTGACATCTTCACGCAGCAGCTGGCCGAGCGCCAGGAGAACAAGGTGGCCAACGCCATGCGCGAGGCGGCCGCCGCCCTCGGCGTGTCTGGATGCGTGTTCATCACCAACCCGGACCACCGCGGCGCCTTCATCGTGCGGGCCGAGCCGCAGTTCTCGGACCGCTCCGTCGCGCGCTACGAGGGCGACGTCGCCGACCTGTAGAGTGCTGCTAGTTTGAACTTCGGCAGGCCCCACGTCTGAATGCTGTAGTGCATGGTAAAATGGAACGTTGATATGTTTCGCCCCCGATTGCTCGCTCTACCCCCATGATCCTTTCATTTGGCCAGTATGTGGCAGTGTGCAAGGTGCTGTTCACACCGTATCACCGCAAGGGAAACTAGGAAATGAACAACACTTTTTCACTTTCGGTGCTCGAAGGAGGGGCACACGTAGCGCCACTGCTCGTCGTGAAGCTAATTTTCCAGGCCAAGACCCAGTTCGCGTACCTTCCCCATGTCATCGACTCCGTTTCTTGCTTTTTGGACTCGTCAGTGGATCTAGGGCGTGTAAATTCGGGTCGACCCGCCTTCTGGAGCGCATTTGGAGCAGCAGCGAAGTCTACGCCACTGATGATAATGGTTCAGATTGTGCCCCCAGTGGTTCCTGGACTCGGAGGAACTTCATCCGAACAGACCGCCATTATCGGACGGACCAGTTTAATTCGTCCCTAGCGGAGGCTGTGCAGCTCAAAAAGCTGGAAATGGTCAGCGAAGCTCCAAGACTGCGAGATTACGGCCATTCCAGTCGAAGATTTAGCCAAGCTGGGGTGGATGGAGGGGCTACTATTTTTTCGGGACAATGGCAGCGGATTAATTAGCGGTCGAACCAGAGAGGGAAGACTGGGCCAACGCATTGAGTGGGATTGGGTGATGCGATCAGCAGCTTCTGGTGGCCACAGTGATATTGTGTGGTGGTTGTATGAAAACCTCCCGCATGTAAGACACTACCTCCTCAACAAAGCGGTTTTGAACGGGGACCTTGAATTGGCAGAGGGGCTTACTTCCCACGGAGCTCGATTTTGTCGTTATTTTCCAGACTACCTGGTGAAGCAAGTTGCTGCGAACGGGAGACTGCAGGTGTTTCTGTGGCTATTTGAACAAGGTAAAAATCGGTGACTTTGAAGGCTTATTGGAGGCTGCTGCGGGGAACGGGCATCTAGATCTTGTGCGCTGGCTGGTCGGCCAAAAACACTC
This sequence comes from Phytophthora sojae, assembly GCF_000149755.1. Taxonomy (NCBI): domain Eukaryota; phylum Oomycota; class Peronosporomycetes; order Peronosporales; family Peronosporaceae; genus Phytophthora; species Phytophthora sojae. Next base: position 782,864 of record NW_009258119.1, read on the forward strand.
GACCCGATGAAGCAACTAGATTTGGGCATTCCGTTGAAAAGATGAGGCTGGCTATTCATGCTGTCGCTGCCAATGGATATCTACAGGTTGTAGAATTCCTATGCGCACAGGTAGGGTTCAAGCACTTTACCAGGGGTATGCTGGTTGACGCTGCGAAGAATGGCCACCAAAGTGTCGTCAAGTGGATGTGCCAAAATGCTTCAAACCAGAATTTGATTTACCAAGATGGAAAACAACATTCGAAGACGATCACAGCGATGGAGGCGGCCGCTTCTGCTGGGCATCTAACAATTGCCAAGTATTTGCATGCACTCGATAAGTTTTATTCGTCCAGAAAGAGGAGGAGGGGCGAGGTCATACCGCGAGTACGACCAATTTGTACTAATGGAGCGGCCGCGAATGGCCACCTAGAAGTCGTCAAATGGCTACACGAACACCGACTCGAGGGCTGCAGTGGCCGCGCGATGGATGGTGCAGCTTCAGCGGGCCATCTAAATGTCATGCAATTGCTGTTCAAACACTGTTTCGAAGGATGCTCGATAGCTGCAATACTGTGCAGTGGCTGCATAGCAATACAAGCGCTGGGTGTTCGACAAGAGCGATGGGCGATGTTGTAAAGTGGCTACATGAATACCGAACGGAGCCTTAGATGGCTACACAAAAATCGGTCGGAACGTTGCACGGCTCAAGCGATGATTGAAGCGGCGAAGCAAGGTCGTCTGCAAATCGTGGAATGGCTTTACAGGCATCGATTGGAGCACGATCTAACTGCAGCTTTGGAGCAGACTGATACGATCGACGTGTTCCTCCTTCTGCATGATCGATGTGATGTAAAGTGTACCGAGAGTGCAGCTATAAGAGCGGATGAGGAAGGCCCACCGGAGATGAATGACTGGATCCTTGAGCACTACCCGGCTTTTCGAGAGGTGGTTGAAGAATACGAATGAGAATGGAATTCGGAGGGTAAACAACTCGTCTTTGGTAAAAATGTTAGATTCTTGAGATTATGCACCGAAGAAACACCAATCGAAGCTGCAGTGTGATCCAGTTGCGCAGGCACTGTATGAACTTTGAATTCTTCAAGAAGAACCGCGAAAAAGAGCAACGGCAAACGGCGCATCAATACACGCAATCAGCGCCAGCACCGCTCCGATTATGAGTGCCCCGGCTGCAGCTCCAGTTCCAATAGCGGTAAGTTGTTTCAGCCTTGCTACGAGCCCCACCCGCATTTTAGCCACCTCTTTACCGGAGAAAGCCACGCCATTCTTCTGCATCGTCTTGGACAGTTGAATCATATCCGGCTGCTTCGCCAGTCGCTTCATGCTCCCCGGGTTACTTACGAAGCTTCGAAGGATCTTGGGGTCCTTCTCCGCCGCAGTCCTCAGCTTGCTTAGACTCGAGCTGCGCTGCGCTGCAGTGCCGTGACCACCTCCGAGTTATTCTGCAGACCCTCGATCTTGGAGCTGAGCCCTGGGGACTTCTTGAATAGGTTGGTCACGCTCTGGATCCCTAGGGAAACTTCATCCTCTCCTCTTCTTCATCATCCGTTGATTCTTCATCAGTGGCGGCGATTTCGTCGACGAGAAAGCGGTGAGCGCTATTCATCGTCGCAACGGAGCTATTGTGCGCGACCGAAGCATCGATGAGCATTCCAATGGTGGCGATAACCAGGAGGGCCGCCAGAATCGGTAGCCGCATTGTCTTGGGAAGGATGTGATGAAGGTTTAGTCTGCGCCCTCGAGGCGTGATCGGAAAGTGAACTGACCTTTGGATAACAGCCATCTACCGTTGATGAGCAGGAGTTGGTAGTAGTTGCAACGAACCGGCTTCGAATCCGGCTGTGTGCACACAAGACAGCTATCGTGCACTTTGTCGAGTGGATTGCGTGAAAATGTCTGATCGTCTGAGCTGTAAGTTTTGAGGATGCTGTACCCGCAATCTGAAATGTATACGAGTGCAACGTCCAGTATGACGAATGGTGAAGAATGAGGAAGTGTTTGTTTAAAGCCAAATTTGCCACAAAGAGGAAGCGGGTTAATTAGAGAATGAGCGGTGGGAGCGGCGCGCCTCCTACTATTTCCCAGTTTTTTAATCGAGCGATAAAACGCCTATGCAACTACATGTACTTCAAAACTAAACTGCGTCCCATCGTGATGTCTTTCTCACGCCACCAATGCCACACGCGCAATCGACTATGAGCAGTTCTCGTGCTATCACGCAATACAGGATGAGCGATATCGAGTACTAGTACTGTACATAATTGCTACTAGGCGATACCAGCGTGTAAAACGTTTTCCTAGGCATTTAGGCGGTTTGCTGGGTGGAGCTCAAGTCTGAATTTTACCGCTCTCGATGAAAAATAGAAAATCTACCGAGCACCACTCAGAACAAATCACAGAAGAATCGCATTCTTAATAACACTTTCAAGTTGTGGGGTAGCATTCTGAACCTGTTATCAAGACATAAGAATTCAGTTCCAAGTAACTTGCTCAGAGGATTGCAGGGGTTAATGCAGTGATGAGGCAAGTGTACATTTGGCGGGTCTTAGGCGCGAAAATCTGTTGCGTATGCGAGCAAGTCTTGTGCTCCCAGTACTCTGTAAATAAAAATTGCGATTATCAATTGTAAAGTTTATCGAGGCTACCCGTCTCTCCTTCACAGGACGATTCGCGAATGAGCTCTCACGCAATACAGGCCTTTCACAGGATTATTTAAAAAAACACGTACTCCCGCGAAATCCAGGTCAGCAGTGTCAACCAAGAGTACCGTGCCTGCTGTAGCCTTTGGTACTGTATCGGGGTCCCACTCGGATCATTTTACGTTTTGCTCTCCAGCAGCCAAGTACCCAAGCACTACGACAAACCTCTATGCGTCAGGCAATCATCGCCATCTTCGCGACCGTGCTTCTGGCTGCCAGCAATGCTGTCTCAGCTCAGCTCCCCAAAGCGGAGTCAGTCGATACATCCGTTCATTCTCGCTCGACCATTGGTGTTCAAACCGACATCGTCGCCAAGCGATCCCTGAGGACCATCGACCCTCTGGACGACAGTGATGATGACGATTACAAGGATCATTAAATGTGTACCCATCGTTTCCGGCACTCTGACCCCTCACCTTTCGAAGTCGTAGAGACCGATATCTCTCCCTTCATCCCGACCGATCTCGCTATCGTATTGGAGGCCGAAGCACAGACCATTGTCACGTCGATGACGACCAAGTCTAGTCTGTGAAGCTTCACGATCGTGAATATCAGAAGCAAGCAAAACTGTTCTGGTGTGAAAGCTATACTGCCGGGTCGAGTTTAGCATTATTTGACAGATCGAGGGACTTACTTCGCAAGGAGTAAGTTCCTGTTCAGCAACAAAATAAAGAGTATTATGTATTTCGTAGTGCTGCACTATGGAGCGAAAGCATGCGGGCGGGGGGCATTTTTTTTAATTACCGCTGCAAATTCTTCCGTAAGCTGAAGGCGACGTAATGATTTGGTAATGTCTGTGTTGTACATGTTTTCCTGCTGTCTGCATAGTAGCGGGTACTAGTAAGCAACTTTGGGCTGAGTCTCGACACAATGCTATTCTGATACTATTCGGATACTTCAGTCGTCTCTCTTCAAGTTTCACTAACTACATCTAGTCATACACCTCCGTCACTGACTCATTTGAGTGTGGAGAAGCAGAGGAGCCATCGTACGGCTTGACCCCCGTTGCCTGGTCTCGCGCGGCCTGCTGGGCGCTACTATTCGTCGCCATACTGATGCACGGCGGGCAAAAGGCCATTTTGCGCTGAACCAACTGATCCTCCATCGAAATATAGCTCACTCGTTTGCGAATCTTGCACGAGGAGCACACTCGCCCGCTGCAGAGTTTACAGACACTCGGTCCAAATCCACGGATCTTCTTGGAGGATATTTTCCCGCAGATCACGCACTCCTTCTTCTCCTGGAGACTCTTTTTGTCCGGCTTGAAGGACGATACTTTCTGCTGCAGCAGCCGCGACAACTTCTTCATCTGGCCACAATACGCGAAATCGGTCGCAGTGAGCATGGCTCTGGCTGAAATCGGGACGAAGAGTAGCCGCATCGCCTTGCCTCCAGGGTCCACGACACAGGAAGTAAAATTGTCGATGACGTTCGTCTCAATCTGCCGGAAGAAGCTGAAAACCGACAAATTGCCGCGGATCATGCTCGACTGAGGGGTGGTCAGCGGGAATTCGATGGAGTGGAGCACGTTGTAGCCGATTCGCTCTCCGTTAGCGAGGTTCAGGTAGCCCGTGGCCTCGACATACACAAAGTCGCGAGGCTTGATGAGACTCTTGGGCTGCATGGGCATCTCAAGCTTCACCCACTTGACCCCGATCGACCGGAACGGGTCCTCTTCCGTCGGGTCCACTATCGGGCACAACATTGCCCCGTTGTCGACCTCGCCGATGTACGACGTTCGGATGGCCATGGCCTCATGGGTCGGGGTCACGAGGCCGAACATGAGGTCGTCCAGCTCGCCGACGAGCGTTCCAACGCTCAGCATCACTGCGAGGTCTTTTTCAACGTCGTCCTCCCCGCTCTTGCTCTTGCGCCGGTGGTTCTTATGGATACGCTCCGTGTAGACGTGCAGGTTGTCTTTGGACTTGACGTGCTCCCAGTGCTGCTCATCGACCTGGCGCTTGTCGACGACGACGAACTCTTCGTACTTCTTGAAATGGTCCTCGATGAAGCCGCTCACGAGGTCGATCAGGTGCTGCCGCTCCTTCTCGGACACGCGGACGTTCGGATACGGGTTTCGGGTTTTTATCCTTTCTCCCGACATGGTGGGGGTCGTCTTGCTTTGGCTGAGGAAAACGGCAAGTGAACCATATTCGGAGTCGTCGGTGGGGTTCACCCCGGTGCCAGCCTATCAATCTCCAATCGTTTGATCGGCTGGGACAGCACCGCGGTGCAATGCGTCGCGACGGAAGAACACGACAGAAGAGCTTACTTGGATTGTGAAGGCTTCAAGTCGAGTGTGGCGTCGTAACGAAGCGGAGGCACGCGAGCTGCTTTTTGCGAACAAGAGTTCAGGTAAGTGATGTATCGAAAACTGCGCACGAAAGAGAGACAGGCGACGAGATAGAGCCGAGTTGCAGGCAAGCGTGGCGAATTCTTGGCTGGTTTTAGTGCGAAGAACCTCGCGCTTTAGTACATGATACTTCGCGTTGCTCATCCGCAGCATTTGTTTCCCGAGGTTCGCGATCCTCAAGAAAATGATCGGTCACCCTCTTGGAAGCCGAGTTGGTCGGCCACCGGCCGGCCAGCTCACTACTGTACGCTGGCAGATTCCACAATCGCACCAAAAGTGGTGGCTTGCCTGTCCACAAGTGTCTTTTGTTGTGTGTGGGTTCAACTAGTACACGCAAAAAGCCTAGCGTACGGCGGGATGGATAGGTGTAAACGCTTAATGGTCTATCCAAAGTTACCAACTGGTCATCACTTTGGTCGCCTGTGTGTGCTTTTGCTAACGCGCTTTTTTGCTTCTCAGCTCACATACTAAGGTCTTCTGTCAGTTTCGTGCCGTCCTTCGAACTTGCGGACTTGCTGTGGCATAACTTTTCATTGAATTGTCCATGATTGCACCCGCTAAATCTGCGCGATTGGGCTGAATTTATGTACTTCACGCTGGTCCGTGTAAACTTTGCAAAACTTCTTGTTATTGTTTTGAAAAGCTTGTTGGTTTGGAGTGAGCTGCCAGTTTCCTGCCTCTTTTTGATAGCATTTTTATATGCTATGCAAATCCTTGGAGGCTCATCACCGGAAATTGCATGTGACGCTGGAAAAATCTACCAATAGACTACGAGAGTTTAACAAGGAGAAGATGCTAATTGGCTAAAACAAGTAGGCACGGAACTGGTTGTACACGCAACTGGCACCTTACCTTAAAAGAGGTTGTAACGCGTTCTGATGCTGACTTAGCAGTACATGCATTACGTCGGAAATGATTTAACTCGCAGCGAATACGAGGGAACCGATGCCGAGAACGATGAAATCGACCGACACCAACTCTGTCTTCGACCCGCAAAATGCAGCGGTAAGTATTTATATTCTCGATCCAAGATTGGGGACAGCAGTTGCTACTTCGACTCAATATATTCAAACACTTTATCCACTTTTAAAGTATGCCAGCTGTGGTTGTTATCGCAATTATATTCCTCAATATACGAAATGCCTCGAAGGGAGGAAACGAGGCACATCGTATGACTGTATGTCCCAACACCTCGCCTCCGATTCGTACTGCGACTATGTAACAGCACATTGGTCATGTAGCGAGAGCTTGAATGTTCCGGTGCAACGACGTCATCTCGGCATCTTGTGACGTCTTCAACGAACAAATTATAGCCTCGAGTACGTCGCTGGGCTAGATCTGGACAACTCCGAGCTGCTGGCGACGTAGCCACGGGGTTTAGTTTGCACCATGGTCCATACAACCCCAGCGCCTAAGCGTAGTAACACGTAGGCCTAAGCCTTTGACCACAAACTGCATTGCATTTATACTCATCCTGCTATGCTCCACAGTTCCTCACTAACTAACTATCACATCGGCTAGGTCAACTCCTCGTACGAAGACGCCGATGTGTCCACGAAGGAATACGCCGAGTGCATCGTGCCATACTCGTAGCCCAGTGCGTGATCGATCGCGGCCTCCTGCGCGTTCCAGCGGTTCGTCTCGATCATGCATTTCCCACAGACCACCACCTTGCGCTGAATCAATTGTCCCCCACGGGCGATGCTGCTGACGCGCTGGCGGATCTTGCACGAGTAGCAGACGCTACCGTCGCAGATCTTGCACGTGCCCTTGCCGATGCTTCCGATGGCATTGGTGGTCTTCTTGCCACAGACTACACACTGCTTCCTCTGCGTGTGGTCCTTCCGGACAATCGGCGAGTGACTCGAGCGATTGAGCTGCAGCATCCACGCGAGCTTCTTCATCTGTCCGCAGTACACATAGTTCGTCGCAGTGAGCAGCGTCCCCGCCGCCACAGAGACTGCGAGGCTGCGCATGATCTCGCCTCCAGGGTCCACGACGCCCCACGCGAAGTTCTCGATAACCTGTCGACGCTTGCGTCTGAAACAACTGAACACCGACATGTTGCCGCGGGTCTTGTTGGGCAGCGGCTTGGTCTGCGGGAAGTCGATGGAGTGCTGCAGGTGGTAGCCCACCCGGTCCCCATTGGGAAGGTACGTCATGCCCGTTGCCTCGATGTACACGAAGTCGCGGCTCTTGATGAGACTCGAGGGCAGCGGCACGTCGATGGTCATCCACTTGATGACGAGCGAGCGGAACGGGTCGTCCTTGGTGGGCTCCAGCACGGAGCAGACCACGGCGGCGCTCTCGACGTCGTGCACGTACGACGCCTTGACGCGCATGTCGTCCAGCGTGGGGCTCACGACGCCGAACATGAGGTCGTCCAGCTCGCCGACGAACGAGCCGGCGCTCATGACCACGGGCAGCTCCTTGGTCACGGCCTTGGCTTGCACTCGCTGGGTGGCGCTCAACGACGTCTCGGGCTGCATCCCGCGGCGACTGAGCTCCTTGCGGGTGCGCTCCGAGTACACGCGCAGCTTGTCCTTGGCCTTGACGAGCTCCCAGCGCCGGTCGTCCACTTGGCGTCGGTCGACTTGCGCGAACTCCTCGAACTTGTGGACGTAGTCGAACACCAAGTTTTCCACGAGGTCGACCAGCTCGAGTCGCTCGATGTCCGACACCCGAACCTCCGGGAACGGGCTGCGCGTGAAGCGGTCCTTCGGCATCGATCGAGGGCGGTGAAATCAACAACTGAGACCCTGTCGGAACAGTACGGTATCCTATGGGGTGTGATGCCACCCGCCACGATGTGTTTGTGCCTAAGCAGCGACCGATTTACACACAGCAGCTGTGGACGTGCCGCATCGTAAACGCTGCGAGCTGTCACCCAGGCAAGTGCACAGACAAGGGAGGGGTCTTATTCTACCTTCAACTTCTACAGACCCTACCGACAAGAGTGGCTTTGCGAAGGTTTTACATGTACTGTACACTTACGACCCGCGGAAAGCTGTACAGTATCGAATCTTCCTGTCATACCAGTCTGTCCATACAAAGTGGTGCACTGGGATAGTCGAGAGTGGCGTTGGAGCTGAGCTCCGAGGCAAATGAGCACGTCGCCAAGCCTGTCTAAGCTTACCTAGACTCTACGTGGACTTCTTACCAGCATTGCCGCCCTGCAAAGACACTACGAACGTTACGCTCTAAAACCTTTGTCGTATCGTAAATGCCGTCAGTTGTGCCCCATATGGAGCTGGGGAGCTCGATTTGTGACTCTCGACGCGACTCTCGGGTCGAGTCCCTCGCGCTGCAGCTTGAGTCAAGCCTTGGCAGTCCGTGACCTCCTCCGGACTCATCATGATGGTGCGGTGCGCGTGTCGATGCCTTTGCAGTTGTACATATATAGACTATATATGTATAGTTAACATTTTCTCCGGCCTTCAAGTGGCGGCCCAATACTTGCTCAAAATGAAACACTTTGACGAGTGTGGCAAAGCCAACGAGCTTGCCGGCGAAGATTGTGCCGAGTGCGATCTGTGTTCAATCTCACCCACTCGAGCCTCCACTCTGTACGTGTACACGAGTGCAAAGCTGTGGTTACCTGTTTGTGGTCACTTGGCGTTCATGCAGCCCCAGCGCTGTGTATCTTGACGATAACTACAGTACATGTATAGAACCATGCACACTGTACGAAGAACCCAATCTGAAGCTAAACAGCGAATGTTTTCGACCAGCTTGCGCCTGACACTACAGCAATTACAGCACTAATACGGGTTGCGGAACTCAGACAGCTCCCCAACTAATAACTCACTCACTCACAACCAAACTAGACCTAAATATCCTGCCAGTTTTCATACTCCTCAAGCACCGACGCGGAGGATTCCAAGAACGACATCTCGCAGGAGACTGTACATGCCACGTAGCTGCAGCCGTCGTCGCTCTTGCAGGCCTCGTAGACCGACAGTTGGTCCCTTGCGATCTCCTCCGCGTTCCACTGAGTGGCCTCGCCCATGCACTTGGCACAGACCACCACCTTGCGCTGAATCAACTTGCCCCCCACCACGATGAAGCTGATGTTCTGGCGGATCTTGCACGAGTAGCACACGCTGCCGTAGCAGATTTTGCACGAGCTCCTGCCAATGCTGCCGATGACACTGGAGAACTTCTTGGCGCAGACGACGCAGTGCTTCCTGCTCTCGGCCTTCTTGGCCGGGTAATCTACGGACGCGTGTTGCTGCTGCAGCAGCCACGCCAGCTTCTTCATCTGCCCGCAGTACACGTAGTTGGTCACGCAGAACATGGCTCCAGCCGCCACGTTCACCAAGAGGCTGCGCATGATGTGGCCTCCGGGGTCCACCGTGGCGCACGCGAAGTTGTCGATCACATTGCGGTCGAGCTGTCGATAGCACGCGAACAGCGACAAGTTGGCGCGGATCTTGTTGGGCAGCGGCTTGGTCTGCGGGAAGTCGATGGAGTGCATCAAGTGGTAGCCGACCCGCTCGCCGTCCTCGAGGTAAACTGTGCCCGTGGCCTCGATGTAGACGATGTCGCGGCTCTTTACAAAGCTGGTGGCCTGGAACGGCATGTCGTTCGACATCCACTTGATCACCAGCGAGCGGTACGGGTCCGTCTTGCTGGGTGTGATGACGGAACAGAGCACGGCTGCGTTGTCGAGATCGTGCACGTAAGAAGCTTTGAGGCGCATGTCGTCGAGTGTGGGGTTCACAACACCGTACATGAGGTCGTCCATCTCGCCCACGAGCGTGCCGACGCTCAGCATCACAGGAAGGTCCTTCGCTGCTGCGGCTTCTCCTTTTAGTCGCTGCGTTGCACTGAGGGAGTTGTCGGGCTCGATGCCCATGCGCTTGAGCTCCTTCCGCGTTCGCTCCGTGTAAACGTGGATGTTGTCTTTGGACTTGATGTGGTCCCAGCGCCGCTTGTCCACTTTGCGCTTGCCGACCTCCACGAACTCCTCGTACTTCTTGACGTAGTCGTCCACGTATCCGTCCACGAGTTTGATCAGCTCCTGGCGTTCGGCATCGGATACATGTACGTCCGGGAACGGGTTGTCGTTGAATCGGTCCTTCATAGTGTTGCTTGAGGTCGTACTCTCTGTAGAGTAAATTCACAACTGCGGGCTTGACGTGAGGCAGGCTTAGGCTAGTGGGTGGACTGGACTGGATTGATCGAGGGGGGACTGGAAGCAGTCGTTTTGCGTGGACTGCCATCTGACAAAGTTGAATACGCCACCGCTTGAGGCTCACCCAGCTGCAGCAACCCCGTGGTAAACTTTGATGGCAAGATCGATACAAGTGAGCGGCTCCAGGGTCTTATCTCCGCAGCAACCAGTGGGCTCAATTTGGACTGTACGGGTCATAAGACCGAAGAGCTCAGCCAACTTGATTACCCGGATAATCAAGAGGTCTTCAGTGACCCCACAACGGGAGCCGGATGCTGCGTACGTCACTTGCATTGAGCGTTTGTTCCACTTGTGCGCTTGTCTTCTCGTTGCAGCTAGCCTTTGTGCCTCAGGGCTCGAGCCAAAGTTTCTGGTATCTCGCCAGAAACGACGCGGTCTGACCACCAGCGCACGGAGCGTCAACTAGTGTGACTAAACCTTATCGTGCTGGAGCTGGTAGGCATACGTCTTGAGCCTCCGAGCGGCAGGCCCTTTTGTCATATGGACCATCATCTTTGACAGAGAGCTTATTTTGAAGTCCGACCTTAGGTAGAGGGTTCTCCTTTATGGTAGTTGGAACGGCCTAGATACAGCACGATGTGCTACATGAACTGGTGAGAACCACTAGCTTGTCGGGGTCGTCGCACGAAATGCAGTCCCCACACAAACTTGTCAACTATTATTCCACGTGTAGTTGGGTGGCATTCAAGAGAACTTGTTGGACGAATAGCTTTGGCTACAAAGAGATGGCATGTGCACGGATTGGAGGCAGTCGCTAACCTCCGGACAGCAGAGACCGTAGCCCCGTAATCGTTGGTGGCAGAGTTTCTCGTTCCCCCCATACCAAGATGACGGCCTTGAACATCGTTGGATTCGTATGGCGTATCTTTCACAGTCGTACATCGACGGCAGAAACAAATCGAGGGGTATGTGTGGTGCCTGCACGATAACTCACGTCTCGGGTTTTAACCGCTGAACGCACGGAGACTGCAAGAATGAAGAAGCGTCCAAGTATCGAGACGCTTTACAGCCACCTTTATACAGCGGCAGCCTCCACGTACGTCGGATTTTATGGCTCATTTTCGGTCGTGGCGTCGGCATAGAATAGGATGAGCGTGCTGCATGATGTGGGGATCAAAGTAAGACTTGACATTAAGAGATTACGAAGCAGCCGCGCGTTGGCACGCCTTAGGCGTGAACCCTGAGTGAGGTGTGGAGGGTTCGCGCGGCAATGAGGACTTGGAGCTGGTTGGTTTGGCGAAGGGAGAATTGAGAATGAGCTTGGGCGACTTCGACTAGTTGCTGGGTCGTCTCAGGTGTACTTTAAGCGCTGCTAGAGCACGATAAGAGTTGAAGACGACCTTGAACCCGATTCGTGCCTCTCACTCTTGAAAAACCTCTTTTCGCCTCCGTCCAAAAGCATCATGATTCGACGTAAAGACTCCACCTGCGTAGTTCAGTTGGTAGATACATGACCATTAGCCATATGCATCTCGGGTATGGCTCACAAGGCTGCTGCGTCAGATGGAGACGCGCAGATGTGTTTGTGTGATCTTTTCTTGAGCGTTAATGAAGACTGCAGGGCCTGCGCTGTATGTTGTTGAGAGACATAGAGAGAGCACGGTCGGAAGCGCAGAACGAACGAGCCTATGTAGCACGCGATAGCAAAGCTCTACCCGCTCTCAATCCTGTCGATTACAGCGATGGTGCTTCTCCGCCACCTCCCGAATACAATAGATCGATCAAATAGGAAGCGCTAACACTTGGGTGTGCTCGGAGTTTCGCTAGAACTGGGCCGCTCCAACCGCAGACTTGGCTTTTTTGCAGTACTTTACCACGTCTAAAAGAAGGCATTTTTCTTTTGGTGGAAAGTGACGCCACATTTCGAACCTCCGCATGCTTCAGAAGGCCCTCAAGCTTCTGGTTGAGCGCAGGATTTTTATGTGTTAAAAGTTTCTTAATTGAAGGCGGGGCTCGTATCGTGGAGTGTAGTGGTTTCAACATTTTTTTGGCTGCAGAGGTGAGATGTGTTCACTTAGATTAAACTAACGAATTCTAATGCACCTTGATCGTCCTACGCCCATAAGTTGCTTCGACATTGGGAGCAATCGATGCGGCGTTAGGTAAGTACAGTACAATAGCGTGAAGTGTGATTGGGTGTGATGATACTGTCTTTCTACTCATAGATTCCCTACGCGTTCACCTTACCGCACCGTCCAGTATTTTCCGGTACCAGAAGCTCCGTTGTCAAGGTGCACAGTCCCGCGTCAACTGTCATCGACGCAATGCAGTTTAAGTGGCTTACGAACACTGTTGATAAGTTTTGCGTTTCTCCATTTATTATTTTTGTTATTTTCCAGAGCCGTCGACGCCCCACGGCGTTGAAAACACGAGCAGTGTGTGTTGTTGAGCGCAGTAAACTATTGTCATAGCGCCTGAATCTTGATCTGCGTGCACTGCAATTAGTACACGACTACGACGTATCTTAATAATGTTGGAAATTTCTTTCGTAATTATCGTGCCTGACCCTCTACACAGAATACTAAAGAGGAAGGCGCGGCCACATGAACAGAGGTGCTCAAATATCCTTTTTCCTGGTTATAGCTTTCGTGCCGAACGATAATGACGAAATCAGCAAGTCCGGTATATGCTGGTGGGAATGCAAACGTGTACTCCAAACGTAGTGTAAGTTAGCGGGCCCATTCAAGCTACATTCTTTTTGAACGCACTGTTACCAAAAGGACTACGAAATTGTTGCTGCTCGATAGTTCGCGTATAGACCAATGCAAAATACTGTATCCTGATACAGTTAGGTCTGAGCCACGGCATTAACGAAATGTCGAGTCGTTGAAACCACTGCAGTTTACGGATGCTTTTAATACATTTCTCAATCTCCATCCTAGACCGCAAGCCAATTCTCCAATGCGGCATTGCATCCGATCATGCATTCAACCGTTTTGGCGTAAATCCTGGCAATCCTTGTTGTTGAAACGTGCCCCGCTGCCTCGGTCCACGATTCGACTCAAATGAAGGCCCAGCAAATCGGCTCACAACGCTTACTCGCAGACGGGATCAGCACTAGAAATCCCGTAGCGACCAATGGCAAGCCAGTGAAGGAAGAATATGCAGAGAGAATGAAGATTTCGACGCCGTTCAAGCAGTAACCTTCTCAGAATATCAGTCCGAAACTCGAGAATCTACCAAAGAATATATAGGTGATCCCAGCGCTACAGCGGCGCCCGAGATTGACCAATCTCAACACCGACTCGAACACTAAAGAGATCACGCGCGGCCCAGAGAGCCTGAAGAAACTGGCGAAGCAGTCGGACGTCGTTCAACTGTCCAAGACGTGGTCGAAAAATGGCGTCAGTCTCTTCCAAAAGGAAGTTCAAGTATTCGAGAAGCCTTAGCCCCTCACAGAAACCGCAGGACCCGCTGCAGCCTCATCACTTCCATTCTACTAGTATATAACGAAGTGGTTATCGCTATCGCCGCCGCGTTCGCTGTTGCTTCTTCATCTCTAATGCATCTCAGAGGGGAATTCTTCATCTCCGGAGGACCTGTATCGGACAATTATCACCAAGACGACGACTGCAAATTGCAATACCAAGGATACCTGTAGGGATGTTTACGGAATAAACATGTACGTAATGTATTACAGAATAAATATGTACGCAACTTTTTCGCATCGTGCACGGGAAGCCAGAAAAGTTGGAGCGAGCCAACCTTATAAGATAACTTCAATGGTCAGTTGCCAATTTACCCGGTAGCACTAGCAAGTCTCGGATATGAATCTCGTAATCGTTGTTTTGGCTTGGCTCACGCTGCTCTGCTCTGCCCTTGGTGGCACGATTAATCATGACCAAGTTAAGCCCTTCGAGAAGGCTGCGATCAAGTACAAGCCTTAAGACGGGTGCGAATCGTTTCCAGCCGTGAATGCTGCGGGTGAAACCAGTGGCGGCCTCCAGGGAACGAAAGGAAGAGATGGCTGCGGCAAAGCACCACTGGGGTCCCAGGTATACGGCCGATCTGGATGGTATCAAGACAAATGGGCCATAATGTACGCGTGGTACTTCCCGAAGAACTTCCACGGGAACGTACTTGACTACGAGGCGAAGAAACGCCACGACTGGGCGAGTATGGTGCTGTGGATCGACAATCCTGCTATCGAAACGTCAAAGATTCTCGGCGCGTCGTTATCCCAGCAGAATACGGAAGAACCTTACCAGAAGATGGCAGAACTTCACCCGATGTTCTTTGTCGGCGCCAAGCAACACGTAAATGGAACTGAACCCCCACGATACTACCGTCGCCGCTATCAGTCACCGACATACATTTACGCGTATACGGCGGGCTCCAATGTAACCACGAGAGTTACCCAGGCGTTCGGGTATCCTGAAAAGGGCTGGAACAAGTTAGAGGTTGCGTACGGAGACAGCCAGTCACAGGATCTCATCATGTGGGAGCAACTTACAGATGCAGCGCGCGAGGGCCTCAATTCGGCAGATTTTGGGGATTGTGAAGGTTCCTTTCAACGAGAAAAACTTCCAAGAATCGCTGAAACAAGCGTATCCGTTTTAGATCGGAGGTTGATGTTTGCATAACGAACTACAATCTGGCGGGAGTTAAGGGCCAAGTTTCAACCGCTTCACCTAAGGCATAAGTAGCATTGAAATCCTAGCTACTACAGAGAGAAAACATGGCAATAAATAAAAAAAGCAGTCAATTGAAAGTTGTGTTTGCTGAGAAATTGGCCTACAAAACGCGTCAAGGTCGCTGTATCCGTTCGTCTTTAAACGGATAAAGGATAAATATTTGGTCCTTTCAAGTAAAATTTTATGGAGTTCGTTAGCGCTTCCCAATTTCCAAACAGCCCGCGACATTTATGTATGCTAGAGGGAAAGCTGCTACTTCTGTTGGTCTGCGAAGGAACCCAGTGTCAGTAGATGATGGGGGAAAGCTCAGCGGTGCATCAGGGCGTACTACAGAGGAGAGAAAGTCGTACACCTACGAGGATGCTATTCCGGAGCCGTGTTGGCTGCTCGTACATATACTTCGAAGTATTTTGATAGTTTCTTTGTTTCAGAGCTGTTTCGCTGAAGAGGAATCTGCTTGTCTTGCGTAAAGGCAGCGGTACAAGCTTGGATTAACAAGTACAGAGCTGGGGAGAGCTAGGGGGTGACTCAGAACAGCATCCTGATCAAATGCTTAGCGAACGCCTACGTTTTTTATTGCCAGAGACTCGAGTGGAGAGTGCCCGTAGATTGCGGCCAAAGCGTTGTGAAATTCATCGCTTTGGCCGCTATCTTGATGTTTACAGAATTTTCCTTGTAAACATGAAAATTTTGCGAATTTCGTTTTCGCAAAAAGTCACCGTCAAGACATCTCCACTTACATATTTTCCTTGTCCTCTTTCATTCCTGCGTGCAGACGCATAGTTACATGTATAGCAGGCAGTGTGTTGGCAGAAAGAACCACGCACGGTGCGTGACGCACCAAAAGGTACAGTCGAAGCGATGGACAAGCCGCCGCTCTCGTGTGATTGTGAGCCCAATCCGATGGTGTACCGGTACAGGATGTACTCTCACTTCCGACACCTGTCAAATCTAGTATCCTTTACAATTTGATATCATCGTTAGCAGGGCTCACAATAAATCGACGCCAAGCATTGAGCGGCTCTCAATCAACCGCAAGCCGCCGCCGTCGCGCGCGAAGCTTGCGAGGCTTACGAAGATTCTGAGTGCAGCACAAGGGACGCGGAAACGTGTCTCTTGGGTGCGGAGGTATAGGGGGATGGGGTGCTGGCAGGTAGGCATCGTCTTCGCCGCAAGAACGGACAGAAGGGCTTTAGGTAGTAGACAGAGGAGCAGTTAGCCCGCGCCGTGGGCCCCTCGGCCTAGCGGCAAGTAGTGGGGTGAAGTGAGAACATAGGAGTAGAAACGACAGAGGAAGAACTGGTAGATGAAGCCGTGAGAAAGCGCTGGCGTAGATAGTAAACCAGCGTCTATAGCTTCCTACTAGTGCTGCAGCGCAGATAGCATTCAGCGAGTGTGGATGAGCTCAACCACAACAGCTCACTCACAACTTCGTCTCATAGTTAATTTATCGCTTGCGCTATCATTTTATTGGGGTGCTATGGCCGCTGGGGCTCACACCGATGAGCCGGTGATCAACGAACGGAGCGGCGACGTTGGTCGCCACGCCAACTTGGTGCTGGTGCGCTCATACATTAGAGAACTCTAAAGTTCTCTATTGTAATACCTGCTAACTATTTATGTGTGCATGAAAAATACACGCCAGCTGGTGTCGGAAGTGGCAGTACTACCTGTAACTCGAGCGGGCACATGGACTTGGTCCCGTACCGCCGACAAGATCAACTCCGTTTGCGGCTCTCACGAAGCGGGCTGTCATAAAGCGGGCACGTTTTGAAGATCCGGAGATTGGTCACAGCGAGAAGGCCACAAGGACAAGTACCGAAATTTGTAGGACTGGAGAAAGTCGTCGCCGGCGCCTTTCCTGACTCGGTACCTACAGGGTCGGTCTTTACATGTTCCGACTTCAAAGCTTCTCCAGCAGGACATCAAGGGTAAATGAGGGTGAATCGAGACATCTATCACGAACGTGGCATTCCTTTGCATACTGTAGTATGAAGCGAGCATCTGACAAGGAAGAACACCGAGAAGTAGCATTCGAGACGCTTGCAAAATTAATATGAAGCGCAGCGCCAGCATCGGATGCGTCTCTGAAACTTTCAGACTGAAAGCCTGCAAACTCGCAGTCACTCGCGGGAATGGGGCGGTCAATTGGAGGAATCTATCAGTGTCAGGTCTCTAAGGTCCAACATCAAACACCGCCAATATGCACCCCAACCGCAAGCGTCTCGAGCTCGACACGCCACCTCCCTCATCTCGGTGATCGTTCAGCTCTTCCGCTCTAATCGCCACTCCAACAGATTGTTCTCTCTTGAGACCCAACCTGTGGCTATCGTTCCGAGCAGTCTGCATGGATACCATATCCATACCAGCAGTTTGGAGGCGACAAATTCAACACCTGGTGTTGGCCTGATACATGTAGCGTTTGCCCGTCTATGGCGCCTTGCCTGACCGATGCCACGTGCGTCCCGGTCGTGGAGGCGGAAAGCACATCTTGTAGGGAGCTCGGGCTCCCTTTACAGAGGCCAGCCTATCCTCAACTGATAGATAGGCTGACGTCTGCAATGAGCTGCACTGCAGCACTGGAGCAGACAGTCACTCGCTTTCGCGGCACTGCGTCTCACTTGCAGATTTTCGCACGGGACGGAAGGAACTGTAGTGTAGGAGCGTTGCGATGCCTAAGGACCGATTCAGCAGGAACCCGTACCCGGACGTGCGCGTGTCCGAGGAAGAGCGCGAGCACCTCATCGACCTCGTGAACGGCTGCGTGCAGAGCCACTTCCACAAGTACGACGAGTTCGTCGTGAATGCCAAGCACCAGGTGGACGAGCGACGCTGGGAGCACGTCAAGTCCAAGGACGACATGCACGTGTACACTGAGCGCGCCAACAAGGACTCGGTGAAGGACATGGCCAGCATGCTCAGCGTCGGCACCTTCGTGGGGGACCTGGAGGACCTCATGTTCGGCATCCTCAACACCACACGAGACGCCATGCGCGTCAAGACCGCGTACGTCGGGGACATCGACAACGGCGCCATCCTGTGCCCCGTGGTGGAACCCACCGACGACGAGCCGTTCCGGACGCTCACGATCAAGTGGATGATCGCCGACTCGTCCAGCAGCAAGTGCCGCGACTTCGTGTGCATCGAGGCCACCGACATCCTGCAGCTCGACAACGGCGAGCGCATGGGCTACCACGCGCTGCACTCCGTCGAGTTCCCGCAGACCAAGCCGCTGCCCATGATCATCCGCGGGAACCTGTCGTCCGTCAACTTCTTCCGACCAATCCACAGCACTATCATCGACAACTTCGGCTCGTGCTTCGTCGACCCGGGCGTGAAGGCCATGCGTCGACTGTTTGTATCAAACACGGCCAAGACGATGCTGACGGCGACCAACTACGTGCGCTGCGGCCAGATGAAGAAGCTCGCGTGGATGCTGCAGCGCACCCCGCCGTCGTCCAAGCTGCGCGACGAGACGCAGCACAGCAACGCGTGCGTCATGTGCGGCCGACACAAGAGCATCCCCGGCATCAAGAAGAGCACATGCAAGCTCTGCCACGGCCGCGTGTGCTACAGTTGCAAGGTACGGGAGCACATGAGCTTCGTGTCGCAGGAAGGAGAGCTCGTGCAGCACAAGATCACCTTCTGCTCGCTGTGCATGAGCAAGGCTATTAACTGCAGCACCCAGGAGGCCGCGAGGGACCAGACCATGAGCTTCCGCTCGTGCGGGAGCTCCTCCACCTTCTCGGAGACCACAGTCCTGGGCTCGACGTTCGCAGACTCCACCTACTCGGCATCAAGCATGTCGGAGAATTCCTTATATCAATAATTATGAGTTTATAAGACCGTGAAACTTGCCATGTCGTTCAGAGTTACATGGGACAAACTTTACCTTTCATCGTTCTCCGCATGCGGTGGAGATCTCCATGTGCTCCACCAAAAGAGGCTGTATCTGAAAACCTCTCATCGCTTATATGCTTCACTTTTGGCTTTTGGGGCGCTTATTCACTTAAATTTGTATGAAAACAACAAAGTTTGCCCGAAAGCAGAAGGGGTAGGCTCGCGAAGTACAAAATAACATATATATTTTGTAAAAAAACACATTTTGTTTTTTCAGGGTTTTTCGGTAGCTGCTTGAAGTTTACCTTTGGCATGCTTCTAGGATTCCATACTGAAAACAAGTGGGGCGTCAACAGATCATTACACATAGACGGTACATTATATTAGTGTTTCGCACACACAATTTCCAGCCGAGATGAGCGAGGGTTCTTAGCGGCACGGGCGCTCCCGTGGCGCGTTATGGAGTATGCTTCCTTTCGCCTTCTGCTAGGTGCATCGTCCGTTGGGCGGCTGCAGCTGTTGGTGGCGTGTTGCCATCATCCGCCGCTGAGCCTGTCCAGTTGAACTCCCCATCGCCCAGGCACTTCCCGGGACAGTTCTTCCTGGCGAGTGTACATTGCTGCAGTGGCTTCCCACTTGTGGCCATCAGTCTGCAGTACTGTAGTGTACTGTACTGTATGAGAGTTCGTGAGTAAACTTCCAAGCAAGCTGCCACGCACGCGATCCACCCTATCAACGGATGGGGAGCGCTGCCCCCAAACTGCTCAGTCAAATGCTCTGTAGTGCCATCTGCCGATCGCTCGAGGCTCGGGCTCAGTTGCCGATTTCCCCTATCGGACGCACGTAGCAAGGAGGACACTGTACCAACGCAACATGGGGAAGGATCGGTTCGTCAACGCCAATCCGTATCCGGACGTCCACGTGTCGGAGGAGGAGCGGCAGCAGCTCATTGAGCTCGTGGACGGGTTCGTGCAGGACTATTTCCGCAAGTACGAGGAGTTCGCGACCGTCCACAAGCACAAGGTGGACGAGCGGCGCTGGGAGCACGTCAAGTCCAGAGACAACATCCACGTCTACACGGAGCGCACTCAGAAGGTCCTCAAGAAGAACGGCGTCCTACTAGAGCCGGATGAAGAAGCATCGCCCGAGGAAGTTGTGGTCACGGAGAAGGAGCTGCCGGTTATGCTGAGCGTGGGCACCTTCGTAGGCGAGATGGACGACCTCATGTTCGGGGTTGTGAACCCAACGCTGGATGTCATGCGCATCAAGGCTTCCTACGTGCACGATCTGGATAGTGCAGCGGTGATGTGCCCCGTGGTGGAGCCCAGCGAGGAGGAACCGTTCCGATCGCTTGTGGTCAAGTGGATGACGATTGATGTGCCGCTTCAGTCGACCAGCTTGGTCAAATGCCGAGACTTTGTGTACATTGAGGCTACAGGGATCCTGCATTTCGCTAATGGAGACCGAGTGGGCTACCACTTGCTGCACTCCATCGCCTTCCCGCAGACCAAGCCGCTCCCGAACAAAATTCGCGGCAATTTGTCGGTCTTCGGCTTCTTCCGGCAGATTGAGCACAATGTTATCGACAATTTTGCGAGTGGAATTGTCGATCCAGGAGGCGACATTATGCGATTCTTGTTGATCCCAACCGCAGCTGAAGCTCTGCTCTCAGCAACGAACTACGTGTACTGCGGACAGATGAAGAAGATCTCGTGGATGCTGCAGCGCCGCCATTCGGCCTTTGCGCGGCAAGGCAAATCCCAAGTCAAGCAAGAGTGCGTGGCTTGTGGCAAGAAGGCCACTCATAAGAAGTTGCGAGGAATTGGGAGGAGCACGTGCAGACTGTGCTACGGCTGCGTGTGCTTCCCGTGCAAGGTCCGCAAGCGCATCAGCTTCATCACGCTGAATGGCCACCTTATCCAGCGAAAGATCACGTTCTGCGCAAAGTGTGTGAGCACAGCGACCAAGTGCGACGCTCAGGAGGCAGCTAGAGATCAAGCTACGGGCTACGAAGCGTATAAGGCCCTCTCCACATCGTCTCAGTCCAATACCATTGAGTCGTCGATGTTTGAGTAGCCAAGACAACACTGGCAAAGTGGGTCTGTGTAAAGTGCGGAGAAATGTATAAAAGAATTGGCAGTGAACACTATGGTTGTTGTATAGTCTTCTTGTTTCGTGAACTGCTGGATTTACAAAGATGTCGTTGTATCGGGAAGAAGAAGCACCCACCGATCGAGTCAGTGAGCAGAGAAGCCTGCAAGTGGTGGAGCGAGTGCTCAAGAGTCGAATAGAAACTACTGTGGCTGCGATTATCTGGTGGTTCTTTGTTCTTGTGCTCGATGACATGCTAAACGACGCGATCGAAACCTCGTGTCCCTTTCAGGAAACTTCAGTCCACCCCACGCTGGAGCTGCTGGATCGCATTTGGCAGAACTCGCGTCTTCTTGTACTTTGTATGGCGTTGACAATTGCCCGGTTAGTCCACAAACAGGAATTTTCGCAGTGCTCTACAACTAGGGTCCCCGATTTCAAGAATGACACCCTAGTACCCAAATGCCCAGAAGTGTCGGTTCTCATAGCGTGCCTTCTTGGAACGAGAGTGAAGACGACGGACAAGTCGATGGACATGAGCGTACGAGATTGTAGTACGAAGTGTAGGTTTGACATGTGAAGGCAAAGTGCTAAGAAAAATGGTAGATAGAATAGAATAGGAAAATCAATAACTTCTCATATCACTCCACTCACTCACGCTGCCTTGGAATAGCTACAGCGGACGTTCATCAATGGGGGAGACCAAGTCCAATAGAGGACCCAGCACTGCAAACCACCGACATCCCGAGTCAATGAATGAAGTCGAATACGATCATCAAAGTTATTGAGGTTGTCTATTCGGAAAGTCGAATAGAAAAGAAGGTACTATAGAAATGATCCTGTATAAGTACGGTCTTGACCTACCATTGAAAAACACGCCGCACACTATTACTTCAGACGAACCATACGGCTCAGACTGCATAGCTTCTACAGCGATAATTCGCTACTTAGACATGTACCCGCTACGTGGTACAGTTCGTTTTACGCACCATCAGCGTGCGCAACATGTATTAATAATTGAACTCTTCGCAAGACCAACAACAGCAAATGCAACCCCTCACAATGTGGTCAATGTGAAGATGTGAGGCTCACATCTTCACATTGACCGCTAGCTAAGGCGCCTAACGCAGTCATCACTCACTCATCGCTAACAAGTGATTGTAGCTATTCGGCCCAAAGGAAATGCCGTAGGTGTTGGTAGAGCTTGGTCAATGAGAGCTGAAGATGTCCAAGGAGAGAGTCAAAGCTTCATCGTCGTCGATGCATGCTCCATCTAGTTTCTTTCTCCTGGTCATTCAAGCAGCAGCTGCAAGAGCGATGCCGCCCACGACTGCCGGCACCGCAAGAGCCACAATGACCAGCAGAAATTACCCCCACCTTGGTGTGGACTGCTTGGTGCCCTCCGATCTCGCTATATTTGAAAGGTTCTGCTCGACTGATTGTTCTGATCCTGGTTGCTGGGGGTCTTTGGGCACCGGCCTCGGAGAACTGAAGCATACACACACCGTTTGGTGGCAGCCACCGTGTCAGCCGTGCAGTTGGTTAAGCTGCCGGGCTTCATTGAAGATGGTCACTTCGCTCTGCTGCTGCGTAGACGAACTGCTACCAGCACTTATAGTAGCAAACACACGTAGCATTAAGCATAGCTACCTCCGCCACTGTAGAGCAAGTCACAACCGATGGTTTTAGTACTTAAGTGCCTGTTCATCCACACTTCACGACAAACTCGACGCTGCAAACGCGCTTTATGGCATCAAGTGAGGCGTTTGGTGACTTGACCGGTTTCATACCAACAGACGGCCACAGCTATGGATGCTGCGCTGCTTCCACGAGTGAGCGCCATGAAGCGATACTGAACTGAATTGTTTCAACAGAGCAGAGCTTAGAGAGCTCCATAGCGTAATGCACTGTGAATGTTGCGACCACTAATGATCGCCTACATGTCTTCGAATGGTTGCTGGGCTGCTATGAACGAAGCTGCTGCAGCCGGCACCTCGACGTAGTCGGGGTAGATTCAGCCTGGTGTTCCTTGGATTTCAGAGGCACCGACAAAAAGGTTGCGCTTTTCGACGGCGCAGCATCAAATAAGCATCTTCAAGTTGTCCGGCTGATGGATCGGAGGGGTGTACGGTATGGTGCCGTCACGGTGTACAGGACACGGCACTGGCGTGTTTTAGCTTTTATCTACCGCGGCTCTTCGTCGGTGATTTATACCCGCGCACACGTGCAAGGATGACAGGTGTCTGGTATGCTGGGAAGAAGCAGTATCAGCGCACAGTCAGCGAGGCGATGAGCATGATGAAAATCAAATCCACCAATACAGTCGAGCATTTCCAGAAATAGTTTTTCACCGAAGTTAGACGCCTCTGTTTCTAGATTCTGGTGTATCAAATATGGAATGGTCCATCTGCCGAGTGATAAGTTGAAGACATGAGCGGGCCGGGCATTCGTTCGCTCCTTTCCATGATCCCTTCACCGACGCTGCCCCCAGAACTCATACAACGCACTCTATTCATCGCGCTGTACAGTACAGTACCACCGCGTCCAAACCTCGGACCATCCGCTTGTTGACTGCAGTCCTTCTGACCCCGGCGGGATGAGAGTGACCACACCAGGTGCGTACGTGCGCGTTGGTTATGCACGTTACGGCGAAGTTGCCCTGTCACGCGCAATAACCAGAATTCGGGGTGCCCTGCTGGACCGAGCGATCACACCAGGCCGAGTCGCGCGTGGTAAACGCAAATGTACCGAGCTTTAGGCCGCCACAAACGAATTCGCACCCCAGTGAGCACACCACAACGGAGACCATGGGCAAATCTACCTTCACTACCAATCCGTACCCCAACCTTGCTCTGTCTGAGACGGACCGTGAGAGGCTCCTGCAACTGGCGGAGGACCTGATCGTCGACGTCTTCCCCAAGTACGAGTCCTTCGTGGTGAACGACAAGCGCGAGGTGAAGAAGGAGCAGTGGAAGGTCATCGGCACCGACAAGAACATGCGCGTGTACGTGGAGCGCAAGGGCTGGAACGAAGACACCGACGACGAGAAGGATCGTTCAACTCCAACCCCAGAGGCCGACCCGAACGACTCCTGGTTGAGCAAGATGCCGGTTATCCTCGCCGAGGGCACCTTCGAGGGCCAGCTGAACGACCTCATGTTCGGCACCGTGAACCCCACGCAGCAGATCATGCGCGTCAAGGCCTCGTACGTCAAGGATTACAGCGACGGTGCGGTGCTGGCCAACATCATCGTCCCCACCGCTGAAGAGCCCTTCCGCTCCGTGTCCGTCAAGTGGAACCAGATCAACCTGCCACTCAACCAGACCGGGTTGATACAGAACCGCGACTTCGTCTGTCTAGAGGCCACCGGCATCCTGCACTTCGCTAACGGAGACCGCATAGGCTACCAACTGCTGCAGTCGATCGAGTTCCCGGAGACTGTGCCGACACCTGGGACCATTCGAGCGAAACACCGAGCCATTGGCTTCTACCGGCAGATTGGCCCCAACGTCATCGACACGTTCGTCTTCGACACAGTGCACCCTGGCGGCAAAGTGTTCCGGTCAGTGGCGCTTGAAGCCTCAGCCAAGGCTCTGCTGTCCACCAACAACTACGTCATCTGCGGACAAACCAAGAAGCTGACCTGGAGACTGCAGCATCGCCAAGCTGAGACCCGCATGAACCGCCACCGCAGCAGCACCCGCAATATTCTCGCAGGCGACCGCATGTGCACAGTTTGTTCGCGGAATCTGGCGCCTGGGAGCTTCGGGTTCCCCACAGTGGGGGCTCTGGGCAAGAGCTCGTGCAAGCTCTGCATGAACCCCGTGTGCCTCAAGTGCAAGCGCCCCAAGGCCATCAGCTTCCTTACGCCTGACGGGAAGCTGCTGCGCCACAAGATCACGTTCTGCGTCATGTGCATCAGCGAAGTCACGCAGATGGACGCGCTGCCAGCGGCCCGCGACCAGGCTGAGGGCTACCAGGCCTACAACGTCATGGCGTCGCTCTCCGGGTCAGACATTCTGTCCGAGGACGGCTTCTGTTGAATGCTCAAAAAAGTGCTTCTTGTCGGTTCTTCACGTAGTCATCGTTTTCATGTCACTTGTTGCTTCTAAACTTGAGTTATTAGCCTGTTCACTGTTTATTTCCTGGTTGGTAGATCCCTTCGTGTATGAGTATTTCGAGTACTTGCTTCACCTGGACACGGCACCATTTTCATACTGCCAGCACTTTGACAGATGAGCTGGACAACTTGAAGATGCTTATTTGATGCTGCGCCGTCGAAAAGCGCAACCTTTTTGTCGGTGCCTCTGAAATCCAAGGAACACCAGGCTGAATCTACCCCGACTACGTCGAGGTGCCGGCTGCAGCAGCTTCGTTCATAGCAGCCCAGCAACCATTCGAAGACATGTAGGCGATCATTAGTGGTCGCAACATTCACAGTGCATTACGCTATGGAGCTCTCTAAGCTCTGCTCTGTTGAAACAATTCAGTTCAGTATCGCTTCATGGCGCTCACTCGTGGAAGCAGCGCAGCATCCATAGCTGTGGCCGTCTGTTGGTATGAAACCGGTCAAGTCACCAAACGCCTCACTTGATGCCATAAAGCGCGTTTGCAGCGTCGAGTTTGTCGTGAAGTGTGGATGAACAGGCACTTAAGTACTAAAACCATCGGTTGTGACTTGCTCTACAGTGGCGGAGGTAGCTATGCTTAATGCTACGTGTGTTTGCTACTATAAGTGCTGGTAGCAGTTCGTCTACGCAGCAGCAGAGCGAAGTGACCATCTTCAATGAAGCCCGGCAGCTTAACCAACTGCACGGCTGACACGGTGGCTGCCACCAAACGGTGTGTGTATGCTTCAGTTCTCCGAGGCCGGTGCCCAAAGACCCCCAGCAACCAGGATCAGAACAATCAGTCGAGCAGAACCTTTCAAATATAGCGAGATCGGAGGGCACCAAGCAGTCCACACCAAGGTGGGGGTAATTTCTGCTGGTCATTGTGGCTCTTGCGGTGCCGGCAGTCGTGGGCGGCATCGCTCTTGCAGCTGCTGCTTGAATGACCAGGAGAAAGAAACTAGATGGAGCATGCATCGACGACGATGAAGCTTTGACTCTCTCCTTGGACATCTTCAGCTCTCATTGACCAAGCTCTACCAACACCTACGGCATTTCCTTTGGGCCGAATAGCTACAATCACTTGTTAGCGATGAGTGAGTGATGACTGCGTTAGGCGCCTTAGCTAGCGGTCAATGTGAAGATGTGAGCCTCACATCTTCACATTGACCACATTGTGAGGGGTTGCATTTGCTGTTGTTGGTCTTGCGAAGAGTTCAATTATTAATACATGTTGCGCACGCTGATGGTGCGTAAAACGAACTGTACCACGTAGCGGGTACATGTCTAAGTAGCGAATTATCGCTGTAGAAGCTATGCAGTCTGAGCCGTATGGTTCGTCTGAAGTAATAGTGTGCGGCGTGTTTTTCAATGGTAGGTCAAGACCGTACTTATACAGGATCATTTCTATAGTACCTTCTTTTCTATTCGACTTTCCGAATAGACAACCTCAATAACTTTGATGATCGTATTCGACTTCATTCATTGACTCGGGATGTCGGTGGTTTGCAGTGCTGGGTCCTCTATTGGACTTGGTCTCCCCCATTGATGAACGTCCGCTGTAGCTATTCCAAGGCAGCGTGAGTGAGTGGAGTGATATGAGAAGTTATTGATTTTCCTATTCTATTCTATCTACCATTTTTCTTAGCACTTTGCCTTCACATGTCAAACCTACACTTCGTACTACAATCTCGTACGCTCATGTCCATCGACTTGTCCGTCGTCTTCACTCTCGTTCCAAGAAGGCACGCTATGAGAACCGACACTTCTGGGCATTTGGGTACTAGGGTGTCATTCTTGAAATCGGGGACCCTAGTTGTAGAGCACTGCGAAAATTCCTGTTTGTGGACTAACCGGGCAATTGTCAACGCCATACAAAGTACAAGAAGACGCGAGTTCTGCCAAATGCGATCCAGCAGCTCCAGCGTGGGGTGGACTGAAGTTTCCTGAAAGGGACACGAGGTTTCGATCGCGTCGTTTAGCATGTCATCGAGCACAAGAACAAAGAACCACCAGATAATCGCAGCCACAGTAGTTTCTATTCGACTCTTGAGCACTCGCTCCACCACTTGCAGGCTTCTCTGCTCACTGACTCGATCGGTGGGTGCTTCTTCTTCCCGATACAACGACATCTTTGTAAATCCAGCAGTTCACGAAACAAGAAGACTATACAACAACCATAGTGTTCACTGCCAATTCTTTTATACATTTCTCCGCACTTTACACAGACCCACTTTGCCAGTGTTGTCTTGGCTACTCAAACATCGACGACTCAATGGTATTGGACTGAGACGATGTGGAGAGGGCCTTATACGCTTCGTAGCCCGTAGCTTGATCTCTAGCTGCCTCCTGAGCGTCGCACTTGGTCGCTGTGCTCACACACTTTGCGCAGAACGTGATCTTTCGCTGGATAAGGTGGCCATTCAGCGTGATGAAGCTGATGCGCTTGCGGACCTTGCACGGGAAGCACACGCAGCCGTAGCACAGTCTGCACGTGCTCCTCCCAATTCCTCGCAACTTCTTATGAGTGGCCTTCTTGCCACAAGCCACGCACTCTTGCTTGACTTGGGATTTGCCTTGCCGCGCAAAGGCCGAATGGCGGCGCTGCAGCATCCACGAGATCTTCTTCATCTGTCCGCAGTACACGTAGTTCGTCGCTGAGAGCAGAGCTTCAGCTGCGGTTGGGATCAACAAGAATCGCATAATGTCGCCTCCTGGATCGACAATTCCACTCGCAAAATTGTCGATAACATTGTGCTCAATCTGCCGGAAGAAGCCGAAGACCGACAAATTGCCGCGAATTTTGTTCGGGAGCGGCTTGGTCTGCGGGAAGGCGATGGAGTGCAGCAAGTGGTAGCCCACTCGGTCTCCATTGGTGAATGCAGGATCCCCGCGTAATTGTAGAAACTACGAGCTTTGCCAGGTTTTGCCCATTTAGAAAATTCAAGATAAATCGAAAGCTGACTGTACAATAACTATTGTATTGTTCCACTAAAATAATGTTGTTATTTAGGGAAGTCGTATTGCGATTATTACGGAGGAATGACATCTGCAAAACACTTTTATTATTATTGACCGGCCCTGTATGTAACGTACTTCTCTGGCTCACCTAAGAATCGACATGTCTATTCTGTCGAAGATAAATAATAGCTCAAAAAGAAAGGTGAGAATTGGTGACTTTGCTTTATACTATTGACCGCTTAAAAACAGCAGAGATATGGAGAACAGAACAAATTTCGTAAGCCCAATTTTGGGTAGCATTAGTTTTTGTTTTACAAAATGGATACAATTTTTAGCGATAGTATACTATACAGTTATTATTGGAAAACTCGATTCGCTGTCGAAAAAATGCTGTGTAACTTGTTGCGGTGGCAGGCGTGCGGATGTCGTGGAATTTGTCTAGATTTTAAGCTTTTCATAGGCAATTTCGTGGATTCGCACTCTAATCAAACTTTTTGTACCCAATCATGTGGCTGAAATCGTATATTTAACCAATCAGGTAATGGGGTTAATCTGAATTGCCGATTCTTTAGTGGACAAGAGAAGTATACACACTGAAACGTCTGAATCCTACCAGCATGACGAAATTTCAAGGCGCATGTACACAGGATCACTTTTATAGTACCTCCTATTCTATTCGACTTTTCTACATTACCTCCAAGGCGTCGATATCGACGCCGTTGAGCGCATCTCCGTCCACCAGTTTGCGTTGTGCGAGTACGGAAGCTGGAGAATTCTACGACACGATCGAGCGCGCTCAGTCCTGCGTACTGCAGGTCGGCGGAAAACGCCGCCGCCTCAATGACGTTGACGACGACTGCGACGTGAGTGAGTTTGCCGACACAAACGAGATTGCCCCCGTGCCCCAGCGCACATGCCATACGCCTCTAGCTCCTCCCTGCCTCAGTTCTGGCTGTATATCTGCACAATGCGCCGCGCTTTGAGTGCACTTCATTCACGTACATCGCACCAAGCTTTGCTTCGCTGTTGTGGTTCTGTGACTCACATGACTGCCGCACTGTCTTCTTGGACGGATTCTCAGCCGGGTGCGCGCGTGACAGACCCTTCACTACGAGACTGGTGGCCGCCCTTCTCCACTCTCTCGCGAACGCAACTACTATGATAACACTACCGATGTCGACAGCACTAGCGGTAGAAGCATCAAACCTCGCCGTCGGTGCTGAAGATACGACCGTTGACGTTGCTACTCCCGCCGCGTCCGTTCCGACCCCTCAATCTCCCCCACGAAGACCCTACAGAACTACCATCCTAGCCTTCATCTCCGCCTACCGCAAAAGCCTGATAGATTTAGCACCCTGAAAGACTTGGCAGAGGTGTTTTCATCTGTAGTATTCAGAGCTGGCCAATTAGTGCACACCTCATGTATTAACCCACCTTGTTTTGGTGATTTTCATACATTATGTACCTACACAACTACTTCCATAGCGGAGACCATCATAACCGGCGAAGAGCTTGGTGGTGGCCTGAACGGAGAGAATGAGCCGGCCTCGAAGAACGCAGCTTGGATAGTCGAGGCAGCGATAGTTCCAAGTGCGTGCGAGGAGCGTCGCGACGTTCCTAGGCTTTGCGTGGCGGTGGGCGGTGCATGTGCAGTGCGCTGTAACGGGCCGTTAGATTGCTTTTAAAAGGAGACATGTCTCCCACATCAAGCGGCTGAGCCGCCGAGGTACAGCCGGCAGTAACTACACCGTGTAGATGCCCATTTCAGCAAGCCGTTGCCGTACGGCAGCACCTTTGTGCACTTTGAGGCATTCCAGGATGAGGACGCTTGGGCCGCTCACCTCTGCCTATCCACTCGCGCATGACACGCTTGTCAAACCACGCCTTCGTTTGATACGAAAACGTGGCGTTCCCCGGCTCACAGTAGGTCGTCACTTCCGCGAACACGTCGTTGTTGGGCTCGCCCGCAAACACAAAGTGCGGCGGCAGCATGCGGCTATCCGCGCACGCGAGCAGCGCAACCGTGCACCGATAGCTGCCCTGTCCGCCTCCAACAGCAGGAACACGAGTAACTCCGACGAAGTCCACCGTAGTCTTTGAGCCCACATCACAAAAAACCGCAGTCTGGTCCGTGTTGTAGAGCACGTAGGGTGGCGGAGTGGTCGTTGCAGCATAGACAAAGTGGTCTATCAGCACCTTGGTCACCTCGCACGCGAACGCATCTCACAGCGCTATTAACTCCTGCAGCTGCTTGCGCCCCGAGTGGGAGATACGTCTTTTTGTGAGGCCGTTTCGCCGCATGAACTTGCTGCACCACGACTTTCGTGCGGTAGCCGTTTTCCCGTCGAGGAAGCCCGGAAATAGCAGCATACACTGCGCAATGATGCAATCCATGGGCATGGTCCGTTCTTCACGCCGCTCGTCTTTGATTCAACCGCTCAGTTCTTCCTCGACACATACGGATGGCGAGATACGACCACTACCGCCTACGACCAGCTTCTTCGCACGCTTCTTGTACTCAACGGCCGATTTCATGGCGTCGTAGTGATGTTCCCAGTACTGTAGCGTAGAACGCGAGAAGTCTTGGCCCGAGCAAAAGGTCACTCGGGTCTCACCCGACGAAGCGAAGGCTCCCCGGTCTTGATCTTGAATTCGATGGTATGGGCGAGCTTGATGCGGCGAGGAGGCATTTTGTCAATGGCACCAAATGATGCAGCCATATTTATTTACCTTGTTTTGAAATGCGCTTACGACTAATCACCTCTATACGTAATTCCTATTGGCCAATGAGCGACAACCTTCAATTTCTGAAAGACTTGGCACTCGGCAAAAATGTTTTAGAGAAGGGTGCCAAATCTATCAGGCTTTTGCGGTACAACAGTGCCGTTAGGGTCCGCCGGAGCAGCGGTCACCCTCGCGGTAGGGAGGATCCCTTTCGCGAAACGTAGTCTTGACTCGAGTGGCGACCCAGATTGCCAATAACTCAAGCAAGGTGAAATTGACCTTTACTCCGTGAGATTTCTGCCCAACAAATCGCTACACGTATAAGACTAAGGCCCCTCCCTCGTTATCCAACCCGCCCAGCGCACCGGTAGCAGCATCCGACCCCGTTGCACAGATCCGAACTCTGCAGGTGTGTGGTAGGCCTGCCACTTAGAAAAGCGAGCGTCCGAAAACCACGTATTGATAATGTGCTTCGCGCCGCGTTTGAATCGGGGCACAAGGGACTAGCACCATTCCACCATGCGATCAGAAAAGCGCGTTTTTGCATGTAGCATTTCTTATCCGGAGCAAAGTGCAGATCACAAAGATTGCGAAAAAATTCAATTAGCGAGATATCCCATCCAACCCATTCTCATCTGCATGTCTATGCATCTTTTGAGTGACATGAAAACAGTACATAAGCACTGTGCTTTCAGGTAGCTCAGGTGCACACGCGTTGTACTGGGCTTTGTCTGCATCCATCATGGCAAGTTTTGAAGCGGATCTGAAACTCGCTCAATACTACACGCTTCAGAAGCGCTAGACGCCATGAGATGTCTACGCCTCTGCGCTGAGATGCGCAGTAGTAAACAATCGGTAGGAACCCTCCAGCACCATCCGAGATACCCACACCAAAAACAGGATACTTACGCTTCACCACACTATGTGTACTATCAAGTGCACCAGAGTGGTGAGGTCAGGATCGTTTTGAACAATGATGTAGCGTTCCATGAGGTGTATACTTGTTAAGGCAATACGAAAGGGGTACACCTCCGATCCTGTGCCCAACAAAGAGCGTTTCGTGCCGTCCTCCTCTTTAGAATCACAGAGAACTAGCAAATTCTCTGGTTTTTATCCAGAGTCCATGGGTGGATGCCACTGAGGTGCCATTATTCTTGCATCAAATACCTGACCAATATGATATTTATTGCTGCTCCCATATGCAGTCGAGATTCCTGTTATATTAAATAACCTGCTCCCTAATCAATTTATGCTGCTGTGTTGACCCATCCGGTTGAGATTAAGACAAATTACCTATTACATTTGATACTCCCTAATCAATTATATATACCTGCGACATCTAATTTATCTACCGCTCAAGCAACATCCATCCGATTTTTTTCGCTCGGTCAACATGCTGACGGGATCCCGCCTTGAAGTGTTCCAGTGGTGATGATTTCGGCATCGCTTTACACTATAACAACGACGATGTCGATCCCACCGTGTGCTGTACACGCAATAATAAGAGCTCATTCCTACAATTACGTCGCAACGTCTGCTTTGATGAGCGAGTTCATCGACCCCCAGAGTTGTTGTGGTTAATGGAAGCCGTAATCGAGTTTTCGTATCGAGCTGCCGTAGCGGCTGGCGCCATAGCCTTTTTTGGCGAGAACCCGTAGGGTATCAACACTCGTTCATGGCTGAAGAGATCGGGGGGGGGGGGCTAAAGGAGCTGCGAATGCATGCATATCCAGGAACACAAGTTGAAATACGCCCACTTCCCAAAAAGCGATCACGAACCAGGAATGCCATACTTTCGTTCTATATCTAATTTTTCCTCGTGAAATTGATGCAGCGACAGTACATGTACATCAGGCAGCCGAAAAAAATTGGGGGCGCCAAAAATGGCCAACTAGAGAATTGGGCTGGATGTGCGCCTGAAAACGGTATGCAAGTCCGTTGAAGCAAACCAAAATCGCTCGGCTACAAACCTACCAATTAAGACATTAGTTCTCTAGACAAACTGTACTAACCTACAGGATTATCCGAAAAACGTGGGGGCCAAGACGCAAGCAGCCTAAAGGTTAGCCGCGCCACTCGGAGTAGGACATCCCCTGCAGCTTGTCAACATAAAGGCCGCAGCGATCATGGCGTAGATTCTAGCGCGATCTCCTGTGCTTCAATCGTAAGAAGTGATCGTGTATTCCTAACAAATTCATTCTCCGTGTAATCCTAAGGAAAGTTGTATGAAAACGCAGAGAAAATGATGAGTGATCCAGACCACAGGCCGTTCCTTAGAACTAGAGTATCGATACAACTGAGTGCTCAGTTCAGCTTTTTCGGTCGCCGCAGCAGCAATGCCTTCCCCCCGTGCTCACGATAAAAACTCCGCTGGTGTGGCACCGAACTAGCTGGACTTACCTCGCTGCAGAACAACCGAACGGGCCGACACTCAGACAAAATGCCCTCATCTGCACGTCGTCGTGCTAGCTATACTTGTCTCTCGTAAGCTAGTTGCCGTGCCGATGCTTTCATACACCCATAGAGCTGCATGTATACTGTATAAGATACTATTATCACCTAGCGATCTCTTCGTATCAGCGCAACATACATGGTCCGCGCAATTAGATAGCACCACTGCATCACGAAAACCATCTGCATACAAACTAGAATAGCGGGGTTCTAGGTGCCTCCTTTTAGTAAAATTCATCCTTGGCCGGCTGGGCTGTCCAAACTGAAGCTCTACTCCTAAACCTGGCATCTGTCCAAGTAAGCGTAGCGAGCGTTTAAGGTTGGAGGACCGCGCGGAGTGCGTAGCATAGTGGTAGTTTAAATCAGTATAACTCATGGCTACAAATCTACTACTAAGTACTTAGTAGTACTTGCATAGCTTTTTACAAAAGCTACCAAGCTGGAGTAATTCCTCCTTATATGCCCAAGAGCAACGTAAAATCCAGAGCTCTTCCGGGCAGAGCACGGCTTTGTCCACTGGAGCTCGACTTAAATCTTCACGAGCCTACATTGCGTGCATACGAATATACATGACTGGAGCCATGCTTCAGATCTCACTCCATCTTCCGACCACAAGTCGTTGTCCGGGCACACAATCAAAATTCCACGCGTAGCGCACACATTTGAGGGCGCAGTGACCGCGAGGCCGCAGCAACTCCATCACATGTCGCGGTGCACGGGGGCCGCTGATGCGGTGGTCAAAAGTCAAAACACCTTGCAGGACCAAGGCCCACGCGAGGGCAAGGGTCTCCGTGTGTTTCGATGCAGCTGAAATACCAAGGGGGCGTCGCAGAGGAATGTCGACTCGGAGGACTTTGTTCACAGCGAGGGCACTCACGACGGCGGGCGTAGCAGCGACTCTCGATCTCCACTTAATCGCCGAAGTCACACGCTGGCACCACACACTCCAATTCACATCTCCACGTGCGTCACAAGCGTAAATCTCCATCATACTGCACGAACCGGTCACACTTAGAGCGTAACCCGGGTCAATACAGCTTCATCGTTTCAGGTCACAAGTCGGTTTCAGGGCTTGGTCAATCACTTCACAGGCTTCAGCGGTCTGCTTCGGGGCATATGCGTCTCAAAGGATGCTACACGCTCGGGTGGTCATCTCCTGCCTGCATCGCCTGGAAGGGGGCTCGCGCTCTAGCTCCCTGGTTAAATTCATACAGGAGGGCACCGCAGTTCAACTGAGTAACTGGCAGTCATTCTGCTTCTCTGTAGCCCTTCCACTTGACGAGATACTCGCGGGTACGTCGGGAGGTCCGAGTGCGCTTCTTCCAGCGTAGATCGAGGATCTTCTCGACCTCGTACTCATCGTTGGCAGCGTCCGGCTCCCAGCTGTTTTCAGGAAGCAAGGCAGTATCGAAGTCATCATCTTCATCCACATCAATCTCTTCAGCTGGGCGTTTCGGGAACAGCGCGCGCGGTTTCAGCCGGCTCACATGCACCCAAGGGTTCACGCGATAGCCAGTGTCTTTCACTTTGAGCTTGACCCTGAAATCGTCATGGACCTCTTCAATTCGGAATGGTCCGTGCCACAGGTGGGCAAGCTTCCGACTCAACCCTGGTTGCACCTTGGGTATGTAGAGCCAGACGGCATCGCCTTCCTTGAAACCAGCCTTGAGACGCTCCGACAACTCCACCCACTTCTGTGTCTGGGCTGCTGACCGAGCGCGCTTTACTTTTCGCTGCAAGTCCTCAGCACACGCCTGCGCGTAGCTGTAGTCTCGCTGCAGTTTGCGGCGCCACTCGTACGCGGTGCGTTCCTGGACACCCGAAGGTTTTGGCCCCAGCATGGCTGAAACCGTCCCTTGAGCGTCCCAGCCGTGGACCAAATAGAACGGAGTGTCAAGTCGAGTCGCATCGAACGAAGTATTCAATGCGAACATCAAGCGTTCCGCGTGCTCGTCCCAGTCGCTTTGATCAGACTCGACGATGTAGGCTCGGATGCTTCGCACCACAGTCTGGACAGACCGCTCCTGTTGGCCATTGGCTTGAGGGCGATATGCCAAAGTCGCGCGTTGCCTGCTACCCATCAGCTCTCTGAAACGCGTGAAGACTTCGCTCATGAATCTCGGGTCTTGGTCATGGCGCAACATTGAACTCGCACCAAACCTCATGAAGACCCGTTCCTCGTACGCCTCGGCGACATCTTGGGCTGTGGTCGAACTCATGGGCTTGCACATCACATACCCAGAGAACGCATCTTGGAACAGCAAGAGAAACGTGTTCCCACGCTCCGACTTGGGCAGGTGCGTTACGAAGTCCATTGACACGACCTCAAACGGACGAGTGGGTTCAATGTTCCCAGGCGAAGGTCCAGGATTAGGCGGTCGTCCCTTGGCTGACGCGCAGTCAGTGCACTTTTTGACGAAGACTTCGACATCATCATACATCCGGGGCCAAAAGAACTCAGAACGCAATTTTTCATACGTTCGAGTGATACCCTGGTGTCCGCCTTGATAGTCCTCATGCGCGTAGTGTAACATGTCCGGGCGCAAGTTTTCTGGAACCACCAACCTCAGCTCTGAATCCTTGTTGCGCGGGCGTTCTGGCGTCGGAGCACTTAAGCGATACAGGACCTCTCTCGAATCCAGGACGTACTGGTCGGCATACTTCGCAATCTTCTTGACCTGATCATGGGAAAGCTGGCCAAGTTCTCCCTTCAAGTAACTCTTGATTCCCATCAGGAAGGCGTCCCCGTCCTGATGTG
This sequence comes from Phytophthora sojae, assembly GCF_000149755.1. NCBI lineage: Eukaryota > Oomycota > Peronosporomycetes > Peronosporales > Peronosporaceae > Phytophthora > Phytophthora sojae. Next base: position 818,680 of record NW_009258119.1, read on the forward strand.
GCTTGATACGCCTCCATCGTTCAGCCTGATACTCCAAGGACCCCATGGGCTCACGTTGCTCGTCGTCCTCCCTTGAACGCTGCCGAGTCACTGCAGTCAGGACTCGTGCGGCGAAGGTAAGCGGGCCTAGATCAGCACCCGAATCCTCCAGCCGCACAATGTTCACCGTTCCAATGTCTTCGGGTTCAGCACCAGCACCATGACTCTCCGGGTTCGGAGTGGCATTCGGCTTCATGACCTGTTCTGGGATCCGTGAGACTACCTGTAGGTCCAGCAGCTCATCCGCGTCCTCGACTGTCCACGTTTTGCCAAGTGCCAACGTCTTCGATGTCAGATAATCAGCAGCCTGGTTGTAGAGGCGCTTGGCGTGAACCAACTGCACCGTCTTGAACTTAGCCCTCAGCACTTCGTACTCCGCAAGCCTTCGCTGCAAGTTAGGCTGATGGCAGTTGATGAGACCTCGTGCCTGCTGGATCACGATCCTCGAATCTCCAACCACGACCACGTCCTGAACCCCGCGCTCAGACGCTAGTTTCAGGTCATTGAGCAATCCATGATCCTCTGCGTCATTCACCGTCACATCTTCCAGCATGAATCCATGTGCTTCCAAGACTGTCCATCCAGGCAACTGCCACAACACACATCCGCAGCTCCTTGTCGTGTAGAAGTCTTGGCCGCACCATCAAAGCTTAGAGCCACACCTTGGTAGTCAGCTTCAAGCATCTCGATGCTGATCGCAGGTGGAGGCTTGATTTGTCCCTTGGCTGGAATGAGCCCTTCAGCAATGGCATCCAGGTGCTCTCGGGGCGTGATGCGTGCAACTAAAATCGCGGCTAGACCATCCTCATCGCGCTGAACTCGGGACCCGCGGCGAAAAGCCGCTGCGCGAGCAGCAGGAGTCGCTCGTGCTGCGCCGCAAGTTTGACATCCACAAGACCGATGAGCGCAAGAACTTGCACATCAACGACCTGATGAAGAACCACGATAAGGCCTTTACGCAGATCACGAACTACAACAACGACATCACTAAGGGCAACCTATGGCTTATCGCCTCGCTCAAGAACGAGATCGCCGTCATGAAGAAGAAGGCAGCGGCCAACACCAAACCCCGTGCACGACGTGTCGCAGAAGAACAAGTGCCTTTTGGACACGCTGGCTGCTGCGATCCAGGAGGTGGAGCACCTCCGACACGAGCTCAAGGACGTGCAGAAGAACAAGCTCTCGCTGCGTAACGCCAAGGCGCGGCTGATGTATCTCGCGCAGCAAGTGCACGACCTTAAGCAAAGGCAGGCGGAGCGCACAACCAAGTACCGCACCATGGAGTCGGACCGCAACGTGCTTTACGACACGTTTGAGCACGCGATACAGACAATTCCCAAGGAGGGCGAGTGCAAGAACCTCATCCTGGAGCAGTGTCTCTACGCCATGGACGACCAGCACGCGCGTAAGGGGGCTCAAGTACAGGAGGTTCTGCTCGCTGCTAACCTCGACCTTGTGCAGGCGCGGCGCGTGATCGAGACGCTTGGCACGCTCCTGGACTCGAAGAACACAAAGATTTGCAACCTGCAGTACAACGTAGCCAAGGAGAGCAAAGCCTACAATGATACACTACGGACGTTCACAGAGAAGTTGATACAAATTGGCATCCCAGAGGAGGAAAATTGAGCTCTCGGCTTCAAACGGTTGACCTCCAACTTCATTACAGGCCAAGCGGGCCTCATAGCGGTGGGGTAGGTTTGTACTCAGAGTCTTGATTCCTTTTATCAAATAACATGTAGATTCGCGTCCATCGAGAACGTGTGGCGTAGTACTTGTTTGTTTTAGTGACGATGCAAAGCGTCAGTGTAGCTTCTGACACATTGTAGCAGCCACTACATTCAGCGTAGTGCACCCTGATTCTGACGCACTGCAGCAAAATAATGTATCACGAGCACAACCAGTGTTGAATAGGGAATATACTGTGATTTAGTAGCAAACAGCGATCTTAAAGCTAGTACATGTGCCATAACGATATGTATAGTCGAAAAGTGTGTGGAATAGTCGAACGTTGCGTGGTGTTTGGCTACTTCACTGTGGTGAAACGCTCTGTTTGTGTGGACACCTTCTTTATGTACCCGCAACGCACAGACTGTGCGTTCCCTCGTGCTTATGCGGATGGTCTACCTGTGGTGGTACACCGGCCTCCGCCGTGATCCTGTACTAGGCTTGCGCCTAGGCCCACTGTACTCGCATCCGTCATGGCTTTCATGTGCAACCGAAAGTTAGGATAGATGAGCAAGTGAATGGAGGCATGGATTTCTTTCACCCACTCGAACGCTCCTAGTCGACGTCCTTCCTTTGTAGTTTAGTAATCGGCGCCACCATGGATCCAAATCCTTCATCGAATCGCCGGATGTAGCTAGTCCAGCGAACAAACCACTTGGTTTCGACTGCGTCCATAGCTCTGAGAAACTGTTTCACAGCCGACTCTAACCGCTGTACGCCGCCACTACTGAGCTTGTTGTCCAAGTACTCTATGGACCGAGCTGTCAAGCTACTCTCCTCCAATTTCAGAGCCGACCCAGCCCGATCCAGCCGCTCTAATACGTTTGACATCTCGACCACGTGCCGCTCGATGTTGCCGCGCGGAAAGACCACAGTGTCATCTAGGTAGGCTATACACGTTACCCAGGTAGGTTCTCGTAATACCCCATTCATCATGCGCTGAAAGGTTAACGACGCGTTCGGCAAGCCGAAAGGTACGTGGATAGACTGATAGAGCACATTTATTTTCATCACACAAAGGCGTTTCACTATTGCCAAGCTCGCCCAACCACTGACCAACTCTGTTCGCGTCCAACTCGACGTTCATGGACAAAATGGTCATGTTCTCATCCACGGACACCCAGGTGCCAAGTTTCTGTTTTTAGTGTGGGTAGTTTCGCCGCCTTATCGCTGCTATTGATCGCTGGAACCCATGCACGCCCATTGCGTGTCGTCTTGACCGTAGCCGCGCCCGGGTAGTGCGTGGAATAGAAAGCCCGCGCTCACCATCTACCGCCGCTACAGATACTTCCCCCAGTTCACTGCGTGGTCCGCCCTCCATGTACTGCTTACCATACACGCCATCGACAATCTGGCGCCAGTGCAGCTGCCATGGATTTTTACGGCCATCGCTCCGTCGTCGTATTCACTCTCATTGCGGTTGAAGTCCATCGTTGTTGCTCGCTGATTTGAATTTGTTTGTTCGGCACTAAAAATCTATTTTTCCGCGCTCAACCAGAGGCGCTGTTGTCATCGGTTTCCCCAGATAAAGCTCGGAACTACCTACCAAGATCCAGGGCAGTAGCAGGCAGTGGCGGGGCCTGTCGGTAACTACCATTTTGCAAGTCTCCGTTCTAGATTTAGACCGTTCTAAAAAATGGGCTCGTTTTGCCGGTGAGCCCACAGCAATTCTACTTATACGTCCGATGGGGTGTAGCTTCCATAAGTATTGTACATGCGGCTCGGCCAGCACAACCAAAACTAACAAGACTACGTTCAGATAACTATGGATTGCAACAATCCCCACAGACTTTACATTCTAGAGATCAAACTCAAAATCATGAACAAAGTTCAGGAATAATTTTGGCGATCTGGAAGAGGGACCCTACGCCCAGTACAAAGCAGACCCAAACGGTTTGATTCCAATGTTTCAGCAAAATTACCAATATCGAACCAGAAACCGCCGGTATACTGTTTTGGCGCTTCGTTATTGTAACTGATTGATCCTTCCTGGCGGGTTGGGAAGTACATGGTTTGGAATTACGTTGTTGGAGGTTTAGATGGTTCAAACCCACCTGTGTTTCATGGCTGAAATCTCCCTAGATTCAACTATCCTCAAAGTCCCCATGTACATTGTTTCTTAGACTGTCCCCCACAAACGAATGAGCGCTTTCTGTACTTTACTACTAGAACGATGGCTCATAAGAACCTGAATCAGCTTGCACAACATCACTGGCTGTCCTCGTGTCCGTGACATCATACACACACGTAATCTTCAACTCGGGTCGCGCCTCATTCACCAACTTTCCTCTAGACCACAACTAGCCGTCAACCACGGCCAAACCACTGGCATCTGCCCATCCATACCTAAAGTCCAGCCAACGCACCCACCAACGCTGTAGTAAACGCCTAAGAGATGAAAACAGGTCAATTCTAACAGTTGATCATGGGTATGATGGACAAATAGGTCACACATCGGTAAGCTTAAGGGGTAACATCCACACAAGATACACACGAGATAGAGGGTAAATTGCGCGCACGCGTGCATTAGAATGGGCGCAAGGTGCGTGTAAACGAAATCGGTTTCAAAGCCAATCTGTAAGTACTTTCGCGCTTTTATGAAACGAACGACGGTCCACTTCTCTAGCCGCCTGTTCAGACATCATACATCATGTTTCCTCAGCCCAAACGACAGTACACGACACCTCCCTGAGCTTCTTCCGTACTCTGTCAGTGCGCTCCGCAAGATGACACGACGACGGACCAAAGCTGCTTCTCTATCGACGATCAACCCATGAACGACGAGTCAGACGGCTGACAAGGATGACGTAGACGACATGGGTGGCGTGAGCGATGGCGTGGGTATCGATGAGGGTACGAACGGTATGCGAGAATATGAGCGACGCAATAGCGTCAAGGACCTGGAGTTACCAACGTTTACGCTATCGCCGAAGGTCTCGGTGTCCGCGCGGATAGACTACGTGAACTTGGCGCTGAAAGAAGCTGCGGAGTCGAGATGCAGGCGCAGGTTAAATAAGTCTTTCTGATTCATCTCGGCAACAAAATCATGAAGAATCGGCCGAGGGGTGGCCGAGTGGTGGGTCGACATGGACCGCCAGATGCCTGAACAGAAGAGGACATAGTCCAACATGAAGAAGGACCTCTTGTGGTGTTGTGGGGTTTGGGGAAAGTTGGCAGCCGAGTGGCGCGCCTATATGCGTTGATGATGCCCGGAGAGACGCACGCCCACTTCGCGGCTGGTCTTCGAGATGTAGTCGGTCGAAACAAGGTTAGCGAGCGCGTTTTACTCACGCATCATTCCTGTATTAGATGGCCAAGAAGCTGGCCCGCCGAGATCCGAAGCCGCGCATGCACGGGAAGGCGGTAGCCAAGGCGACGGAGATCGATGACTAGATGGACGTGGCTCAGAGCATGATTGATTTCTGTCGTTCCGATGGGAAGTACGACGGGAGGCACCAACGTGATCTCAGTAACTAGTTGCCGCCGGAGATTGTCGCAGGTTTGGACAGCGAGATGGTGCAGTCTGAGGCGGAGCACGTAGCTCTCTTCACTAATTCTCAGGGCGTCTACGACGCCTACTCCGATTCGTGGGGTCCTCCGCCTGGCAACGTCTGGAACGGCAAGTATTAGTACGAGCCGAGGAAGTCGGTGTGGAAGACGGCGCCGGAATGAACGACGAGCAGTCTGCCGAAAACGAAGACGGCGGCTGTCAAACCGTAACCGAAAATGGAGATGGTAGTGTCGAGCGCTGAGGAGGCGGATACGAAACCGCGGCGTAAACGCGGTGAAGCAAGCTGTGAACGAAAAGCGACATCGACAGGTTCCCCGCGAGATTTGACACGTGGTGAACGAGGAGAGGCGAGTGACACGCCCTACAAGCTGGTCGTTACAGTGTCCTGTGGACCCGAAGTAATGATCGGAATCTGCTTGGTGATTACGCATGTGAGAGCACGGATGCCGAAGCAAACGCGGAAAACGACGCGTACCTGGAGGAGCTCAGACAAAGGCACAAGCAGCCTCGGAAAACAGTAAACGGACGTCGTAGACGGGTTATGGCGTCCGGATCTGGCCGAACGACCCCGATGAGGACGGACGAACGAGGATGAATAAGAACAGACGGCGACATCGACTGTTTCCGAGCGAGCTGCAGCAAGTAGCGGGTGGATGGCGGGGTTGCGGCCGGTGGACATTGCGAACAAGAACCGCAGGCGAATTAGGGCGGGGTCAGGGCTGCCGATGAATGAGAACATGACGAGTGGGTCAAGGGATGAGAAGTCAATGACGACGACGTCGAGTACGTTGGCGCTGACGCCGGGCTACCGACAGCCATGATGGAGGTGAACGATGTACAGCGGAGTGTAAAGATCGACAGCTTTGTTCGCTACACTACAGCGGGCACTGAGTGGATGGTGCGCGGTGACTAGGGGGATACGAAGACACCAGTTGTAATGGGCCTACTTTGGCTCACTACTTTAGCTTTCACGTGTGCGCAAGTGTGTGAGGAAGCGTAGCTTAGTTTAAACTAGAGTTAATTATACTCGGACCTCCGAGTATAGATTAATCTAAATAAACGATCCAAATAATGTTTTTTGGGTTAAAATGAGAACTGCTATTTTTGTTTTATGCTTTCTGACTTCCTCTAAATGTATAGATAAATGGAATTCGTCGTGCAAAGTGAACGAAACAAAAACTAGAAATATTTCTATGCTATTTCGATACAGTTTCTATCGGCAAGAGTCGCAGTTTAAGTAACGATGGAAGCTCTCGATGCTCGCGTTGAGCAAGTGCTGGGAAGTATCACCTCTGACAACACCAAGTACATCTACGAACTTTATCTCGCTTCATAGAGTGGCTCTACGAGAATACGGAGGCGGATCGACGGCAAGTCCTGTTTACTAGTACGTTTCGTGAGCTGGGTGCAATTAATGGGGAGAGTATCGCGCAGTGGTTCTCTATCGTCCCTTTACGAAGCATTGTCAATCTAAGTGTATTAAGTACTATGGAGTGTATGCGCTACTTGACCTCGATGGAGCAGCGTGGTGTCACCGGAAAGTCGACTTTTGGAAATGTTCGCTCGGCGATGGTGTACCTTCACACTCAGACAGAGTCCTCGGTGAATGCTACTGCAACGATGCACACCGAGCTTTACACATGGGGTGGGGGCTTTCATCAAGTGCCAAGAGAGTTTGTGCTACCCGCAAGAACCGTTCGCGTTGTGTGGCAGCAATGGTGTGCTGGGCAACCGCCACTAGAGCAGCTATCAAAGCACGATATGGCTTCAAGACTACAAAAGATCCGGCTTGCAGAGCTTCAGCGGCTGATGCGCTTCGTTGAAGCACTTCTGACGAGTGATGAGGTCCTGCGAGCGCACAGCTCTCTCGATTCGGCTGGCCTTCTTTTTGAGCAAGTAAAGAATCGTTTACCGTTCTCATCGACGTCGAGTAAAGGACGAGCGCGTAGACTTGACCAACTATCGTGGAGAACACTCGCCCGTGAGCATGCAAGGCACAGCTCCAGCTAGACTAGCTACCATTACGTAGGTGAGTAGCGGTAAGCTTACACAATACACATTTACTTCGAAGTGGTAGTGTTTCTACTTTCACACTGTGTACCAAATGTGCGGCACAATATGCTTCGTGCAAACTGCACGATGAATTCCACTACATTTTGCATTATTGACAGATTCATTTGATTTTTGTATATCTGGCATTTTTGCATTCGTGGAATTCGCCGGTCAATTTGCACCCCGAATTCTATACGAAGTGGCAGATTCTCACGGCGATTTCCGTAGAAGTAATATTCTAGGTTAGGTATCTGCCAACGGCTGGTTGGCAGAATTCTCATGCTATGCATGTCGCTCATTGGCTAAAATATGCTGCTTTCAGCCAATAGGAACCCTAAGTCTCTATGGACCACCCGTCGTGGTGATCGTAAATGTATGTAGCCTTTGGTGTGTCTACACCAAGGTCGAGAAAATCTTTCGAACCTCTAACAGACGTCGTGTCTGTTAGAGTTACAAGTGACTGTAACCACTTGTGCGTGTAAACCTGTTACACCAGTGAACTATGCGGAGGACATCCGTGGCTCCCTCCTGGATGTTGTTGATGTCTAGCGGTTTGGGTGCATCAGTGTGGTCGATGATACGATCCAGACTGCTGTGCGTCGTGGACGGATGCACGGACGAGCCCCTCGTCGGTGTGAGGGCACGTTCCTGATCGCAAGGCATACAAAACAGAAGTAGCGCCGGGGCTGATGGGCGTGTCGTGTCGAGTGGGTGTCAACATAAATGCTACACAATGGGGTTCGTGATACAAACACAGTAATATCTGCCCCGTTTCTAGAATTTGAATGTTCTAAAAAGTGTCCGGTGAGCCTTGCGTGGATAGATCTGTAGACTAGGCGAGCAGCCTGATCGGAAAAATGCTGTCATCACCGTACAAACCGAAGCTTACAATTTACTATCGCCAAAGCGGAATTGATTCAATATATTTGACAATAAACCTTACATGCACCGACACTGGACAACACGATGGACGTAGCTCCCCATCCACCTAGAAGGCGCAGTAGGCTTGGAACCCCACGGCCTGATCGCTCGCTGCTTCCATCGCGCTCATGCGGTTGGAATACTCCACGCACGTCGTGCAGAACGCGATCTTGTGCCGCAACAACTTGCTGTCGGGCGAGAGGAAGCTGATGGTCTTGACCACCTTGCACGCGGAGCACAACCCATTCATGCAGATCTTGCACGTGTCCTTGAAGCGCCTGGCCCGACCCGACCGAAGATCGCGGCGGCAGGTCATGCAAACGTGTTGGTAGTGCGGCGCGGTCGGGACGTTCTCCGCTCGTCGGCGCTGCAGCAGCCAGGTCAACTTCTTCATGAGCCCGCACTCGACGTAATTCGTAGCCGACAGTAGAGCGTTGGCACACACTGGTAGAACCACCGACTCTGGTAGGTTACCGCCCGGCTCCACCGAGTCGAAGCAGAACGTGTCGATGACGTTCGGCGCGATCTGCCGGAAGAACCCCGTGCAGTTGTGCTTGGCCCGAATCACATTAGGCAGGGGTTGAGTCTTGGGCGATTCGATGGAGTGCAGCATCATGTAGCCCACCCGCTCTCCATTAGCGAAGTGTAGAATGCCCGACGCCTCCAGGCAGATAAAGTCGCGGTCGTGCAGCAGACCCGTGCGGCTTAGGGGTAGATCGATCTGGAACCACTTGACCGTGACCGAGCGAAATGGCTCCGAGGCAGTAGGCGAGACCAGCGTGGCCAGCACGGCGCCGTCGCTGTAATCCCGCACATAGGACGCCTTGATGTGCATGATGTCCGTCGTGGGGTTCACCGTGCCGAACATGAGGTCGTCCAGCTGCCCTTGGAACGAGCCGACGCTGAGTACCACGGGCTTGACGCCGCCGCTGCAGTCGTCGATGGGCACCGGGCAGCACCCTGTCTGGTTGCGCCGCATCGAGCCCCGGGTCGACTTCTTGGCGTAGATGTGCAGGTCGTCCTTGGACTTGACGTGCTTCCAGCGCGCGAGGTTCACCTGCGAGTTGCTCATGACGTACGCCTCGTACTTGCGGAACGTGTCCTCGACCAGGTCGTTCTCGATCTCGAGCAGCATGCGCTGGTCTCGCAGCGTGAGCAGCAGCGTGTGGTAGGGGCTCATGTTGAAGCGGTCCTTGGGCATCGTCGACGCCTCCGGCGGCGGGCGAGCGTATTGCGTTGTGGTGGACAAGGCGGCGGTGCGCCCCACTTCTGCATGTGAGCTACCGCGGTGCAACAAGGCCCGGCCGGACTCAATACAATGCTACTCAAGTGCAAGTGTGAATGGAACAGTTTGTATGGGGCGCGTCGATATTTGAGCCCCTCTCATGGCGCAGGCGACCAGCTTGCTGGCGTACCAGCGGTTGAAGCTCCGTGCTACACTCTTGACGCCCTCTTCACCGTGGTTTAATGGCAGCGCTATCGCGGAGATCGGGACGCGAGCGCGGCGGGAGCGATGACTGTCGCTTGATGGCAGCCGCGCTGCCGTTCTGCTGATACCGCCGTGGCCACGCTGGCCACCACGGGAGACTCGTAAAGCACGCCATTTGATGCCGCGACTCCCATTGTGATGCGCGGGACGCCGCCGGGACGAGAAGGACCCTTCTCGATGGTCTAGAAGCGATCTGTAGGGGCTACAGATGATGGCGCGATGTGTAAGAAATCATTCCAACCAACATTGAACAAGTAGATACTACAATGCTCACAATTAATAGCGAAATTTTGTGCTACGATCGACAGCCAGAACTAGGCACCTCTCTTCCCACGCACGCGCAACTCTCATGCGCTCTGGTCACAGACCAACGCTTAAAACGGCAAACTATTTCAAAATTGGCCTCGAATGTCTCGGCTTCAGTAGCGAGACAGCGGAGCAACACCTATTTTTGCCTGCTCCAAATTCGTGTCGGTGCAGCTGGAGAGTTCGTGGGCCACGAGGGCCACACAAGAAAACCCGACTGCATTGGCGTGCATGGCAGTTCTTCCGCACGGCCATGCTGGTCCTGGATGCTTGGACGTGCCAGTACCTTGTGTTGACCTACGTATTTCTCGCGCCTGGATGGAATTTTTCGAGATTATTCCCTGTTGGCAACCTTTTTTTCTTGATCTTGGTCTTGCCAGCCACGTCTATTCTTCGATGATGATCAAGTCGCGCCCAAACGTAGTATATCTACAGCTGACGTCGGTCTCGACATCGATATCCGAGGTTGAAGTATATTCCTGAAATGATTATTTTGCCAGGCTAACTTCTTTTTTTTCTGAAAAATGTCATTAGTGTTTGTGGTGGCAATTTGCTTCTGGTGCTTGGCGTGCTCAGGTAGCTTTTGCAACTTGCTGGCTGGATGGAAATGGGAGTTTCCGTGTACAGAGTTCCGCTGTACGCGAACACACATCACTTTTTACGATTTTTGAGGACCAAATACAGCGTACGTCAACTATCGAGGGCTACTTAAGCTTGCTGTTGTCAGCTTTCCAGCTGCTAGATCGCGTACGATAAGGTTGCATATATATATATCATTTGCTGTTTGCAGCCTTATATTATACTGCGAAGTGCAATTATTTTATAAAACCACGGCAACATACATTGCTGCCGTAGTTAATGGGAACCGTTGATTCACACGTTTGGCGAACTTCTTGGAATTCCAAGTAGCTATTCAGAGTCAAGGGTGCTAGAATTGAAGTATCTGATCGTACTTTTTACGGGTTTACCCGCAAGAAGCAAGAGGTGATAAAATAGCTCAGTAGCCACTTGGCTTTGCGTTGCCGTGGTCGCTTCAACTACCGAGGCTATTCACGGTGTTCTAAGTTCGCCAACTTCCGCTTCATCTGATCGCGTTGTGCGTCAAGTCAAGTTTGTCGCTATTTTGAAGGTCAAAGCAGTATTACTACTTCGTCCAGGCAAGAGGCACAAGGTCAAAACAATGGTCACCCAGCACGACATGGACGATATCTCGCGAAAATTGTTCAACCCATTCATCCTTGTGCTCGACGCGTGGACCTTCCAGCACCTCGTGTTGGTGTATTACCCACGTCGGAAGGAATTCCGAGTATGGCTTCTCGTGCTGGCCTCCTTTATTGGCTTTGCAACGCACTTGTATGTGTACGACGACCACGACACAATATCCATGGCCAACACTGTATCCAAGACATGCCTCCAAATGACATTCATCATCCAGATCACTATCATCGGTCGCGATGTTTGTGTCAAGGTCAAGCTTCTGTCCATTCGCTGGCTCACTTATATTGCGGAGGCTTTAGTCGTGCTGGGGTGTCTTCAAGTGCTCGCTTCTTTGCTGGAGATAACTGGTGTGAGAAGTAGGGGCACAATCCACTTGCTCGGCAATATCCTCGAGACCATCTCGCTGGTGTTCGTGCTGGTGTTTCACTTCTACTACTTGTCGCTCTCTCGCGGCTGCCGTCGACTGATAACGGAGCGCAAGTTCGAGATCCTTCTGTACACATGCTTCGCCATCCACGAGTTCCCGTTCATGCTGCTTGAGCACCATACTGGCGTCACGTGGGAGTTCGCGCAGGGACTTTGCAACCGCGTGGTACTCGCGGCGTGTATTTTGCAGAACATCCGCAAGAAGGCAGTTCCCAGCGGTGGCAGCTCCGCCGTCTTCAAGAGCAAGAGGAGCTCCATCCTTGGGTCATTTACGTCGGCGCGAGGGTCCTTCCTAAAGCCGAAAGCAAATACCGATACTCAAGAATCACGAGCCATCTCCTACTCAAGTGGAACTTTGATGAAGATTGTCCCAAGGCGCAGTTCCGGCCAGCCATTCCCTGATATCTCAAAAATTGCGGTGATCTCCGAAAGGGCCGAGAGTCAACCGAAAGTTACCACTTCAGGAGAGGAAAAATAAAACCCACGAAAAATGGTTTATGCCCGCGACTCTTCTAACAATGTTAGCGTATTCGTGCTGGGTTATCTCCACAAAAATCTTTCTCCCAATCGATAGCATACAAGCCTGGTAGGTGTTATTCAGTATTTGCTGAGTGTTTTCGCAACGTGGACAGACAAATAACATACTTGAGTAGTAGACGTAGTGCAATAGAGCTGAACCGCATAGGACACAGTATGCATTCTATTCACGCCAGTCTGTGGTTTTAGTATTTCTGTTCTGAGTTTAGCTGGAAGGAGATTCCTGTAAGCAGCGTCGCAGCGCCGAATCTATTCGTAGCACGAAAAACTGCGATGCTGTTCATCGCCTACACGGACTGACGGAGTTATTAGAACCAGGACGATCTTAGTTTTACAAATTCCTCGGTCGGGTTGCAAGAATAAGCACATCGTTTCCCTCTCCATTCCTGGGAGGGTCACACACTGACCATTTCTTCATTTCGACGGCGTTGGACAGAAAGAGCGTTTTATAATTTGTGTTCCCTGCCCGGCCATGGCCTTCACTCAAGAGGGCATGGACTCCATCTCCAGATCGTTATTCCTCCCGCTTATGTTGGTGCTGGACGCTTGGATGTTTGAATACTTGGTGTTGGTCTACTATTCAAGATGGCGAGACGTCCGTGTGCTTGCTCCTCTTCGCGGATCTGCTCTCCTTCATGACCCACGTATACTTCCACCAAGACCTCGACGTCATGCTGGCTTTGAACGGAGTCTCCGAGACCAGTCTGCAGTTGACTTTCCTCATCCAGATCACCATCATCGGCCGTGCGGTAGGTCGCAAAGTGAAGCTTCGGTCCATCGCCCGACTGACTCGCGCCGCCGAAGTTCTCATCTTGTTGGGGTGGCTGCACGTATTTGTCTCTATCCTCGAGGCTTCGGGCGTGAGCACGCACGACCGACTGCACTTGATCGGGAACGTGTTGGAGTCTGTATCGCTCATCTTCGTGGTGGCCTTCCGCTTCTTCTACTTGTCGCTGTCTGGTGGCTGGCAACGCGTACAGTGAGAAAAAGCTCGAGTTAGCGCTCTACAGCGCGTTCGCTCTCCATGAAGTTCCGTTCTCCCTTCTGGAGCACCACGCAGGCGTGAAGAACGAGTTTGCTCAGGGAATATGCAACCGCCTGCTCATCATGGCCTGCATCCTGCTCAACATCCACCAGAAAGCGCGTCCAAGAAGCCACGGCAGCTACAAGAGCAAACGCGAGTCTCTCACGAACAATCGGGGGTCAGTCGCATCGTCGAGGGGGTCCTTGATCAAGGTGCCTACGGGAAGGCTCAGCGTGGACATTCCAACCTCCTTGGTGTCGTCTCGAGCGTCCTTCACCTCCTTCCACACGACCACAGTCAAGCACAACTCGAATCCAGCCTTGTCAGGGTTCCCCGACATCGCCAAAATTGCGGTGACTTCGATCCAGCAAAGTGGTGATGTACTGGAGGTATCGACCAGTTGAGCTAGATCAAACAGCATTCCAACATCACAGCTCTTGCAGTCCCTGTGTCACGATAACTAGCTATTGTCCTGGCAAATTGGTTTGTTGTGTATTCCTCTATATGCATCTACTTACCGTGCAGCCCGCACTGCTTAGACAGTGTCAGGCAGCAGATAGCGCTTGCCGATCTTGCGGTTGTACTCCAAAACCTGCGCGCGCACCTTGCGCTTCTCCATGAGCTTGTGGCGCGTACCCGCGAGCAGTACGGCGTTCGGGTCCTCCGGAATGAGGTCGGTGAACACGCCGTAGCGCTCGGTGAGCGCGCGGATCTTCTTCAGGTGCTTCTCCTGCAGCTGCAAGCCCAGCGCATCGGCGTCCTCGAGCGTGTTGAGCGCGCGGCGCATCAGGCGCTTCCTGGCGTAGTGGTCCACCAAGAAGCCGAAAGTTACCTCGTCGGGCTCCAGGTCGCCGTTTTCAATCTCCGAACGCACACGCTCCAGCAGCTTCTCGGCTTGAGTTGTCCGCTTGGCACGCACGTACATCTGCATCATGCTGCGGTACGAGAACTTGTTGGGCTTGAGCTCGAACTTGGAGAACGTCTCGTCCAGGAAGACCTCTGCCGAGCGTAGACGCAGCGCGTTCGAATACACCGCCAGCATGGAGTTGAGCGTGATGAGGGACGGCTTGAGGCCCTTCTCGAAGGTCATCTCGTGGAACCGCACTTCCGCGCGCTTGATGTTGAGCGTCTGGAACTTGCCAAAGTCCTGCAGGTCCATCGGCGTGAGCTCAAAGTCCAGCGATTCTTCGCTGTCAGCGAAGAGATGGTCGTCCTCCTCGCCGTAAACCTCCATACTCCGCTCCGTCTTGACCAGGTCCGTCGTCTCCGCCAGCATCTCCTCGTGATCGGCCTTGTCCTTCTTCCGCAGCTCCTCCACCTGCGCGAGGGCCTCCGGACTCAGCTTGTAGCTCTCCCCTTCCTCCTCCTCTCCATCTTCGTCAAAGCGTCCGTCGTAATTGGCGTTCTTCAGCGAAAAAGTCTCCTTGCCCGGGCGCGTTAGGTCCACCTCGTTGCCCTCATCATCCCACTCGAGCGGCTCCTGGTAGATCGGCTCTGGCGGGGGAGGCGCCTTCTGGTTGCGCGGGGCCTTATCCACAATGGACCTGATCTGCGCGCGCGCGTACACGTTGAAGAGCGTGTTGTACACGAACTCGGTCATGGGCACGTGGTGACGCTCCATGTGTCGGATGATCTGCTCCGCCTGGATAAAGTCGCCGTGCTTGGCACACGCGTGCAGCACCGTCGTGTACGAGTACAGGTCCGGCACGTAGTCGTACAGCTCCTGCATCTCGTAGTAAAAGTCGATGGCCTTGTGCGCGTAGTAGTGCGACTTGGCGCACGCGTTCATCAGCGTGTTAAACGTCACCAGGGACGGCGTAAGACCGCACTCCAGCAGATCCTCGAGCAAGTTGAGCGCGCGCTCCACGCGGCCTTCGCGCGCGAATCCGTTGATGAGACAGCTGAAGGCGATCTCGTCCGGCTCCGCCACGTGCGTCCGCATCAAGTGGAAGGTCTCAAAGGCCTTGTCCAGGTCCCCCTCGGCAATAGCCGCGTTCATGAGAATGGTAAACGACGCGCGGTCCGGCACGAGCCCCGCCACCTGCATCTTCTCCATGACATTGTACGCCCAGGACACGCGCCCAGCCTTGGAGCACGCGCGCATGATGGCGTTGTAAACTGACACGTCCGGCAGCACTCCGCGCTCCTTCATGCGCCCAATGACGCGCACAGCGTGCGCCGCCTGGCCGTCGACTCCTAAAGCTGTCGCGTACAGCATATACGACTTGGCGTTGGGCGGGATCACGTGGGGCACGCTCTCCAGCGCGTCCATGAGCGCCAGCTCCGTGCAGTCCGAGGGCTTAACCGGTACCACGGTCTTGTCCGCGGCAATGGGCTCGAGGTTCTTCTCCATCCTGGTTAAGAGCGCGTTGGCCTCCTTATACAGGCCCTTGACAGCATACACGCGCAACAGAAAGTTGTAGTCGTTGACCGCCAGCTCGTGTTGCACTTGCCCATCCCCTTCAACTTCAACTTCAACGTCCGCCCCCGAGGCAGCTGCGGCCGCGCGCTGTGTCTCACCGACCTCCTTCATGATGTCCGGGTCGGCTCGCGCGATGGCGTTGAGCTTGGCGAGCGCGTCGAGCTCGTCCACGTCCTCGAGGCTCGGCTCGGGCTCGTACACGTAATCGCCCAGCGGGCCGGACTTGTCCATGTACTCAAAGACCTCGTCCAGCTCCTTGTTGAGCTCCTCGTTGCGCTCGAGCGCCGCCCACTCCTTGGCGTTGCGCGCGTTGGCGCGCTCCCCGGCCTTGAGGTCGCGCATGCGCTCGAGGTGCGAGCGGTGCGGCGCCGTGTCCTTCTTGAGCTTCTGCTTCGTACTTAGTGCGGTGTGGCTCTTGTTGCCTTTGCTGCGGTTCCAGCTCGACGTCTTGACCACGTGGGCCGACGCGCCGCCCTTGCGCTTGAGCAGCACGGGGCTCTGCGAGACGGCGCGCGTCTGAGATGGAGGAGGTGGCGAGAGCAGCGCGCCCTGCAGGTGCGAGGCGGTGGCGGCCGCGATGGGCGCGCGGGCGGAGGCGGCGCCGCGCGCAGCCGCGGACGCAGCGACGCGCAGCAACGCGGACATGATGGCGAGTGCGGAATGACAGGCAAAGCTCTGGTGGCGAGCGGCTCGACTAGAGGCTCGGATTGGTACAGATGGTACACAAGATGGGACAGATCAAGGGATGATCGGTTAAGTACGAAACAACTTCAGCTTGTGTTAGCCAATGAGAGCCCCTATCGATCTTGGTACAGGAAGGTGGCGACAGGATCAATGTTAGGGAGCGAGCATGATGCTGCTTGGTCTGCACTACAGTGCCCCTCTTTGTCGTGGGACCGAGGAGGGAAGTCAGGCAATAAAAGTATCAGCACACGAACGCGCATGGTTGCTTAGAGTGTAGTTCCTTTTGAATAGCACACGAATCGCACGTGTATGGCTGTTCATGAACCTCGAAGAGGTATTCCAGGCCAAACTCAGCTCAGCCAAGATGGAGATGCTATCGACAAAAAGTCCTTCCGATAATGCAGCCTCGCCCACATGTAGATTCGAATATACTCTTCGATGTTTCATTTAGCACCCGGACAGCGTGTCTAAGACCGCTTTCACGTGCAAATACGGTCTGTACGAATGGTTGGACCATGGTTGCTTTCATTGTGTGTGTGTTCCTTTGTTTATGGTTGACTGAGCTATTCAATTGCTTTGTGTTATTGCTACAAGTATTCGGGTGTAGTTGATAGTTCACCTTGAAGATCTTTGTCCATTTGCCATACAGTACAGATCCTTACAGCCATGAACTACAACATTAAACATGCACATGTTAAAGTTACTCTACAAAGAATTCGCTGACACCGCTGTAGCTGGTGGCACTAAAAGTATCAGCAACAGCAACACTTACGAACTAGATGCTACCCGTGCAAATAATTGTACTTGAAGTAAAATAATTTAAGGTGTACTTTAAGACTGCAATGATTTGGTATCTTTATTCACTCGTCCACGACATAGTCAAGATTGTTCCCGGTTGGTAATTGGCGGGTGGATGAGGAGGACAAGCCCACGGCAACCTTGTTGACATTTCGAGCGGACCCGGTAACATTACGCGCGGACGCAGATCGAAAGAATCGAAGACTGGGTGGACTTCTGGCGAAAGTGCTCCCGCCGGCCTTGGATGTTTCTTCCTCTGTCGCGTTGGACGGTCGACCGCTTCGGACGCTGAAGCTGGAGCGGCCACTGCGACGAGCCTTGTGGATCACGTTAAGCAAGATGCACGAGACGATCAGCAGACGCATGAAAATTCCCTGTACGAACTCCCACGTCAACCCCGTTAGCTCCTCGAGGAGAACGAACGGAGATTCGTGCATCGCGACCATCATATAGAGCAAGAACTCCATCTTCCGCTTGACTATCACGCGTCGAAACCCTCCGGACAGCGATAAATAAAAGAAGCGGAACACCAGCACGAAAGTGAGAGAGATAGTTTCCAGTATATTCTCCACTCCATGCAGTTTGCCTCCCGTTGGTAATCCAGCAATCTCGATTATAGAACCGAGTATATCCACCCAACTCACGAAGATTAAAGTCTCTGCAGCGTACGTGAACCATAAAATGGAGCGAACTTTGACCTTTTTAGCGACATCTCGACCGATAATGGTGATCTGGATGATGAACGTCAGCTGCAGACACGTCTCGGAGATATCGTTGAACTCGCTCATCGTCTCAAACGTCTCGTGCGAGTAAATGTGCGTGATAAAGGCAAGGAACGACGCGACTAGCAGCATTTTGACTCGAAACTCGCGACGCCGTGGCCAATACACAGAGATCAGATACTGGAACACCCAGGCATCGAGCACCAGCACGATCGGGAGGAAGATCGCCCTCGATAAGTCTTCCATTTCCTCCTGAGTGATGGCCAATTGAAGTTGATGAGTGTGCCGATTTGAGTACAACAAGTGATGCTCGAAATGGAAATGCGATCAGTTGTCGCTGTCGCGTGTGTTTTGGTTTGGCGCACAAATAAATAATAGCGAATGGCTGTTACTGATACTGACCGCTTTCTTGTCTGTCCCTGAATAGCGTACATTTGCTGCCTGTCCCCAGCTCTTTGTAGCAACGAACTAATCCTAGGTTGGGCCAGGACGTGAGGCATCTCATGTTGAACATGGTGCATTTTAGCGACGAATATGCATGTTTTTCTTCGCGCTACGTTTGGCGTTTGGCGGATGCGGGGCCTACGAAGATTTTCTTCATGCTGGCAGCTTTGGCTATAGCGGTGTTGAACTTTAACTTCCGAACTAGCGCGGGGATCGTTGCTAGCGTTAACAGACTGGGCGTATTCCCACCGGGCTCTGGCATTTCTTCCTCGCGCCCGGTTGACCGCATCGCACTTCGAACGGTCATGCTGGAGCGGCCACTACGTCGAGCTTTATGGATCACGTTGATCATTATACACGCGACGATCAGCACGCGCATGACGATAGCTTGTACAAACTCCCAGTTCACACCTGTTAAATATTCCAGTAGAACGAACGGGAGTTCATGCACTGCTACCAATAAATAGAGGGTGAACTCCAATTTACGCTTCGCCAGCACCCGTGCAGCTCCACAAGACAGCGATAGATAGAAGAAGCGAAAGACCAGCACGAACGCGAGCGAGAGAGACTCCACCCAATTCTCCAGTCCGTGCATTCTCGTGCCCAGATTGACGCCCGCGACTTCGAGCGCAGTCTCGAGCACGTCGATCCAACTCGCGAGGATCAGCACCTCGGCAGCGTGCGTGAAGTGGACGATAGAGCGGAGCTTGACTTTCTTGGATACATCGCGACCGATGATCGTGATCTGGATCGTGAACGTCAGCTGCAGACACGTCTCGGAGATGTCGTTATATTCCCACAGCGTCTCGTACGTCTCGTGGGAGTAAATGTGCGTGATAAAGGCAAGGAACGACGCGACTAGCAGCATTTTCACTCGGAACTCGCGACGCCGCAGCCAATAGACAAACACCAGGTACTGGAACACCCAGGCGTCGAGCACCAACACAATCGGGAGGAGGATTCCCCTCGACAAGTCTTCCAGTTTTTCTTGCGTAATAGTCATCCAGCTTCACCGTGGAAGGTTCCACGGAACCTAACGTGGTGGTCGATATGGTTGACGTTAAGTAGCTCTGCGAGTGCTGTCGTCATGCATAACGTGCTTGGTGCTGGCAAATGAATAGCGCATGCTGCGTCCAGCTACCATTCTAATCAGCCATGCGCTTTGGGTCAGAACTTGAGGCTGAATGCGTAAGCCGTTGATCACAAGGCTGTGACGGTATTCCTGTGTCCTTGTCGATGTGGTGTATTTGCACGGAATTCGTAGCTGAGCGAGACGGTATTTTAGTTAAATAAAAAATAATGGTGGTTGTTTCCGATACTACAAGGTTTGGCGCGTTCCTTCACCGTATCGTTGGGGGCGCCGGTCCAGTCACGCCGATCTTCATGATGTTGCTGGAAGATCTCGCACTTTTCACGCTTCTCCCGCTCACGACGCTCTTGACGCCCTTGTTCAATGTGCTCCGTATTGAAGTGACAACAGTAGAAGACATGGGAACCACCGCGTTGAAAGATCGAGGAGAGTGTGCGCCACTATCCTCACCGGTCGAGGGGATGCCGCTGGTTGCCCCACGAGTGTTCGCCGAGCTCTGCTTGATCTTCTTGTGTAAGTTGAGCAAGATACAAATCGCTATCGTTCCGCGCATGTAGACGCCTTGCACATACTCCCACGACACTCCAGTGAGATGTTCGATCACTACCATCACGTCTTCATGCGTCGCCACGAGAAAGTAGAGGAACATCTCGAGCTTTCTCGCCTCCAGCACCTTCCGGAAGCCGTTTGAGAGCGACAGGTAGTAGAACCGGAAGACTGGAACAAAAGTCATGGTCAAAGACTCGAGCACATTCGAGGCAATGTGCATCTCGTCCGTCAGCTCGTACCCCGCAGCCTCGATAGCCGAGGCCAGCATGTTGAGCCAGTCCAGCACGATGAAGCACTCGGCGATGTAGGTGAAGACCGTGATGGAGCGAAGCTTGACCTTGGCTCGGACGGCGTGGCCGATGATGGTGATCTGAATCAGGAACGTCAGCTGCGAACACACCTCGGAGATGTCGTTAAAGGACAACATCGTCTCCTTGTCTTCATGGAAGTAAACGTGCGACGCGAAGCCAATGAACGAGGCCAGCAGCAGCATCCGGACGCGGCGCTCGTGCCGACGCACGTAGTAGACGGACACGAGGTACTGGAACATGCCGAAGTCGATCATGAGCATGATTGGCATGAAGAGGGACCTGGAGATGGCGTCCATGCCCTCCTGGGTGAGCGCCATGGTCGCTTAGTTGGCTTCTTTACAGAGTTGGGAATGGGTAGGCTACAGTAGACTGAATGGAGTCTGCGGAAGTTTTGTTCGGGTATGGGAAAGGATGGTACAGATGACGCACCTGACCTCGTGTGCAACCCTCGGGGACTGAGGCCGTTAGCTTACTTGAGCACGGACGGACGGGCACGTAGGTAAATGCATTTGTTCCTCAACTTCTGAGCGATTTTGGCCTTAATTTATCCGGAGAATTCGCAGTACTTCATGGGTATTCGTAGGTGCAAGGGGGTTTCAGTTTTCAACTGCACAAGACCGGCAGTCCGACGTCCATCCATCCGACTTCGTTTTATCGCGTAGGAACATATCAACAAGCGGGGGCTGGACCCAGCGCGCCACACCTACAGTTTTGGAGTTGCCTAGACATGACAGCATGTATCTACAATACTCCGTAGTAGTTGATTTAGTGTTGTTGATCGTCAAAGTTGCTGGGAAGCTTGCACGCTATTCGGCAACTCCAAAATAACGGCGTGATCCTACAATGTGAGCTTGCAAAAAGCTACGAATGAATGCAATTTCGCTGCGCAGATCCAAGGAAGCGGATGCTGATCTGTTGACTTCCTATCTTGTGTATGCTCATGTTAAAATTCCTGCAGAAACGTTTATTTTTATTGTAGATGTCTGGGTGCTTGCTCTGTGCGAAGTCTATGTAGCAGCTACTCTCAAGGTCGAATCAACTATTCTTTTCTCCGAGTCACCTTCTTCTTAGTTCAGACCCGTATCAAACCGAAAAGCTTGTCACCCTGGAAAATATTCTTGATCCACGATACCGCCTTCTGCGTCATCTTGTACTGGACGAAATGCGTCGCCACGAAACTAAACAGGCCCCGTTCCTCGCTGCCAGAACCAGACTCTTTCTGCTTCTCCAGTTGTCCGAAGTCGTAGACCTTGGACGGATCCGTCGGTGTCGACTCCGAGACCCGCGAGAGGCAGCAGTGGCCCTTTCCAACTCTGAAAACTCTCAGTCTCATTTTCCGATCTCCCTCCAAGCGACCAAGACCCCCCCCCCCCACCCCCACCCGCACCCACTTCCCTCCAAGATGCGCGTTACCCAAGTCCTGCTGGCGACTTGCATTGCTCTCGCTCTGAGCAGCAACGACCTCGTATCTGCGAGGGAAGTTGGAATGAAGCTGAAGAGGACTCCTGCGATTTTCTCCTCTGAATCCGAATCCGCGTCTGAATCCGAATCCGCGTCTGGAACCGACTCCGAGTCGGGCTTGGCGTCGCTGCCCGCTGTGGAGGAGGGGGAGGACGACGACAACGACATGTTCGTGTACAAGGTGCCGTTCGTCAGTGGTAATGTCACCGGCACGATGGTGATTACCATCGACAAAAACACAGGGATTCCAATCTCATGATCGAAAGTTGCCAGAATACGAGGAAACGCGTCTACAGTGCACTTTGGTTCACCACGAGATGCTGGTGGAGAAAAATTGACAACTATAATACTTAGTGTTCCTGGC
The DNA here is from genome assembly GCF_000149755.1 of Phytophthora sojae. Classification (NCBI taxonomy): domain Eukaryota; phylum Oomycota; class Peronosporomycetes; order Peronosporales; family Peronosporaceae; genus Phytophthora; species Phytophthora sojae. The sequence continues at coordinate 840,773 of NW_009258119.1, forward strand.
GACGGCGGTTCAGCAGAATATGAGCACCAACAGCCTGACGCATGTGACCTATTTGGCATTCTCCTCAATCCGATAACATCGCGGAACTGGGAGAACTGTACTGTACTGTGTCGCAGCGCTCGAAAATGCATGGCCGACAGCTCTGTTGTTCGCGTTCAGCGACTGGTCTGCCGCTCTTGACTGTCTTTTGACTGTCGCGTTCGCAAGTACGAATAGATTGCGCCTTCCTGAAAATTATCCAGAGAGAGAATAATACCTAGGTAATACAGCATGCTCGAACGAAACCGAGACCTTTTGATGATTCAACTACGTAGTAAAAGCTTTCCGAAACTCACGCGATCTTCCACGCTTCGGAGCTCTAGCATTTAAAAAAAAATGGGGCGTCTCCTGAATCGTAAAGTGGGAATGCTGGCCCATCTCTAAAAACATCCTCCTTGTGCAGAAGCCTGGTAATACAGGTAGTTTACGCGCAAAGCAGCCCATTACATCGCTTTGACAAGGCGACACGATCAATGCGATTTGTCTGCATACAGGCTACTTCCTATAAGACTAGGATTTCAGAGTTGCTGCGTTTCGAAGATCAACATACCAAATCTGCACTTCGTAGTCACCAATCTTTATGCTGGACGAAATGTGTCGCGAATCGACGAGGACCCGCTCCTCGCGATCGGATTCATACACCTTAGGTGGATCCGTCGGCGCCGAGTCCGAGACCCGCGAGAGGCTGCTCTTGACGACGACATTACCGAAGGTAATAACCATCTTGCCGGTGATGTTGTCACTGATGAACGGCACCTTGTACACGAACATGTCGTTGTCATCATCTCCTGCAGGCGGGCGCCGACGCCGAAATCTGATGCAGATTCGGTTCCAGATGCATACTCGGATACAGAGGAGATAATCATTCCAGCTTTACTCGCAGGTTGCTGTTCAGAGCGAGGTCGCTTGGATAACCCGCATTTATTGGTAAGAAGTGGAGGCCTTGGTCGCTTGGAGGGAAGTTGCATGTCAGGTCTTAGTCAGTAGATGGCTGCTCGGAAATTCCAAACTCGTGATCGAAAGTTGCCTTCAAAATACGAGGAAGCGGAGTGCGTGGACCTTTGGTTCACCATCAGATGCTGGCGAAAAAAATGACCTCATGCCAACGCCGATTGCCTTGAGATTGTGTTCACGGACTAAATAACTGCTGCATCGTTGCATCGCTCTGCAGCTCGCTGGCGTTCAGACAGCCCAAGGACGAGAAGACTCAAGCTCAATCCCGAAAGAAGGCAATAACAGCGTCATTGTGTTGTTTCTCACGATGAGCCTGGGTAAACGTCAATCTGGGACGGTCCAATAAGCCAAGGTAATGGGAGGCGAATGCTGCGAGGCTGCGATAGTTGCTGGCTGAGTCGCGAGCTCGAGCTCAGTTTAACTTTTTGCTGGTACGAGAAGAACAGGACCTGGCGTAGTGAGCAAGTATGAGAGCCGCCTTCGCTCGGCTGCACAGGGCTCGTAACATTCGTGGGAACCCAGCCATCGTGGAGCAGCCGGAGGTGCCGGTGCCAGTGCCGGCAGGGCCGAGAGACCATCGGAGCTTCATTTGGGTCTCCTCACGCGACGCGGAGATCTACCCGCTGGTCTTCTGCGTCTCGGTTGGCTTCGTGATCGGGACGTTCAGCCTCGTTCGCCACCTGATGTTGAACCCCGACGTGAACCTGAGCCGCGACCGCCGCGAGACGCCCGCCTGGGAGCGCTACAAGCCTGAGGAAGGATCAAAGTTCTCGCGCAACCGCCACCACTTTGCCAACCTCAAGCCGAACCCGGTCAACCAGTTTCCAGAGGCGAAAACGCTGCAGGAAGGGGCTGACGAGCCGTTCTCCGAGCACCTGTAAGGCTCATCCAGGGAGAAGCAGTGTGGACGCACAACTTTCGTAAGTATAGGATTGATAGCGAAGCCTGTGAGAGAAGTTAGTAGGATTGACCGGTTAACACGCAATCGACTTTTTAAGATACTTATGCCAATTCCATTTTACTCATTGTCATTGACCAGCACCTCCGAGCCATTCTGCAACACAAGAGGCAGGCAGACACAATCAGCACAAGGCATAATATACATCGCATAGCCCATTTGGGAAGACGCACCTGCATTCCGTAGTAGCTGACTTCTGCGCTGTCGTCGTCGAGCAGCATCGGCATGCTCTATTTGACCAAGCCAAAGAAGTACAAGAAGTATTCAACGTCAGACACAAAGTATTGGCACGAACACATTGAAAAGCCAGCCTTCTCACCCTTGCGTCGCTGCGAAACGACAGCACCTGGGCTGGAACTGCCACGCCGAACTTGGTTTCGATCAGGAGCTTCAACTGCGACACCTTCATCTGCTGCGGGATCTTCTTCACCAACGGCTCCAGCGACGTGGCCTTCATGGACATGGGGACGATGCTGACCTTGATGAGGCTGGACGCCAGTTTGCGCGGGCCGGCAGCTGATGCAGAGTCGAGACCGACTCCACCGCTCTCGATGGAGATCTCGGGGTACAGCTCACGCAGCCGAGCGTACCGCGGGTGAGCTGCTAGTACGCGGTCTCGCTCGCTCTTGTCGTCGCCGATCACGGCCAGTTCGTGCAGGACGCGCTTCAAGTAGAGCTGCTCCGCCTCCTGGCGCTCCTTCTCGCGCACGGGGCTCGCGTTGAACACCGCGATCCGGTCCGTCCGCGCCACGACCAGCAGGCGAGCTTCCCCCACGCTCATCTGCGCAGTGAGCGGGTTCTTGGTCAGTCGCAGCGTGTCCAGCAGCGGGAAGGCGTTCAGCGCGTCGATGGACGTCCACGAGTCCACCAAGTTGCCGCTCAGCGACAACGTCCGCAGCTTCTGGAACGCCACAGCAGCCGGAGACTTGAGGTCCGCGTGGGCGACGAGCGTCACAATGCGGTTGTCGTTCAGGAAGAGCTGCGTCAAGTTGACGAACATCCCCCCAGCCACCTGCCGCACGCGCCTCCAGGAGCTCAAGCGGTTGAGACTCAGATCCAGCAGCTCCAGCGTCTCCAGCCAGCCCGCACCACCCTCAAACTTCGTCAGCTGCTCGTCGTCGTACTCGTTGTCCACTAGATGCAGCTGCTCGAGCCTCGGGAAGTGGCGGGTCACGAGTCTCCCGACGTCCGGCCACGACAGCAGCGTCTGGTTCAGCACCAGCACCTTGACGTTGTCGAAAACTCCCTCCTTGTCATCGTCGTCGTCCTCCCCCTCCTCCACTTGAAACCTGTTGCCACTGAGGATCAGCGTCTCCAGCAGGGGTAAGTTTTTGACAATGTCCAAAATGTACTTCCACGAGCCAAACAGGTTCCACGACAGGTCCAGCTCCGTGAGCTTGGGCGTCAACGTGCCAAGGCTCTCTCCTTCGCCCAGCCCCGCAATCTGACAACCAGACAGCGAGATCTTCTCGATCGTCTGCAGCGTCTGCTGGGTGCTGAGCTTTTTGACGCCCACGAGCTCGATGGGCTTCTCGCTGCCCAAAGTGGTGCCCACGCCGCCCGCCACCGTCACGTCGGACCCACTGTCACCACTGCCGAAAGCCGTATCTTGGCTGCCGTAGCGCTCCTGAAGCCGCTGCAGCAGCGAGCTGTGTTTTTGACACGACTTGTCGAAAACGGACATCTTGGCGAACGAACACTTGAAGCTCAGCACGCCGTCGACTTTGCGACCCGCGGGCCCGGGGAAGTGCACGACGCGCCGGCCGTCGGGCAGCTCCACGCTGCCGTCGTTCTTGCCGCGGCCCCAGGCGTCCCACTCGACGCCGTAGTACAGCGTTGACGCGTCCTTGGCCGTCGCCACGGGACCCACGTAGCGCACGGTGCCACGCGCACCGGTCGCGTCCTCCACGCGGTCTCCGACGGCGTGCGCAGGCGCAGCAAGCGGTGCCGACGACGTGTCCATTTCGCGGATGTGTTTTTGACGGAAAAGACGCCAAGTAAAAAATACCCGTTTATCGTCAATACTTTGCCAATAAGAGTAGGCATATTTGTCATACATATTACGCCATTTAATTGCAGTACTGCATACGGGTTTGGGACAGAATCCGTATACCGATAGGTAGTCATGTCTTCATCGGCTTTCCTGCAAGGATTCGCGAGCAACTACTCCAGTTAGTGCATGTATATCTTCATTGAGTACTGACGTCCATGAAGGTGTTGGTGATGGTTATCATTAGTTTGCTAACTGCATGCTTACGTTCAAAACTCTATACAAAGTCGGCTGCGAGCGCATGTCGATCAGCAGCCAGATCCTCCAGCGATGCGCATGCACGAGGTCGAGTCGAACAGACTCAGCACGTTGGTCATGATGATCCAGAAGAAGGCGAAGACGAGGTAGCACACCGTCAGCGTGCCGAACAGCTTGCTCTTGCCGCCCTGAGCCTTGAGCGCGTGCACCTCCGACTTCTGTCGAGGCAGCCAGACCACGATAGTCAAGCGCACGTAGATGCCCTGAGCGTACTCCCACGTCACCCCCGTGGCGTATTCGAGCGTGATGAACAAATGCTCGTGCGAGGCGACGAGGACGTAGACGAACATCTCCAGCTTGCGCTCGCTCAGAACCTGTCGGAAGCTGCTGGACAGCGACAGGTAGTAGAAGCGAAACACCGGCACAAACGTCAACGTCACGGACTCGAGCACGTTCGAGAACAGGAGCAGTCCATCGCCCAGCTCGACTGTGGATGCGAGCATGTTGACCCAGTCCAGCACGATCAGAGCTTCGGCAGCGTACGTGAACCACGTGATGGACCGCAGCTTGACCTTGGCGCGCACCGCGTGGCCGATGATGGTGATCTGGATGAGGAACGTGAGCTGCGCGCAGGCCTCGGAGATGTCGTTGGACGTCAGCATCGTCTCGACGTCGTGCTCGAAGTACACGTACGACGCGAAGCCGATGAAGGAGGCCAGCAGCAGCATCTGCACGCGTCGTTCGCGCCTCCTGGGGTAGTATACGGGGACCAGGTACTGGATGCAGTCACCGAGAAGAGTGACAGGATCTGGCATGAAGAACCGGAACGCGAGACGGCGTCCATTCCGTCCTGGGTGATAGCCATGACTACTACAGGTACGCCCAAAACTTCCTCATGGACTTGCGCGGCACCTTCTCCTCCGTCACGCAGAACCAGCAGAGCGGGATCGTCACGAACGAGAAGGCAGCGCAGACGCCCATGATGGCGTTGAAGCCCATGGTCCAGGAGAAGTCGCCGCCGTAGTCCGTCCCGTTGAGTCCGAGCCCCGTCATGAACGCCGCCAGCACCATGAAGACCTGGCGCGTAGCAGACACGTGTGCCTGCGTTGTGCCTGTTTACTCCTTCTGTTGCGCATGATATCCCAACCTCAACAAGAGATCCTGTGAATACGACGAGGGAGAACTACGGTCGACCATCGGACGCACGAACAACGAGGAGCTGTACATGTATCGGGGATGAGGTGGGGTCGCGACGTTCGTCGGTCCTGATGAACAACTCGTCTCCACACACACTCAGCGTAGGAAGCACCGCAGGAGTGTCACGAGCTCTGGCATGGTCTTGATCGAAGCGAGGCCGTCCGCCGTCGCTTGCTTCGAGTCGATTGGCTTGGCGCCACGCGCTTTCACGCCAACTTCATCAGTCGAACTTCGACTCGATGGTGTCTCGCTTATCCCCCGCCATCGCAGCCACCATGTGCCAGTGACGCTTTTGTCGGGGGTCACACACTGGTTTGTATTGCACGCCAGGCTCACGCTGCCGGTCGAGTCATCCGTTTTGCGTGCAGTTTACCCTCTCTTGCAGGGTCGAGCTGTCTGGACGAACCATTTCCCCGTTAATTCAGCGATTAACGACGCCTGAATCCGAGCCCATCGTCAGGACATCCGCGCTGTCCACCATCCTGGCGATCCAGTTGGGTCGAGGCACGCGCGGGTCACCTTTCACTGTGCGCTGCCAGCGGAGGATGACTGACACGTATCCCAGGGTCGAGTGGACAGTCGACACTGTCGACTAGGGATCCCTACGATGGTCGACTGTCTCCAGGAAGGTCCACGGTCTCCGCTACGCTGCGATCGACTGGCGGCGGAGTCTACCGGCAGCTGCCGCTGTGTGGCTGGCACTTCTCGATTTGCAGGCTTGCAAGTATGAGGGCATCGGCTGAAGTTCCAAGCACCCCCGAGCCGACCAAGCTGGCTCTGGAATCTCCTGGTGTCGACTATGAAGCAGTGAAGACGCCGGTTGACATTGAAGGGGGCGCGCTCGAGCCTGGAGGCGCGCCGTCAGTCTTCTCGTGGCAACACGTTGGTCTGCTCGCCCACATTGCGTCCGTCGGCGTCGTATACGGCACGCTATCTGGAGTCATCTACGCCGTCTTAAATAACTACCTTTACATGTCGGCCGTGCTTACAGCAACCGCGCAAGCTCTGGTGAGACTGCCACGAGCTCTGCGCTTGTTCACCGCCGTCTTCTCCGACTGCTACCCCATCTTCGGCTATCGACGTCGGCCGTACCTGATCATGGGTTGGGTGCTCACGTTCGTGTGCTGCTTCTTGATGGCAGTGCTGCCTCTGGGCGACCCGTACTACGGCGATCCAGCGCTAGCCGACATTGACGAAGACGAGCTCACGCCCGAGCAGCAAGCGCTGATCAACTACGACGCATCTGACAAGGGCATCAAGCTCATCATCTTCTTCGTGTTCGCCAACCTAGGCACGGTCATCTCGTTCGGCGCCTCGGACGGCTACATGGTGGAGTTGGCACGCCGCGAACCGGAGGCCATTCGAGGCACAACGCAGGCACACGTGTCTGCTACGCGCCAGGTCTTCATGGTGCTGGCGGCGTTCATGACGGGGCTCGGACTCAACGGGACGGACTACGGCGGCGACTTCTCCTGGACCATGGGCTTCAACGCCATCATGGGCGTCTGCGCTGCCTTCTCGTTCGTGACGATCCCGCTCTGCTGGTTCTGCGTGACGGAGGAGAAGGTGCCGCGCAAGTCCATGAGGAAGTTTTGGGCGTACCTGTACGACCTGGTGCAGCACCGCGTCATGTTCCAGGTGATCGCGTTCCGGTTCTTCCGCCAGATCCTGTCACTCTTCTCGGTGACTGCATCCAGTCCCATTCAGAGCACGTGGGCCAAAGTGACGCCGTTGAACGAGGGCATCTCCGAGATGCTCTCGTGTCTCGTGACGTTCGTGTCGCTGTGGATCGTGCGTCGCTATGGACTGCACTGGAGCTGGAAGGTCGTCGTCATCGTGTGTCAGTTCGGCGTCGTCTTCGTGGACGCCTTCCCCACGTTCTTCACTATCTGGAACGTGTACCGCAGTCAGTGGTTCTGGTTGGGTGTGCCGCTGCTGGAGGAGTTTCCTAACAGTATCGGCGACTTCATCGCCACTCTGTTCGTGGTGGAGGTCTGTGATAAGGGCAGCGAGGCCACCGTTATGGGCTTGATGATCACCATCTCGGCTCTAGGCACGCCGTTTGCGACGGTCCTCTACAAGACGGTGGACAGCTACTTCGAGATCGAGCGCAAGTTCATCGTCAAGGACGACCACCACGTGCGCTCGCAGGTCATGTACGCGTACCTCATCGCCTACGCGTGCAACCTCATCTCCGTCATTTTTGTGGTCTGGCTGCCTCGACAGAAGTCGGAGGTGCACGCGCTCAAGGCTCAGGGCGGCAAGAGCAAGCTGTTCGGCACGCTGACGGTGTGCTACCTCGTCTTCGCCTTCTTCTGGATCATCATGACCAACGTGCTGAGTCTGTTCGACTCGACCTCGTGCATGCGCATCGCTGGAGGATCTGGCTGCTGATCGACATGCGCTCGCAGCCGACTTTGTATAGAGTTTTGAACGTAAGCATGCAGTTAGCAAACTAATGATAACCATCACCAACACCTTCATGGACGTCAGTACTCAATGAAGATATACATGCACTAACTGGAGTAGTTGCTCGCGAATCCTTGCAGGAAAGCCGATGAAGACATGACTACCTATCGGTATACGGATTCTGTCCCAAACCCGTATGCAGTACTGCGGCAGCGTATGTTGTATCAATACCAAAGGCGTATGAAACCAACATAACCTTTGACGATAAACGGGTATTTTTTACTTGGCGTCTTTTCCGTCAAAAACACATCCGCGAAATGGACACGTCGTCGGCACCGCTTGCTGCGCCTGCGCACGCCGTCGGAGACCGCGTGGAGGACGCGACCGGTGCGCGTGGCACCGTGCGCTACGTGGGTCCCGTGGCGACGGCCAAGGACGCGTCAACGCTGTACTACGGCGTCGAGTGGGACGCCTGGGGCCGCGGCAAGAACGACGGCAGCGTGGAGCTGCCCGACGGCCGGCGCGTCGTGCACTTCCCCGGGCCCGCGGGTCGCAAAGTCGACGGCGTGCTGAGCTTCAAGTGTTCGTTCGCCAAGATGTCCGTTTTCGACAAGTCGTGTCAAAAACACAGCTCGCTGCTGCAGCGGCTTCAGGAGCGCTACGGCAGCCAAGATACGGCTTTCGGCAGTGGTGACAGTGGGTCCGACGTGACGGTGGCGGGCGGCGTGGGCACCACTTTGGGCAGCGAGAAGCCCATCGAGCTCGTGGGCGTCAAAAAGCTCAGCACCCAGCAGACGCTGCAGACGATCGAGAAGATCTCGCTGTCTGGTTGTCAGATTGCGGGGCTGGGCGAAGGAGAGAGCCTTGGCACGTTGACGCCCAAGCTCACGGAGCTGGACCTGTCGTGGAACCTGTTTGGCTCGTGGAAGTACATTTTGGACATTGTCAAAAACTTACCCCTGCTGGAGACGCTGATCCTCAGTGGCAACAGGTTTCAAGTGGAGGAGGGGGAGGACGACGACGATGACAAGGAGGGAGTTTTCGACAACGTCAAGGTGCTGGTGCTGAACCAGACGCTGCTGTCGTGGCCGGACGTCGGGAGACTCGTGACCCGCCACTTCCCGAGGCTCGAGCAGCTGCATCTAGTGGACAACGAGTACGACGACGAGCAGCTGACGAAGTTTGAGGGTGGTGCGGGCTGGCTGGAGACGCTGGAGCTGCTGGATCTGAGTCTCAACCGCTTGAGCTCCTGGAGGCGCGTGCGGCAGGTGGCTGGGGGGATGTTCGTCAACTTGACGCAGCTCTTCCTGAACGACAACCGCATTGTGACGCTCGTCGCCCACGCGGACCTCAAGTCTCCGGCTGCTGTGGCGTTCCAGAAGCTGCGGACGTTGTCGCTGAGCGGCAACTTGGTGGACTCGTGGACGTCCATCGACGCGCTGAACGCCTTCCCGCTGCTGGACACGCTGCGACTGACCAAGAACCCGCTCACTGAGCAGATGAGCGTGGGGGAAGCTCGCCTGCTGGTCGTGGCGCGGACGGACCGGATCGCGGTGTTCAACGCGAGCCCCGTGCGCGAGAAGGAGCGCCAGGAGGCGGAGCAGCTCTACTTGAAGCGCGTCCTGCACGAACTGGCCGTGATCGGCGACGACAAGAGCGAGCGAGACCGCGTACTAGCAGCTCACCCGCGGTACGCTCGGCTGCGTGAGCTGTACCCCGAGATCTCCATCGAGAGCGGTGGAGTCGGTCTCGACTCTGCATCAGCTGCCGGCCCGCGCAAACTGGCGTCCAGCCTCATCAAGGTCAGCATCGTCCCCATGTCCATGAAGGCCACGTCGCTGGAGCCGTTGGTGAAGAAGATCCCGCAGCAGATGAAGGTGTCGCAGTTGAAGCTCCTGATCGAAACCAAGTTCGGCGTGGCAGTTCCAGCCCAGGTGCTGTCGTTTCGCAGCGACGCAAGGGTGAGAAGGCTGGCTTTTCAATGTGTTCGTGCCAATACTTTGTGTCTGACGTTGAATACTTCTTGTACTTCTTTGGCTTGGTCAAATAGAGCATGCCGATGCTGCTCGACGACGACAGCGCAGAAGTCAGCTACTACGGAATGCAGGTGCGTCTTCCCAAATGGGCTATGCGATGTATATTATGCCTTGTGCTGATTGTGTCTGCCTGCCTCTTGTGTTGCAGAATGGCTCGGAGGTGCTGGTCAATGACAATGAGTAAAATGGAATTGGCATAAGTATCTTAAAAAGTCGATTGCGTGTTAACCGGTCAATCCTACTAACTTCTCTCACAGGCTTCGCTATCAATCCTATACTTACGAAAGTTGTGCGTCCACACTGCTTCTCCCTGGATGAGCCTTACAGGTGCTCGGAGAACGGCTCGTCAGCCCCTTCCTGCAGCGTTTTCGCCTCTGGAAACTGGTTGACCGGGTTCGGCTTGAGGTTGGCAAAGTGGTGGCGGTTGCGCGAGAACTTTGATCCTTCCTCAGGCTTGTAGCGCTCCCAGGCGGGCGTCTCGCGGCGGTCGCGGCTCAGGTTCACGTCGGGGTTCAACATCAGGTGGCGAACGAGGCTGAACGTCCCGATCACGAAGCCAACCGAGACGCAGAAGACCAGCGGGTAGATCTCCGCGTCGCGTGAGGAGACCCAAATGAAGCTCCGATGGTCTCTCGGCCCTGCCGGCACTGGCACCGGCACCTCCGGCTGCTCCACGATGGCTGGGTTCCCACGAATGTTACGAGCCCTGTGCAGCCGAGCGAAGGCGGCTCTCATACTTGCTCACTACGCCAGGTCCTGTTCTTCTCGTACCAGCAAAAAGTTAAACTGAGCTCGAGCTCGCGACTCAGCCAGCAACTATCGCAGCCTCGCAGCATTCGCCTCCCATTACCTTGGCTTATTGGACCGTCCCAGATTGACGTTTACCCAGGCTCATCGTGAGAAACAACACAATGACGCTGTTATTGCCTTCTTTCGGGATTGAGCTTGAGTCTTCTCGTCCTTGGGCTGTCTGAACGCCAGCGAGCTGCAGAGCGATGCAACGATGCAGCAGTTATTTAGTCCGTGAACACAATCTCAAGGCAATCGGCGTTGGCATGAGGTCATTTTTTTCGCCAGCATCTGATGGTGAACCAAAGGTCCACGCACTCCGCTTCCTCGTATTTTGAAGGCAACTTTCGATCACGAGTTTGGAATTTCCGAGCAGCCATCTACTGACTAAGACCTGACATGCAACTTCCCTCCAAGCGACCAAGGCCTCCACTTCTTGCCAATAAATGCGGGTTATCCAAGCGACCTCGCTCTGAACAGCAACCTGCGAGTAAAGCTGGAATGATTATCTCCTCTGTATCCGAGTATGCATCTGGAACCGAATCTGCATCAGATTTCGGCGTCGGCGCCCGCCTGCAGGAGATGATGACAACGACATGTTCGTGTACAAGGTGCCGTTCATCAGTGACAACATCACCGGCAAGATGGTTATTACCTTCGGTAATGTCGTCGTCAAGAGCAGCCTCTCGCGGGTCTCGGACTCGGCGCCGACGGATCCACCTAAGGTGTATGAATCCGATCGCGAGGAGCGGGTCCTCGTCGATTCGCGACACATTTCGTCCAGCATAAAGATTGGTGACTACGAAGTGCAGATTTGGTATGTTGATCTTCGAAACGCAGCAACTCTGAAATCCTAGTCTTATAGGAAGTAGCCTGTATGCAAACAAATCGCATTGATCGTGTCGCCTTGTCAAAGCGATGTAATGGGCTGCTTTGCGCGTAAACTACCTGTATTACCAGGCTTCTGCACAAGGAGGATGTTCTTAGAGATGGGCCAGCATTCCCACTTTACGATTCAGGAGACGCCCCATTTTTTTTTAAATGCTAGAGCTCCGAAGCGTGGAAGATCGCGTGAGTTTCGGAAAGCTTTTACTACGTAGTTGAATCATCAAAAGGTCTCGGTTTCGTTCGAGCATGCTGTATTACCTAGGTATTATTCTCTCTCTGGATAATTTTCAGGAAGGCGCAATCTATTCGTACTTGCGAACGCGACAGTCAAAAGACAGTCAAGAGCGGCAGACCAGTCGCTGAACGCGAACAACAGAGCTGTCGGCCATGCATTTTCGAGCGCTGCGACACAGTACAGTACAGTTCTCCCAGTTCCGCGATGTTATCGGATTGAGGAGAATGCCAAATAGGTCACATGCGTCAGGCTGTTGGTGCTCATATTCTGCTGAACCGCCGTCGCCAGGAACACTAAGTATTATAGTTGTCAATTTTTCTCCACCAGCATCTCGTGGTGAACCAAAGTGCACTGTAGACGCGTTTCCTCGTATTCTGGCAACTTTCGATCATGAGATTGGAATCCCTGTGTTTTTGTCGATGGTAATCACCATCGTGCCGGTGACATTACCACTGACGAACGGCACCTTGTACACGAACATGTCGTTGTCGTCGTCCTCCCCCTCCTCCACAGCGGGCAGCGACGCCAAGCCCGACTCGGAGTCGGTTCCAGACGCGGATTCGGATTCAGACGCGGATTCGGATTCAGAGGAGAAAATCGCAGGAGTCCTCTTCAGCTTCATTCCAACTTCCCTCGCAGATACGAGGTCGTTGCTGCTCAGAGCGAGAGCAATGCAAGTCGCCAGCAGGACTTGGGTAACGCGCATCTTGGAGGGAAGTGGGTGCGGGTGGGGGTGGGGGGGGGGGGTCTTGGTCGCTTGGAGGGAGATCGGAAAATGAGACTGAGAGTTTTCAGAGTTGGAAAGGGCCACTGCTGCCTCTCGCGGGTCTCGGAGTCGACACCGACGGATCCGTCCAAGGTCTACGACTTCGGACAACTGGAGAAGCAGAAAGAGTCTGGTTCTGGCAGCGAGGAACGGGGCCTGTTTAGTTTCGTGGCGACGCATTTCGTCCAGTACAAGATGACGCAGAAGGCGGTATCGTGGATCAAGAATATTTTCCAGGGTGACAAGCTTTTCGGTTTGATACGGGTCTGAACTAAGAAGAAGGTGACTCGGAGAAAAGAATAGTTGATTCGACCTTGAGAGTAGCTGCTACATAGACTTCGCACAGAGCAAGCACCCAGACATCTACAATAAAAATAAACGTTTCTGCAGGAATTTTAACATGAGCATACACAAGATAGGAAGTCAACAGATCAGCATCCGCTTCCTTGGATCTGCGCAGCGAAATTGCATTCATTCGTAGCTTTTTGCAAGCTCACATTGTAGGATCACGCCGTTATTTTGGAGTTGCCGAATAGCGTGCAAGCTTCCCAGCAACTTTGACGATCAACAACACTAAATCAACTACTACGGAGTATTGTAGATACATGCTGTCATGTCTAGGCAACTCCAAAACTGTAGGTGTGGCGCGCTGGGTCCAGCCCCCGCTTGTTGATATGTTCCTACGCGATAAAACGAAGTCGGATGGATGGACGTCGGACTGCCGGTCTTGTGCAGTTGAAAACTGAAACCCCCTTGCACCTACGAATACCCATGAAGTACTGCGAATTCTCCGGATAAATTAAGGCCAAAATCGCTCAGAAGTTGAGGAACAAATGCATTTACCTACGTGCCCGTCCGTCCGTGCTCAAGTAAGCTAACGGCCTCAGTCCCCGAGGGTTGCACACGAGGTCAGGTGCGTCATCTGTACCATCCTTTCCCATACCCGAACAAAACTTCCGCAGACTCCATTCAGTCTACTGTAGCCTACCCATTCCCAACTCTGTAAAGAAGCCAACTAAGCGACCATGGCGCTCACCCAGGAGGGCATGGACGCCATCTCCAGGTCCCTCTTCATGCCAATCATGCTCATGATCGACTTCGGCATGTTCCAGTACCTCGTGTCCGTCTACTACGTGCGTCGGCACGAGCGCCGCGTCCAGATGCTGCTGCTGGCCTCGTTCATTGGCTTCGCGTCGCACGTTTACTTCCATGAAGACAAGGAGACGATGTTGTCCTTTAACGACATCTCCGAGGTGTGTTCGCAGCTGACGTTCCTGATTCAGATCACCATCATCGGCCACGCCGTCCGAGCCAAGGTCAAGCTTCGCTCCATCACGGTCTTCACCTACATCGCCGAGTGCTTCATCGTGCTGGACTGGCTCAACATGCTGGCCTCGGCTATCGAGGCTGCGGGGTACGAGCTGGCGGACGAGATGCACATTGCCTCGAATGTGCTCGAGTCTTTGACCATGACTTTTGTTCCAGTCTTCCGGTTCTACTACCTGTCGCTCTCAAACGGCTTCCGGAAGGTGCTGGAGGCGAGAAAGCTCGAGATGTTCCTCTACTTTCTCGTGGCGACGCATGAAGACGTGATGGTAGTGATCGAACATCTCACTGGAGTGTCGTGGGAGTATGTGCAAGGCGTCTACATGCGCGGAACGATAGCGATTTGTATCTTGCTCAACTTACACAAGAAGATCAAGCAGAGCTCGGCGAACACTCGTGGGGCAACCAGCGGCATCCCCTCGACCGGTGAGGATAGTGGCGCACACTCTCCTCGATCTTTCAACGCGGTGGTTCCCATGTCTTCTACTGTTGTCACTTCAATACGGAGCACATTGAACAAGGGCGTCAAGAGCGTCGTGAGCGGGAGAAGCGTGAAAAGTGCGAGATCTTCCAGCAACATCATGAAGATCGGCGTGACTGGACCGGCGCCCCCAACGATACGGTGAAGGAACGCGCCAAACCTTGTAGTATCGGAAACAACCACCATTATTTTTTATTTAACTAAAATACCGTCTCGCTCAGCTACGAATTCCGTGCAAATACACCACATCGACAAGGACACAGGAATACCGTCACAGCCTTGTGATCAACGGCTTACGCATTCAGCCTCAAGTTCTGACCCAAAGCGCATGGCTGATTAGAATGGTAGCTGGACGCAGCATGCGCTATTCATTTGCCAGCACCAAGCACGTTATGCACTCGCAGAGCTACTTAACGTCAACCATATCGACCACCACGTTAGGTTCCGTGGAACCTTCCACGGTGAAGCTGGATGACTATTACGCAAGAAAAACTGGAAGACTTGTCGAGGGGAATCCTCCTCCCGATTGTGTTGGTGCTCGACGCCTGGGTGTTCCAGTACCTGGTGTTTGTCTATTGGCTGGAGTTCCGAGTGAAAATGCTGCTAGTCGCGTCGTTCCTTGCCTTTATCACGCACATTTACTCCCACGAGACGTACGAGACGCTGTGGGAATATAACGACATCTCCGAGACGTGTCTGCAGCTGACGTTCACGATCCAGATCACGATCATCGGTCGCGATGTATCCAAGAAAGTCAAGCTCCGCTCTATCGTCCACTTCACGCACGCTGCCGAGGTGCTGATCCTCGCGAGTTGGATCGACGTGCTCGGGACTGCGCTCGAAGTCGCGGGCGTCAATCTGGGCACGAGAATGCACGGACTGGAGAATTGGGTGGAGTCTCTCTCGCTCGCGTTCGTGCTGGTCTTTCGCTTCTTCTATCTATCGCTGTCTTGTGGAGCTGCACGGGTGCTGGCGAAGCGTAAATTGGAGTTCACCCTCTATTTATTGGTAGCAGTGCATGAACTCCCGTTCGTTCTACTGGAATATTTAACAGGTGTGAACTGGGAGTTTGTATAAGCTATCGTCATGCGCGTGCTGATCGTCGCGTGTATAATGATCAACGTGATCCATAAAGCTCGACGTAGTGGCCGCTCCAGCATGACCGTTCGAAGTGCGATGCGGTCAACCGGGCGCGAGGAAGAAATGCCAGAGCCCGGTGGGAATACGCCCAGTCTGTTAACGCTAGCAACGATCCCCGCGCTAGTTCGGAAGTTAAAGTTCAACACCGCTATAGCCAAAGCTGCCAGCATGAAGAAAATCTTCGTAGGCCCCGCATCCGCCAAACGCCAAACGTAGCGCGAAGAAAAACATGCATATTCGTCGCTAAAATGCACCATGTTCAACATGAGATGCCTCACGTCCTGGCCCAACCTAGGATTAGTTCGTTGCTACAAAGAGCTGGGGACAGGCAGCAAATGTACGCTATTCAGGGACAGACAAGAAAGCGGTCAGTATCAGTAACAGCCATTCGCTATTATTTATTTGTGCGCCAAACCAAAACACACGCGACAGCGACAACTGATCGCATTTCCATTTCGAGCATCACTTGTTGTACTCAAATCGGCACACTCATCAACTTCAATTGGCCATCACTCAGGAGGAAATGGAAGACTTATCGAGGGCGATCTTCCTCCCGATCGTGCTGGTGCTCGATGCCTGGGTGTTCCAGTATCTGATCTCTGTGTATTGGCCACGGCGTCGCGAGTTTCGAGTCAAAATGCTGCTAGTCGCGTCGTTCCTTGCCTTTATCACGCACATTTACTCGCACGAGACGTTTGAGACGATGAGCGAGTTCAACGATATCTCCGAGACGTGTCTGCAGCTGACGTTCATCATCCAGATCACCATTATCGGTCGAGATGTCGCTAAAAAGGTCAAAGTTCGCTCCATTTTATGGTTCACGTACGCTGCAGAGACTTTAATCTTCGTGAGTTGGGTGGATATACTCGGTTCTATAATCGAGATTGCTGGATTACCAACGGGAGGCAAACTGCATGGAGTGGAGAATATACTGGAAACTATCTCTCTCACTTTCGTGCTGGTGTTCCGCTTCTTTTATTTATCGCTGTCCGGAGGGTTTCGACGCGTGATAGTCAAGCGGAAGATGGAGTTCTTGCTCTATATGATGGTCGCGATGCACGAATCTCCGTTCGTTCTCCTCGAGGAGCTAACGGGGTTGACGTGGGAGTTCGTACAGGGAATTTTCATGCGTCTGCTGATCGTCTCGTGCATCTTGCTTAACGTGATCCACAAGGCTCGTCGCAGTGGCCGCTCCAGCTTCAGCGTCCGAAGCGGTCGACCGTCCAACGCGACAGAGGAAGAAACATCCAAGGCCGGCGGGAGCACTTTCGCCAGAAGTCCATCCAGTCTTCGATTCTCTCGATCTGCGTCCGCGCGTAAAGTTACCGGGTCCGCTCGAAATGTCAACAAGGTTGCCGTGGGCTTGTCCTCCTCATCCACCCGCCAATTACCAACCGGGAACAATCTTGACTATGTCGTGGACGAGTGAATAAAGATACCAAATCATTGCAGTCTTAAAGTACATCTTAAATTATTTTACTTCAAGTACAATTATTTGCACGGGTAGCATCTAGTTCGTAAGTGTTGCTGTTGCTGATACTTTTAGTGCCACCAGCTACAGTGGTGTCAGCGAATTCTTTGTAGAGTAACTTTAACATGTGCATGTTTAATGTTGTAGTTCATGGCTGTAAGGATCTGTACTGTATGGCAAATGGACAAAGATCTTCAAGGTGAACTATCAACTACACCCGAATACTTGTAGCAATAACGCAAAGCAATTGAATAGCTCAGTCAACCATAAACAAAGGAACACACACACAATGAAAGCAACCATGGTCCAACCATTCGTACAGACCGTATTTGCACGTGAAAGCGGTCTTAGACACGCTGTCCGGGTGCTAAATGAAACATCGAAGAGTATATTCGAATCTACATGTGGGCGAGGCTGCATTATCGGAAGGACTTTTTGTCGATAGCATCTCCATCTTGGCTGAGCTGAGTTTGGCCTGGAATACCTCTTCGAGGTTCATGAACAGCCATACACGTGCGATTCGTGTGCTATTCAAAAGGAACTACACTCTAAGCAACCATGCGCGTTCGTGTGCTGATACTTTTATTGCCTGACTTCCCTCCTCGGTCCCACGACAAAGAGGGGCACTGTAGTGCAGACCAAGCAGCATCATGCTCGCTACCTAACATTGATCCTGTCGCCACATTCCTGTACCAAGATCGATAGGGGCTCTCATTGGCTAACACAAGCTGAAGTTGTTTCGTACTTAACCGATCATCCCTTGATCTGTCCCATCTTGTGTACCATCTGTACCAATCCGAGCCTCTAGTCGAGCCGCTCGCCACCAGAGCTTTGCCTGTCATTCCGCACTCGCCATCATGTCCGCGTTGCTGCGCGTCGCTGCGTCCGCGGCTGCGCGCGGCGCCGCCTCCGCCCGCGCGCCCATCGCGGCCGCCACCGCCTCGCACCTGCAGGGCGCGCTGCTCTCGCCACCTCCTCCATCTCAGACGCGCGCCGTCTCGCAGAGCCCCGTGCTGCTCAAGCGCAAGGGCGGCGCGTCGGCCCACGTGGTCAAGACGTCGAGCTGGAACCGCAGCAAAGGCAACAAGAGCCACACCGCACTAAGTACGAAGCAGAAGCTCAAGAAGGACACGGCGCCGCACCGCTCGCACCTCGAGCGCATGCGCGACCTCAAGGCCGGGGAGCGCGCCAACGCGCGCAACGCCAAGGAGTGGGCGGCGCTCGAGCGCAACGAGGAGCTCAACAAGGAGCTGGACGAGGTCTTTGAGTACATGGACAAGTCCGGCCCGCTGGGCGATTACGTGTACGAGCCCGAGCCGAGCCTCGAGGACGTGGACGAGCTCGACGCGCTCGCCAAGCTCAACGCCATCGCGCGAGCCGACCCGGACATCATGAAGGAGGTCGGTGAGACACAGCGCGCGGCCGCAGCTGCCTCGGGGGCGGACGTTGAAGTTGAAGTTGAAGGGGATGGGCAAGTGCAACACGAGCTGGCGGTCAACGACTACAACTTTCTGTTGCGCGTGTATGCTGTCAAGGGCCTGTATAAGGAGGCCAACGCGCTCTTAACCAGGATGGAGAAGAACCTCGAGCCCATTGCCGCGGACAAGACCGTGGTACCGGTTAAGCCCTCGGACTGCACGGAGCTGGCGCTCATGGACGCGCTGGAGAGCGTGCCCCACGTGATCCCGCCCAACGCCAAGTCGTATATGCTGTACGCGACAGCTTTAGGAGTCGACGGCCAGGCGGCGCACGCTGTGCGCGTCATTGGGCGCATGAAGGAGCGTGGAGTGCTGCCGGACGTGTCAGTTTACAACGCCGTCATGCGCGCGTGCTCCAAGGCTGGGCGCGTGTCCTGGGCGTACAATGTCATGGAGAAGATGCAGGTGGCGGGGCTCGTGCCGGACCGCGCGTCGTTTACTATTCTCATGAACGCGGCTATTGCCGAGGGGGACCTGGACAAGGCCTTTGAGACCTTCCACTTGATGCGGACGCACGTGGCGGAGCCGGACGAGATCGCCTTCAGCTGTCTCATCAACGGATTCGCGCGCGAAGGCCGCGTGGAGCGCGCGCTCAACTTGCTCGAGGATCTGCTGGAGTGCGGTCTTACGCCGTCCCTGGTGACGTTTAACACGCTGATGAACGCGTGCGCCAAGTCGCACTACTACGCGCACAAGGCCATCGACTTTTACTACGAGATGCAGGAGCTGTACGACTACGTGCCGGACCTGTACTCGTACACGACGGTGCTGCACGCGTGTGCCAAGCACGGCGACTTTATCCAGGCGGAGCAGATCATCCGACACATGGAGCGTCACCACGTGCCCATGACCGAGTTCGTGTACAACACGCTCTTCAACGTGTACGCGCGCGCGCAGATCAGGTCCATTGTGGATAAGGCCCCGCGCAACCAGAAGGCGCCTCCCCCGCCAGAGCCGATCTACCAGGAGCCGCTCGAGTGGGATGATGAGGGCAACGAGGTGGACCTAACGCGCCCGGGCAAGGAGACTTTTTCGCTGAAGAACGCCAATTACGACGGACGCTTTGACGAAGATGGAGAGGAGGAGGAAGGGGAGAGCTACAAGCTGAGTCCGGAGGCCCTCGCGCAGGTGGAGGAGCTGCGGAAGAAGGACAAGGCCGATCACGAGGAGATGCTGGCGGAGACGACGGACCTGGTCAAGACGGAGCGGAGTATGGAGGTTTACGGCGAGGAGGACGACCATCTCTTCGCTGACAGCGAAGAATCGCTGGACTTTGAGCTCACGCCGATGGACCTGCAGGACTTTGGCAAGTTCCAGACGCTCAACATCAAGCGCGCGGAAGTGCGGTTCCACGAGATGACCTTCGAGAAGGGCCTCAAGCCGTCCCTCATCACGCTCAACTCCATGCTGGCGGTGTATTCGAACGCGCTGCGTCTACGCTCGGCAGAGGTCTTCCTGGACGAGACGTTCTCCAAGTTCGAGCTCAAGCCCAACAAGTTCTCGTACCGCAGCATGATGCAGATGTACGTGCGTGCCAAGCGGACAACTCAAGCCGAGAAGCTGCTGGAGCGTGTGCGTTCGGAGATTGAGAACGGCGACCTGGAGCCCGACGAGGTAACTTTCGGCTTCTTGGTGGACCACTACGCCAGGAAGCGCCTGATGCGCCGCGCGCTCAACACGCTCGAGGACGCCGATGCGCTGGGCTTGCAGCTGCAGGAGAAGCACCTGAAGAAGATCCGCGCGCTCACCGAGCGCTACGGCGTGTTCACCGACCTCATTCCGGAGGACCCGAACGCCGTACTGCTCGCGGGTACGCGCCACAAGCTCATGGAGAAGCGCAAGGTGCGCGCGCAGGTTTTGGAGTACAACCGCAAGATCGGCAAGCGCTATTTGCTGCCTGACACTGTCTAAGCAGTGCGGGCTGCACGGTAAGTAGATGCATATAGAGGAATACACAACAAACCAATTTGCCAGGACAATAGCTAGTTATCGTGACACAGGGACTGCAAGAGCTGTGATGTTGGAATGCTGTTTGATCTAGCTCAACTGGTCGATACCTCCAGTACATCACCACTTTGCTGGATCGAAGTCACCGCAATTTTGGCGATGTCGGGGAACCCTGACAAGGCTGGATTCGAGTTGTGCTTGACTGTGGTCGTGTGGAAGGAGGTGAAGGACGCTCGAGACGACACCAAGGAGGTTGGAATGTCCACGCTGAGCCTTCCCGTAGGCACCTTGATCAAGGACCCCCTCGACGATGCGACTGACCCCCGATTGTTCGTGAGAGACTCGCGTTTGCTCTTGTAGCTGCCGTGGCTTCTTGGACGCGCTTTCTGGTGGATGTTGAGCAGGATGCAGGCCATGATGAGCAGGCGGTTGCATATTCCCTGAGCAAACTCGTTCTTCACGCCTGCGTGGTGCTCCAGAAGGGAGAACGGAACTTCATGGAGAGCGAACGCGCTGTAGAGCGCTAACTCGAGCTTTCTCTCACTGTACACGCGTTGCCAGCCACCAGACAGCGACAAGTAGAAGAAGCGGAAGGCCACCACGAAGATGAGCGATACAGACTCCAACACGTTCCCGATCAAGTGCAGTCGGTCGTGCGTGCTCACGCCCGAAGCCTCGAGGATAGAGACAAATACGTGCAGCCACCCCAACAAGATGAGAACTTCGGCGGCGCGAGTCAGTCGGGCGATGGACCGAAGCTTCACTTTGCGACCTACCGCACGGCCGATGATGGTGATCTGGATGAGGAAAGTCAACTGCAGACTGGTCTCGGAGACTCCGTTCAAAGCCAGCATGACGTCGAGGTCTTGGTGGAAGTATACGTGGGTCATGAAGGAGAGCAGATCCGCGAAGAGGAGCAAGCACACGGACGTCTCGCCATCTTGAATAGTAGACCAACACCAAGTATTCAAACATCCAAGCGTCCAGCACCAACATAAGCGGGAGGAATAACGATCTGGAGATGGAGTCCATGCCCTCTTGAGTGAAGGCCATGGCCGGGCAGGGAACACAAATTATAAAACGCTCTTTCTGTCCAACGCCGTCGAAATGAAGAAATGGTCAGTGTGTGACCCTCCCAGGAATGGAGAGGGAAACGATGTGCTTATTCTTGCAACCCGACCGAGGAATTTGTAAAACTAAGATCGTCCTGGTTCTAATAACTCCGTCAGTCCGTGTAGGCGATGAACAGCATCGCAGTTTTTCGTGCTACGAATAGATTCGGCGCTGCGACGCTGCTTACAGGAATCTCCTTCCAGCTAAACTCAGAACAGAAATACTAAAACCACAGACTGGCGTGAATAGAATGCATACTGTGTCCTATGCGGTTCAGCTCTATTGCACTACGTCTACTACTCAAGTATGTTATTTGTCTGTCCACGTTGCGAAAACACTCAGCAAATACTGAATAACACCTACCAGGCTTGTATGCTATCGATTGGGAGAAAGATTTTTGTGGAGATAACCCAGCACGAATACGCTAACATTGTTAGAAGAGTCGCGGGCATAAACCATTTTTCGTGGGTTTTATTTTTCCTCTCCTGAAGTGGTAACTTTCGGTTGACTCTCGGCCCTTTCGGAGATCACCGCAATTTTTGAGATATCAGGGAATGGCTGGCCGGAACTGCGCCTTGGGACAATCTTCATCAAAGTTCCACTTGAGTAGGAGATGGCTCGTGATTCTTGAGTATCGGTATTTGCTTTCGGCTTTAGGAAGGACCCTCGCGCCGACGTAAATGACCCAAGGATGGAGCTCCTCTTGCTCTTGAAGACGGCGGAGCTGCCACCGCTGGGAACTGCCTTCTTGCGGATGTTCTGCAAAATACACGCCGCGAGTACCACGCGGTTGCAAAGTCCCTGCGCGAACTCCCACGTGACGCCAGTATGGTGCTCAAGCAGCATGAACGGGAACTCGTGGATGGCGAAGCATGTGTACAGAAGGATCTCGAACTTGCGCTCCGTTATCAGTCGACGGCAGCCGCGAGAGAGCGACAAGTAGTAGAAGTGAAACACCAGCACGAACACCAGCGAGATGGTCTCGAGGATATTGCCGAGCAAGTGGATTGTGCCCCTACTTCTCACACCAGTTATCTCCAGCAAAGAAGCGAGCACTTGAAGACACCCCAGCACGACTAAAGCCTCCGCAATATAAGTGAGCCAGCGAATGGACCGAAGCTTGACCTTGACACAAACATCGCGACCGATGATAGTGATCTGGATGATGAATGTCAGTTGGAGGCACGTCTCGGACACAGTGTTGGCCATGGATATTGTGTCGTGGTCGTCGTACACATACAAGTGCGTTGCAAAGCCAATAAAGGAGGCCAGCACGAGAAGCCATACTCGGAATTCCTTCCGACGTGGGTAATACACCAACACGAGGTGCTGGAAGGTCCACGCGTCGAGCACAAGGATGAATGGGTTGAACAATTTTCGCGAGATATCGTCCATGTCGTGCTGGGTGACCATTGTTTTGACCTTGTGCCTCTTGCCTGGACGAAGTAGTAATGCTGCTTTGACCTTCAAGATAGCGACGAACTTGACTTGACGCACAACGCGATCAGATGAAGCGGACGTTGGCGAACTTAGAACACCGTGAATAGCCTCGGTAGTTGAAGCGACCACGGCAACGCAAAGCCAAGTGGCTACTGAGCTGTTTTATCACCTCTTGCTTCTTGCGGGTAAACCCGTAAAAAGTACGATCAGATACTTCAATTCTAGCACCCTTGACTCTGAATAGCTACTTGGAATTCCAAGAAGTTCGCCAAACGTGTGAATCAACGGTTCCCATTAACTACGGCAGAAATGTATGTTGCCGTGGTTTTATAAAATAATTGCACTTCGCAGTATAATATAAGGCTGCAAACAGCAAATGAAAAATATATATGCAACCTTATCGTACGCGATCTAGCAGCTGGAAAGCTGACAACAGCAAGCTTAAGTAGCCCTCGATAGTTGACGTACGCTGTATTTGGTCCTCAAAAATCGTAAAAAGTGATGTGTGTTCGCGTACAGCGGAACTCTGTACACGGAAACTCCCATTTCCATCCATCCAGCAAGTTGCAAAAGCTACCTGAGCACGCCAAGCACCAGAAGCAAATTGCCACCACAAACACTAATGACATTTTTCAGAAAAAAAAGAAGTTAGCCTGGCAAAATAATCATTTCAGGAATATACTTCAACCTCGGATATCGATGTCGAGACCGACGTCAGCTGTAGATATACTACGTTTGGGCGCGGCTTGATCATCATCGAAGAATAGACGTGGCTGGCAAGACCAAGATCAAGAAAAAAAGGTTGCCAACAGTGAATAATCTCGAAAAATTCCATCCAGGCGCGAGAAATACGTAGGTCAACACAAGGTACTGGCACGTCCAAGCATCCAGGACCAGCATGGCCGTGCGGAAGAACTGCCATGCACGCCAATGCAGTCGGGTTTTCTTGTGCGGCCCTCGTGGCCCGCGAACTCTCCAGCTGCACCGACACGAATTTGGAGCAGGCAAAAATAGGTGTTGCTCCGCTGTCTCGCTACTGAAGCCGAGACATTCGAGGCCAATTTTGAAATAGTTTGCCGTTTTAAGCGTTGGTCTGTGACCAGAGTGCATGAGAGTTGCGCGTGCGTGGGAAGAGAGGTGCCTAGTTCTGGCTGTCGATCGTAGCACAAAATTTCGCTATGAATTGTGAGCATTGTGGTATCTACTTGTTCTATGTTGGAGACAATTCCTTGGAATGATTTCTTACACATCGGATATCAATACTCTACTCACGAATTGATCGGTCGGTTGTGCTAACCACAACGCGATAGGACAGTCTTCCACTGACAGCTACCTTGGTAATGTCTGGGAATGTAGGGGTTTCTCGACGTGAGAACAGCTTCCTGGTCAGATTCTTGATACTGGACACCCGGCCTCGAGCTGCTACCACGGAAGAGTCTCTCTTGCTATTACCCGTGTGACTTGTACGACTATTCCCTCGAATTTTGTGGCGCAGATTGAGGAGAATACACGTAACGACCAACAAGCGGTTGACTATTCCCTGTGGGAACTCCCACAATACACCCGTTTTTTGCTCGAGTATCGCGAACGGGAGCTCGTGCAGGACAAGCAGCACGTACATGAGAATCTCCAGCTTGCGCTTGGTCAATACATTGCGAAAATCGCCCGAGAGTGACAGGTAGAAGAAGCGGAATACGAGCCCTCTTTCAACGCGAAAGAGCGCGTGAGACGGTGGAAACTGATCGAGTGGTTACATCGTGACATCGGCCCCGCTAATATCAGTGACAAGCCCCGAAGTGGAATCATGCTGGAGCTGGTGATCAACGGTCGACTAGATGCAGTGAAGTGGTTCTACACAGAGTACTCGAAGAACCTGGCGATCAACTTGTTTTGGAACTATGATGAGGATGAGGACACATACTTCAGCGTACTTGATGCTGCAGCAGAACACGGACACTTGGGTATCGTGAAGTATCTGGATAAGGTGTGTAAACTGGTGACACCTGAAGAGAAAGCCAAGCGTGAGGAGCTCTCTAACATTGACTACAGTGATCCTGATTGGGAGTTTGAGGTGGAACAGTCGAGCGTGCCAGGATGCACGACTGCTGCCATGGACAAAGCCGCCAGCAACGGACACTTGGACGTAGTTTGCTACCTTCACAACAACAGGACTGAAGGCTGCACGACGGAGGCGATGGATGCAGCTGCTAGCCATGGACATCTCGACGTCGTGTGCTGGCTTCACAATCACCGAATGGAAGGTTGTACAGAGGATGCGATGGATGAGGCAGCACTTGGAGGCTATCTCTCTGTGGTTCAGTGGCTTCACAGAAACCGAAAAGAAGGCTGTTCATCTGTCGCGATGGACTTTGCAGCGATGCGGGGGCACCTGGATGTGGTTGAATGGCTGCATGACCACAGATCCGAAGGCTGTACTACGCATGCCATGGTTCATGCAGCGAGGCAAGGACACCTACACGTCGTCGAGTGGTTGCATGATAATCGGAGCGAAGGCTGCACTTCTGAGGCTATGGAGCTCGCTGCAAGGGGAGGCCACCTACACGTCGTCAAATGGCTTCATGAACACCGGGATGAAGGCTGCACGACAGACGCAATGGATGGGGCGGCAGCCTCTGGCCACCTCGAAGTCGTCAAGTGGCTACACAGCAATCGGTCAGAAGGTAGCACGACCAGCGCCATGGACGATGCTGCGAGGAATGGCCACTTATCAGTTGTTCGGTGGCTCCATGAGAATCGTCGTGAGGGTTGCACAGCGCTGGCAATAGGCAACGCAGCTCTTGGCCGACACTTCGAGGTCATGCTGCTGCTGCACCGGGTGCGAGATGAAGGTTGCAAGGTAGTAATGACGAAAGACGATCTGCTCATGTCCGAGATCTTCCAGTGGCTGATGGTCCACTACCGCGATGCGATGTTTGCGGGGTTACAGGCAGCGTAGATTTCATGTGGTAGTCTAGGATGCATGTACCGTACTCACAAAATAAATGGGTTGCGACGTTCTTGGTGTAAACCTCACTCCATGCCTGCGCCGAAACATACCTACACACTACCGTACTGACAAACAAATAACGCAGGCAACAAGATAACGCGAGACAATACCCATTACGTCGTGTTAGGATTTATATCTCAGAGGTCTACAGTACCCCGTTTGGAGTCATGTTGACGGTCGCTCGTAATCATCAATTGCCCCAGAAGAAGAAGAAAAGGTTGATTAACTAGATACAGTAATCTGCCCGAGTAAGGAACGCCTGATATATATAAAGACGCAGAATATATCAATTGATGTTAAGTCGAGTATACTTTTTCAATGTACTTATTTAGTTATTTCAAAATGAACTGAAGAGCAGCTTTACCTACGAGTCCGGAATGATTCCAACAGTGGCGTATGGTCGAAGCACTAACCTTTGACCAGGCATCCTCGCACCACAACAGCGCTGTCAAATGGGTGGAGTGGGGGAGGAGGTCGGCTTGTGGGGCGAGGTGCAAAAGCAAAAGTGCGAGTCTACCACTACGGTACATGTAGTTTGAAGTCTAGTAAGATCGCTAAAAGTAGTGAGTTCCAGCACAAAACCCAGTCAGTTTTTTTTCTCCCCGTAATTTACTAACGAGAACAATCGTAGAACGTTCTCCGCGAAAGAGGGAAAAGGAGGTAATTTTCGACGATGGAACCAATAAGTACCTTCTGGTGCGAAGGAGGTCTCCTCCTCACCTACAAGCACCACATATAGCAACACCAACCTCACACGCATCAAATGATCATTTCAACGACAACACCTCTCGACTGCTGAGAGTGAAAGGACGCATCCGATGCAGCTCAAGTAGGTTTCAAGTCCTCTCGGTATTGGAATAGGGCTCTTTTGTGACACCGTTTCATCACGCCTTCATTTCCCGCTTAGGTACGGTACCAAAATCTCTCCCTCCCCTTCTCTCTCATTCGAGAATCTGCCGCCTGGTGGAAAGATGGTCAAGCTTTTCTGTGCTATCGTTGGCGTGGCGGGAAGCGCGTTCTCGGTGCGAGTGGACGAGAGCGACTCGGTGGATGACTTGAAGGTCATGATCAAGGCGAGGAAGCCCGACACGATCAAGGGAGAAGCAGACAAGCTGCAGCTCTTCCTGGCGAAGGAGGACGAGGGCCGCGGCCCGTGGCTGACGCATCTTGACGTGCTGGAAGGTGTGAGTGACACTAGTGGCTACAAACATCTACAGTTTACAGACGCGGAGTTACGAGATGTTGGCTGGATGGTGGAGATCTGGGCGAAGTGAGTCGTGCAGAAAAAGCTGCTGGAAAAGGTCACGTCCACGTGCTGGTGGTGGTTCCGGAGGGGGCAGTTGGTTCAGCGAGCGAGACTTCCAGGATGGATCAAGTGGTCCAAGAGGTGCACGAAATTCATGCGCAAACTGTGCTGACCAAGCGCAAGACATATGTCCACTCGAAGGTGGGTTCGACCGAGTACAAGGAACTTCTGGACGCCTTCAACATTAAGGTGCAACCTGTGCGTAAAGCTGCTGCTAAGTGGGGTGAAGTCAAGGGGTTCACATGGGACATGAAACTCAGCGAGGAGAAGCAGAAAGATGAATATCGCGAGTATGTTGACAGCAACATTGGCGAGCTTCTCCAGGAGGAGAAGCTTTGCGTGTTCGGTGTGGAAAATACGACAGATATTCTCCGAGTTGTTGTCAACGGCTCCAACATTGAGCTCCGGGGTCGCACCGCTCTTCTCATACTCAGTGATATCGTCATGGAGAGCGCGGATTATGCGCTGGACTTGCCTGAAGTGAAGATGCTGATTGAAGTGAAGAAAAAGGTTGAAAGACAATCTGTCTTCCAGGCGATGTCAGAGCTAATTGCTCTGGCTCTGCTTGCCGACGACCCAGTGGTTGCACTGCTTACTGACTTCAACGGCGATTGGCGATTCTTCTGGGTCGCCGGGAAGGAAAACAATACCACTTGCGTCAACAAAGTGAACATTACGAATCCAGGTGAAGCTTTCGAGTTGATCAGGCAGCTACTGAAGCCTACGGATATCATGACCCCAGTGCTTCAAGACCCTGTGAAGCGCCAGAAGTTATCCCGGGTGTTGCCGTCCATCAGCGAGGCCAGTGAAAGTGGCGGGATTCGTGAGAGCATCGAACGATACTATGACATCGCCAGTTGTTTAGGCCCCGACTTGGACATGGCGCGTGCTGTGGCTAGACATGTCACTCGATCTATTCCCACGTTGAGTTATTTCAGCTAATTCTTGCTTTGGCATGCTGCATTAATAATTTTTTTATTCTGATAATATAAAGTTAATAATATACAAAGATGACTTACTCTCCTGAACAATACCAAGCTAACAAAGAGCGCATGAAGGCAGCTCAAAAGCGATACTACTTGAAGACGAGAGAAATTCGTATCGCTAAGCAGAAGGAGTACGAAGCGAGGAATCGTGAGCATATTCGTGCCCAAAAGCGTAAATCCTATGCAGCGAAGAAGCAGTGCGAACCTAACAGTGAAACCGAACTTAGCTAATTAATTAATTAATTTTTTTGAATTTTGTATCAGGGTAGATATAAAGGCGATCTATTCTGACATAAGATCCAAAAATTATAAAGTCGATCTATCCTGATATTATATAGTCGGATATATATAGGAATATGTTTGCATACGAGTTAGAAGGACTAAAGCGATTAAATATTCACCCAATCAAATGGGGGAGTAGCTATCGAGTCAAGATCCGGGGTAAAACCGGTAGAATGACATATATTAGCAATCTATCGCGCCCCAGCAATCAGAACACGAGCGAGACGGACTCCAGCACATTCCCGAAGATATGAAAGGCTTCACCCGAGATCATTCCTGCCGCGTCCAGTATGCACACAAGCACATTCAGCCACCCGACCAGGATAAACCCCTCCGCGACGTACGTGAACCAGAGGATAGAGCGGAGTTTGACCTTGACGGTGACTGCGCGGCCAATGATAGTGATCTGGATGATGAACGTGAGCTGCAAACTCGTCTCGGAGATGTCGTTCATCGCCAGCAGCATGTTGAGGTCTTCGTGGAAGTAGAGCTGCGTGGCGAAGCAGAGGAAGGAAGCCAGTAGCAGCATGCACACTCGAATCTCCCGTGTTTTGGCGTAGTACACTGATAACAGGTACTGGAACACCCACGCGTCCAAGACCAGGATGATAGGGAGAAAGATCGCTCGCGCGGCGGAGTCCATGCCTTCTTGGGTGATCGCCATGCCTAGCCTAACGGGGATGTGGAACTTGCAAGACCTTGTGAAGCGTGTACTCGTAAATAAGGCTGTGGACACTTGGGAGTTACATCCATGACAACCTGGCTCCGTGAATAGCGAGAATAGGCCCACCGCTCGAAATACCAACTCGACGCCACACCTTCACCTCCAGTTTCTTCCTGAATCAGGAATCCTGATAGCAACGGCATCAGGCAGCCGATTAAATTTTTCGGTCCTCATCAGATCCAAGCTCTTGTCTTATCTGTAACGAGCCTCTTGCAATCAACCTCCAGCAACCAAAACCACATTTCGGGTCGGAACTTGGATACATATTCCCGTAACGATGAGATCAACAGCAATGTCCATCAAACGATGAGGTGAATGAGCTGTACATGTACACTCGGCGAGAGAACGTCACGGCTCAGATATCCCCAGCCGGTGAAGTGTGACTGCTCCGCCACTGACAGCAAACCACGCCTCGAGGGTCACCTCAACGAAGTGAGCGTGATGTACACTTGCCCTCCGCTCTGGTTTCCTGCAGACCGATCATGTGAAACGCGAAAAAAGCGCAGTGAATCTCCGCTCGCAGCAAGCAGAAGTGTAGAATTATTGCTAGGAGCGTTTGCTTGGTAAGTTAATGTCTCGCCGCTGTTCGTCGACTCCTGTCGTGTTTGTCCTGTTGAACGTCCCCATCGAAATGACCCCCACGTCAAGTTGTGGTCCGACGACTAGAACATTGCCACGATCCGATCCGCCCTCCGCGTTGAAGCCAGCTTCAATGCACGAGGAGCCGGTGGACGCGGCCCCATCCCGAGATGCCCCGATGGATAGGCCGGTCTTTTCTTGTCGAGGTCCGCTTCGTCACTTTGAGCTTGGCTCCATACATTTGTCCCGTCCGCTGCGTTACAGCACCCCTTTGGTCGCATGGTCTCTGCTATCGCAACAAACGGTCTCGGTTTCCCGGGGCTTTGCTTCGTAGAAGCTCGAGAGGAAGACGAAGATGGTGTCCGTGCAAGATCCAAGTGGCCGCCCTTGACTCGACAGGGCAGGGTCCGGTGTGAGCAGACTCTGGCTCTGCTTGGTCCGACTCGCTCGACTGCCGGGCACTTAAGCTTTCTCAGAGATTAACGCACTCGTAATAGCTCCGGACAGGGCGAGACGAGATGTGGGCGTCCAGCAGCATGATCAGCGAGAGTGGCTGCAGCTCGAGGGGCGTGCGGCTCGACGCCGACCCCAAGCAGAGGCGACTAACCATTGCGCGCGGGACGGACGACATGGACTCTTCTGTCCAGCTATCGGACCAGGAGATCGTCACGGACCTGTTGGCGACGCTACCCAAGCTCAAAGCTGCCGTGGAGGACCACGAGAACAGGGCTCCGAACTGGCTGCGGAAGTCGAAACACGGTGACTCCGTCGAGATCTACGAACTGTTGCCGACTCGCGACGGTAAGGGCGACGACATGGATATCGTCCACTCAGTGGTGGCGACGATCGAGATTGAATGCCATTTGAACGAAGTACTTAACGTGCTCACGAGCCACAAGACGAACCACGATCTGGAGGCATCGATGCGGGCCATTATTCCGAAGAAGAAACTCCGACAGGGTGAGGTACTGCTTCAGCCTCACGCTACGACGCTGGACGGCGCTCCGATCAGGAGAACTCGAGCCACGGAGAAGTCCTCGCGTGGTGGGAAAGCGGTGAGATTCGATGATATTCCGGAGGATGAGGAGCAGGAGGACGAGGAGCGGAAGGTGCTCGTGAGTGTCAGCATGACGCGCTTCAAGTCCAAACGCAGGTTGGACTTGCAGGGGCGACTGCGCAACCGCCACCAGCGTCTGCAGAAGCTCTGCCTCGCGACGCTCACGCACCAGTTCATTGGTAAACAGCGCGCAGTTCACATCATCAAGACGCTCCCTCGATCCGTTCACGATCAGCTTGCTCCGATCGAGGAGAAGCACCAGAGCCGTTCGGTGCTAGGCAGCGGCCTGCGCGGCCTTGACCATATCTCAATCGGCTTCGACATCCAAACTAGGACTGTCCACTGCATCGGCGCGCGCGGTGCGGCGCAGTCGACGAGGATTATTGCACACGGGTACGCGTCCGTCACAGCCCCGGAAAACTTCGGCCAGCAGCAGACGAAGACCATGAGGAATTACAGCCCTTCGGAACTGGCCCAGTACCGCTCAGCTCATGTGAACGCTGAGGCCAAGCACGTGATTGAACTATTAACAACGTCGCTGCTTCAATTCGAGCGCGTGATTCGCCGCCGACGCCTCGGTCTGCAGACATTCATCAAGATGAAGGCTAGTAGCAGCGATCGGCAGGGTTTCCAGGCGTGTGAGGTGTGCAACAAGGGCTTCTCGCTGCTTCGACGCGAATTCGGCTGCCAACTGTGCGGCCACGTGTGCTGCAGCGACTGCTCCAAGCTCTACGAGGTGGAGCAGGTCGTCGGAGAAATCGCCAAGAAGCGGCTGTGCGTGCGCTGCATCACCAACGTCGACTCGTGCATCTTCGAGGACGAGGACTTCATCGCTGCGCTGGGTCCGGCGGTGATCGACGACGGGGAGGACTCGGACTACGACTACGACTTCGACGAGGACGAAGAGAAATATGACTTCGACCGCCGCGGTGAGAACGACACGTACGCGAGTCTTGGATCCACCGTGGCTTGCTCCGAGGTTGACAGTGGAGGCAGTCCCGACGACGTGTCCGCGGAGCTGTACCCTGACAACGTGCTAGAGCGCTCGATGGCGCTGCAGACGCTCGATCGGCTGGTGAACTCGCAGGTCAACGCCAAAGGGAAGCAGACGCTGTTCGAGCGGTCTCGCCTCACGCAGTCGCAGTTGTACCAGTCTCAGCTGGCCCAGTCTCGCCTCACGCAGTCGCAACTGAGCAACTCGCAGTCGAACTTCCAGCAGTCTCAGCTCACTCAGAGCCAGCTCAGCAACTCGCAGTCTCGACTCACGCAGAGTCAGCTGAGCAGCTCGCAGTCCAGCTTCCAGAAGTCCCGACTGACCCAAAGCCAACTCAGCAACTCGCAGTCGCAGTTTGACCACTCGCAGTTCAACCAGTCCCGCCTGAAGCAGGCGCAATTCGACGAGTCCATCGTGGCGCAGCTCCGCGCCGACGTCGAGGACCACCTGAAGCGAACACTGCGAGCCACGCTACGCAACACCAAGAGGGGCTTCGCTGGCGCCGACGAGTCGATGTTCTCCATCGCGCCGCTGGAGCGCGACTATCAGCTCGAGTTTGACGGCAGCCAGACCATGTCCCCCGCACACCCGCTGCCGCCCAAGCCGCTGCCCGTGCAGGAGCGGAGGAGACTCGAGTACGTCATCGGCTCCGGCGCGCTGAGTCCGACGTACGACCGCAGTGCACTCAACATGCTGGGCCAGATCGCTGCGGCTCACCTGGACTGCCCCATCGGGTACATCACCATGATCGACCAGTCTACGCAGTACGTGGTGGGGCTGCACCCCGGCAACGCCATCGGCATGTCCATTCCCCGAGAGGAGTCCATGTGCTCGTACACCATTTACCACGAGCGTCCGCTGGTGGTCAAGAACGCATTGAACGACGTCCGCTTCAGCCACATGGGCTTCGTGAGCCAGACTGGACTGCGGTTCTACGCGGGCTTCCCCATCCGCGCGCCTGACAGCGCCGTGGTGGCCACGATCTGCGCGGCCGACTATAAGCCGCACAAGTACATCTCGGCCAAGCAGTACGCCGAGATGGAGGCGCTGGCCGAATTGGCCAGCACGCTCATTATCACTCCCGACATCGAAGTCAAGGCGGCCAAGCGGGAGCCGCAGCAAGCGTTCCCGCGGTGGTAACAAGGCTTTATGCGTTCGATGTCGAGGCAGTACACGCGTTGTAGTAGTACGCACTATCTAAATGGAATCTAAATGTGCTTAGTGAGAACGCAGTTACCCGTAAGCTTACCTTCGATATGCAAGCTGCTGTACGTGTGTCAATGCATTGAGCAGTCACGCTTCACTTGCTGGGGGTATCTGGGCCGTGACGTTCTCCCACCGAGTACAGCACATTCACTTCATCTTGAATCTCATACTTGTACTTGCGATAAATTCAAGTTCAAGAGGTTCGTTTCGGATAAAACTGGGGTGTGGACAATTGGAGAAGCGAGAGGTGAAGCTGTGACATCGACTTGTATTTCGAGCGGTCTATTTCTCGCTTTTCGTGGAGCGACGAACTCGTCGTGGATGACCGTAACGAGAGGCATACACACTTCACCGGGTCGTGCAAGTTCCTCACCACTCCAGATCGTCAGGCTGCAGAGAGTGATATACTTGACAAACGACGGCAACCACTCACGAAGGTATGGAGTCCACCTCGCGAGCGCGATTATCCTGGTCTAAGGTGCTTGTGTGTTCTAGAGCCTTATATCAAAAGACGGGAAGTACGACTGGCTGTTGGCTTCATTCATTTGCTGCACCTCTTAGCTGTACTTCCACATGACCTCAACATGCTGTGGCGATGGGCGACGCGTCCATAACGGGTTTGAAGCCCCCTTTCAACATCCAGATCATGATTATTGGCCGCACAGTCAAAGTATAAGAAAATCATTTCTACAATCGGCTCCGACATACGAACGAGTATATGGATGAATATAGTAGTTTTTCCGACAGATAGCTTAGTAGGATTGTACAGAACAGGAAATATATGACGGCCTGACCAATCACACAGTCGCTATTCACTATTTTCATCCAATCAAATCACACAGGGATAGGTTTTTAGTTCCGACAGCTTCTGACAAATATTTGTCGGAAGCGAGACGCAAATATGTATATGCACATAGTGAAATACAGTCAAGTACGTACTTTTCAAATATGCTCATGATTACAACAACTAGGCAGAAACCTATTTTAGGCCCGGAGCTCTAGTCAGTGGTGGTCCTCCGCACATACACACATAGGCACTTTGAAACGGCAGAAGCGCCAGACAAAGATCAGCATGAGTCTCTCTGCACTCATCCCTGCGAACACGCAAAAAGCGCGCACCACAGGGATTGGTGCTTTTGAGCGCATGCTAGAAGCAGAGAATGTGTCTATGAATGTCATTCAAGCCTGTGTGCGTGGTGACAGTTCTGGCAAGAGCCTTTCTGCCATTATGGACCGCTTTGGCTACTACCTCGCCACGTATGAAGGTAAGAAAGGTAAGTTGGCGTCTAACACAGCCATTTCATACTTTAGAAACGTTATGCTTTGATTTTTCGATGAGCATCCTCATCTTCGGGTTCCTACAGAGTTAAACCTGCTAAAGCAAGGCAAGACTTTGGAAAAACATTGCTTGAAACGGGACAATGGGGGATTTACTAACAAAGCTCCGCCTTGCACGAAGGCGGATTTAAGGTCACTAATTCACTATGTCTACAGCACGGCGTCTGTCGCCACCGACTACGAAGATGCAGCGCTCGCGTGCCTCATGTGGCACTGTTTTGGGCGCTCCTCGGATCTCGGCTATATCAGCAAGCAGCACATCACAGTGTCAGCGGACAACGTTTTCTACGTACGCATGCTTCGTGTGAAAGCTACCGAAGAGCAAGGCCTCCCCCTCGTACCTGACCGCGACGACTTCCTCACCTTCCCCCTGCACACGCTGGCCGTTGCTCTGGTGATGCAGGAGGCGCCCTGTGTGTCGCTGCTGAGTCAACTTCCCGCTCTCGCTACCACCGCTGGAACCTCGCTCGACGCAGGTGCGCCTCTGCACGAGGTGCTGCGGGTCAGCGTCGCGGATAGCAGCGACACCGCGGCGGCCTCGGAAGCGTCCCTGTCGCCGCCCAGCACCGCTTCCCTGCTCCCCACACCAAGTCCGCCCAGCTCCAACCCGTCGCAAGCCACCACCGCCTCCCTGCCAGCTCAGCTCACAGCTTCAAGTCCCGCGAGGAGCAGCCTCGGCCGCGGTGAGGACGGAGTCCAAGCGTATGTCAACCGCTTTTTGAAGCGGGTGGCTGAACCCGCCGGTGCCACCAGCAACCTGACCTCGCACTCCTTTCGCCGAGGAGGTGCCCAGCACGCCAACGGAGACGAGCGGCTGGCAGCGCAGTGGATCTTTGACCGCGGGTCATGGGATATGACCCGCACGAACAAAGGCTTTGTTTATGTCTTCAACACCCCCCGCGAAGACCGAAAAGTCGCCCGAGTGCTGAGGGGCTGGAGCGCCGACGAAACCCCGGTCATTGCGGACGTTACAGCGCTGGACCATGGGACGCAGGAACGCCTGGCGCGCTTGGAGGAGCTGCTGTTCGGTTCCTGCATTGGACTGGCAGACGCAAAGCTACACGTAAGTCGCAAGGTTATCGGAGTGCTGACGGCGTACCAGATCAAGTATTTCCCGCAAGTGAAGGCGCTGGCGCCCGACACGCTGTTCGTTGCGCGTATCGAGGAATGCTTGGGAGCGGCTGATATCCCGGTCGCCGACATGCTGTCTTGGTCCATGGCAATCAATACGTCTGCTGCTTCGAGTCCTGAACAAGCACACGAAAAGTCGGAAGCAAAGAGCAACTGCTGTCATGCTGGGTGTCACCATTTGGCTGTCATTAGCGAGCTTATCGAGAGCAATCGGCTCATGTCTGCGCGCCTCCTCGCACTGGAGACGATCATCCTAAAGCAAGCGCCACCTGTGAAGCGTATTGAAGAAGCATAAGAAGAGCAAGCGTCGTCAGAGCAAGCGCCACCCGCAAAGCGAAGAAAGAAAGCTGCTACAAACCTGTCCTCGCTGTGGTTCGAGTGGTACACGAGACCGCCCCGTGTCTGGGACTCGAGCGACCGCCAGAAGAAGTCCGACTACCGCCTGGGCGTTGCGTACATGAAGCTCTTTCTTGACGGCGGATTCGTGCTGCGCGAGGATGCTGTCGACTTCAAAGATCTTGTCTTCGAAGTAGGAAAACGAGCGGAAGCAGTGGTCCTTAGGTTCTTGAGCGAACAGGGATCCCGAGCAAAAGGAGCTGGCAGCGTGCTGCGCGAGATGCGCAAGCTTCATCGGTCTGGTGCCCTCGACAGTCGCATCGTGGCGTATCAAAGCCACCTCGCCCTGGAAAGGATCGTCGACCCAGCGCCGGCTGCAACCCAAAACATACTACAAGTCGTCGGACACGTGTAAGGCACAAAGTTCGGGGCAAATACATATATTCATGAACAAATACAAGACAGTTAGCTTACGAACGCGCAGATCAAGGCCATGACCATCCTGCCAACCATCGCCCAGAGACCGTCGGGCACTCAGTGCATTGCTCTCCATCCGCTCGTCGCCGCTTGCCCGGACCCAAACACTGTACACCTTGGAAGGCTCCCATCAATCGTGATTGGCGACGGCGGGCTTCGATCCCGCTCCTCAGGGCAAGCCCTGCGCTGATCCATTGAGCTTCGTCGTCGAGGGTGGAGCCTCCGGCTTGGCTTGCGGTCTGGGCGGTTCGGCTTAAAAAATCTAGACTGAAGCCGCGGGGCCTCTGTCGGCGTTGCCTCCGAGAGCTTGACTGCGTGGCGCTTTTCTATTGGCTTAATAAAACCTCATTGAGGTTTTTAAACGAGTGGCTCTGGAAGAGAGGGTCACTCTTGTGAAGTGTAAATATCACTGTTTAAAGACAATCAACCCAAATAGTGGACCCACCACAGGATCCTGGCTCTCATTAATGAACTTGCCACCTCGAGAGCACATTGCTCCGAGTCGATTTTGCGCCTAGATGCAAATTGCCGTTTTTCTCGGCCCACAGGCCTCAAGAGGGCCTCTAGTAGAGGCGATTTCCTCGCGGCTGTGAGCACCGCATGAAAGCTGACAAGAATCGGTCAAACGGCCCCCTAATCCTAATTTACCGTACATAATATCTAATTTCCGATTTTTAACTATTTCCGATTTTGCACTGGCTTTGACCAATTGCCTACTTGTCGGAATATGTAGGGAAGTCGGAACCGTCATGATACACCAAATCCTCGACGGGTAAAAAACCCCGGGTTTGCACCGCATTGTTGATCGAGTACAATCCACAGAGAGAATATCTCTCGGATGTACCGCTCTGATTCTCACACATTGGACCGCCCCTAGTCCGTCTACCCACAATGGATTGCATCTCTGTTCGTGGAACGTCTAGCAAATCGCCGGGCGTGAAGAGAGACGCGCACCAAAAAAAACTCCCCACTCTTACTTAGCACTGACGTGAAATCGCTAGCAAATCGCCGGCGGGGTGAGCGCAAAAGCAAAAGTGAGAAGGACTGCATCGCTGCATCGAAGGCGACGAGCGCTAACCAACCGTGTACATTTCAATGCTTTTAATACAGTACAGCCAGATGAACTCTCGAAAAATGAGAAATGTATTACGTTTTTGTATGTTACGCAGCGCTAATGCTGCTGTTTTAATAACCAACATGCAAACGCTTAAGTTGGTAATAGCGGCAGAATTGCAGGTGTCAGGCCGTAACAGCCTGACACCTGCAATCCAGGATTTGCTCTGGCACTGTTGGAGCAGTGGCGCATTTGATTGCTATACGCCTGGGCACCATGCCCGATGTGCATGATGTGTCTGCTTATTTTTTAGCCAATCCCAGCTTGTAGGCACTCTGTCGGCCGATGTCGGCACCGTCATGGTATGGATGAATATAGTGGTCTTTCCGACTGATAAGCGAGCAGGATTGTTTCAGGCTTGTCTTCACCTGAATTACAGCCTATCATATCGCCTGGTGTGGATATTTTAGCCAATCGTCTGCATTAGGGTTAGGTGAACGCGTTTCAACACTTTCCGACAAATATTGGTCGGAAGACTGGCCTAAATATGTATATGCGTATACAAAAATCAAGTACAGAAAATACTTTTTAAATAGTTTTGCCGTTCTGACAACTAGGATTATGTCCTAGAATAGGACGGAGTGAAGTTTTGATTGGTGTTCATTTGAAGATGGCGATCAAGTCCGAGAGATGAAGCCCCCACATGCACGCAGTCGCGGCGAAGGGCAAGGCAAGATGACCATGACGGCGAGCGCGTTAAGCGTTCCACTGCCACAACGCTAGCTCTACACGCATGAAGCATCCGTCGACGTGGCGTCACACGCAGCCGTCGGAGGACGGGTGAGCTTGCTGCAGTACGCCGAGGTTAGCTGAGGTGGTGCTGAGCGGGGGCAGCTACGCGAGTGCGGAGGATACGGTGAGCGAGATGATCAAGCGTAGGAAGGAGCTGCAGAAGGCTTTCGCGGCTGGCGACGTGGCGAAGCTCATGGGCGCGCGCCGCCGCATGGAGGGTCACGAACGCGTTCACACCCGCGGAGGACTGCGAGGCTCCTTGCCAAGGGCACGCACGGAGCAACAGCGCATCGCCGCTGTCCGCCCATGATCTGTACCTTGGAGCTGGACACGCCGGCGCTGCAGCTGTCTGTGCTCGTTCGAGCAGGGGCATGCTCCGCGTCATGGACGACCTCCTCGTGACCACCCAGACGCTGGACCCGCTGTCGCACAAGTTCCTGCCGCACGAGGCTGACGATCTGAACGAGAAGCTGTCGAAGGAGGTGAAGGTGATGAAGGCGACGGTGACGTCGTGCCCGGCCGGCTAGGCTGCAGGAGGTGAACCCTATCTGCACGGCTGTCGTGTGGGCACATCACGGAGGACAGCTCGGTCACCTGTACATCATGACCCCGCTACTCGAATCGTTCAAGGTGCTGCACCAGTAGGTCAAGATGGTGAAGTCTCTGCCGCGCAGGATCGGATTGCCAATAGTGGCAGACTAAAAGGCGGAAGTGGTGATCGCGGTGCTGCATGCCTCACAGCTGGCACAATAGCTGAGGAGGCGGTGATCGTAGATTGGTGATCAAGGTGATCAATAATATATGTAGCTACCCTTGCACTTTATCATCACCTAACTTTTATTGCATGTAGCTGCAAGTACCCTGCCATTTTCTTCTTCAGTTACCTTTTTTACTCACGGTAACTTTAGTTTGGTCAATAAATCCTAGATGTCGGAATATGTAGGGAAGTCGGAACCGTCGCGATATGGCGAGTGCACTGCTCACAATCATCATAGTTTTGTGTACATATAACCAACGTGAACTTGGCACATGAATTATACAATTCGAGTGGAAAGTCAAAGGTTAGACCAACGCTGGAAACAGCGAACTATTTCAAACTCGATCTCGAAAACTACGACCTTATTAGCCAAACTATTACGCACGCCGAAAGGAGTGGCGAGTGACGCTCCTCTTGGTCGCCTCTTACGTTGGCTTTGCAACCCACTTGTATGTGTACGACGACCACGACACAATGTCCATGGCCAACACTGTGTCCGAGACGTGTCTCCAACTGACATTCACCATTCAGATCACCATTATCGGCCGCGATGTTTGTGTCAAGGTCAAGCTTCGGTCCATTCGCTGGCTCACTTATATTGCGGAGGCTTTAGTCGTGCTGG
Source organism: Phytophthora sojae (assembly GCF_000149755.1). Classification (NCBI taxonomy): domain Eukaryota; phylum Oomycota; class Peronosporomycetes; order Peronosporales; family Peronosporaceae; genus Phytophthora; species Phytophthora sojae. The sequence continues at coordinate 880,336 of NW_009258119.1, forward strand.
GGTGTCTTCAAGTGCTCGCTTCTTTGCTGGAGATAACTGGTGTGAGAAGTAGGGGCACAATCCACTTGCTCGGCAATATCCTCGAGACCATCTCGCTGGTGTTCGTGCTGGTGTTTCAGTTCTACTACTTGTCGCTCTCTCGCGGCTGCCGTCGACTGATAACGGAGCGCAAGTTCGAGATCCTTCCGTTCACGTGCTTCGCCATCCACGAGTTCCCGTTCATGTTGCTTGAGCACCATACTGGCGTCGCGTGGGAGTTCGCGCAGGGAGTTTGCAACCGCATGGTACACGCGGCGTGTATTTTGCAGAACATCCGCAAGAAGGCAGTTCCCAGCGGTGGCAGCTCCGCCGTTTTTAAGAGCAAGAGGAGCTCCATCACCACCTCGCTTGCGTCGTTTGCATCGGCAAGGGCCCCTTGCCGATGCTGCGGGCAAAATTTAATCATTGCATTATTGCCATTAATTGCTGCCAATTCGTGCACGAACCTGCTCCACCGTGTTGACGTCCCACAAGTCGCGGTTGTACTGCAGACACATCAGCATCTCGAGCATGGTGGGGGAGAGACTCTTCCGCACGTCTGTGAGCACCAGCTTCGCCGCCGAAAAAAAGCGCTCGTACTCGTTGGACGTCGGCGGCACGTAGGCGACGTCCACGTATTGCGAGCGCCTCGGTGCCTTCCTCTTCTTGAACGCCGCCTTGACGATAGAGCTGTTGCCGTCCTCCCGCGCTGGTGCCCATTCAAGGGTCGTCGATCTAAACTCGGCACACGCCGACCGTTCCGCGGCCGTCAACGCCTCTTCGCGCTGAAGCTTGACGAGGCCCAGTTCTAAATGCGGGTTGTTGACGATCGGAGCCGTTGCGGCCAGTCGTGACTTGAGTGCAGGGTACTCCTTCACCCCCTGGTCAAAAAGACGGTGCACAGCAGACAAAGTTAGCGTAGACCTCTGTAGCTCTTTGTGACTCCCTCGAACTTCTCCAGGTCCTTCTCCAACGCCCTGGCTCGCTCGTGCTCGGCGCGCCGCAGCAAAAGCGGCTGTACTTCGTACTTGACCAGAAGGTCATGGCCCAGCTTGATTATGGCGGGCTGGAGCTTCACATAGCGCGCCACCATCTCGTACGTGCTCGACCACCTGGTGTCGTACCTCAACAGAGGCGACAGATGGGAGACGCGGCGAAGCAGAGCGCGGCCCTTGATCGTCCGGAGCTTGGTCATCAGCGCGTGCACCTTCGCAATGAGCTCGTCCTCGGTCTTGAGGAAGTCCTTCACCGCCAAATTGAATCTGTGGCTAGCACATCCAATGAAGGGGATAGCCCCTTCCTTCCGGCCGATGCATTGGTTCACAGAGCAGTTGTCTCCCACCATGAACTTCACCGCGCTCCATGGCTTGTTATAGCGAGACAGCGTGTCAGCGATCAGGTCGTACTGACTCTGCGCACCCATGTCTTCCTCGACCTCTACTGGAGCGAATGTTAACAGCAGGAAGCGGCGCGATGAGCACTCGAGATCGTCATAGTACTCGTTGTCAGCGCCGCCACCGGTAATACCGGTACTGTCGCTGCCGAATACCGCGAATATCGCGATGTAGTGACGACCACCACTGGTCCACCCGTCTAGAACGAGGCCGAACGATGCAGGGAGCTCGCGAGCGACGCGCAGCTCTAGCAGCTCGAAAATCAGCACGATGTACTTGGAGAGGGTGTCCTCCGACACGAGAGAGAGGGAGGCGTTGAGGCGCGTGAGCCGCCGCTCTACGAACGCAAACGGGAGGCGGTCGCAGACGACCCACTCGAGCCAGCGGTATAGGTCCCTGGTCCGTGTGCTGACGAGGTGTAGGCGCAGCGGGTTCTGGCGGCGTGACGCCTCCTGGGCCTCTAGCTCGTAGTTGTCGTGGTTGCGCCGCAGGTGGCTCAGCAGGTTCGTGTAGCCATTGCCCTTCTTGTACTGCTTGTCGCAGGATGTACAGTTGTAGAAGCCGTTGCCGACATCGGTGAAAAGCATGGAGCAGATTTGGCTGCTCGTGAGGACCATGGTGGACACGTGGGGCGAGGGGCTTGGGCTGTGAGGGGTGAAGAAAGCAAATTTGCTGCTGAAGGAGCCTCCGCTGCGAGTGGTGCGGTGAAGTGGTGCCAGATCGGCGAGTGGTTGGTGGTGGACTCTTCGGCGGACACTGGTGGCTGCAACGAACTCCATCTGAGCAATTCAAATACGAATTGTGTGTAATAAAAAATAAATTGAGGGTCTAAAATTAATCATTGAATTAAAGTATTCGAATGTATTTTTATGAGTATTATTTTTTCGGGTGCCTTGGCAAGGGGATCGTTCCTGAAGCCGAAAGAAAATACCGAAGAACAGCAATCCCCTCCACCCCTCGCACGAAGCGGGTCTTTGCCGAAGCTCGTTTCAAGGCGCAGTTGGCGCCAAGCCACCCCCCGGGGGTCCCCCGATATCGCGAAAATTGCGGTGATCTCCGAAAGGGTTGAGAGTCAACCGAAAGTTACCACAACCAGGGACCGGGATAGCATTAAGATACTGAATTGAGTGCGCTCTTCTATCCATGCCAATGGTATTCCTAACTTTTCGGTGCAAATGGCTACATCCACTTCAACTTGAGGGCTACACCAAAGTTACTGGGTTACACAAAAGTATGTACCCTCGCAATACCCCACTATTAATTTCGGACACTTGATCATGTCGGAGGCGGCGCAGCTCGACGCCTTCCTGGCGGCCATGACGCAGTACTCGCCGACGGTGCCGGAGGAGCTGGTCGAGTTCTACCTGCAGCAGGCGGGCTTCGTCACCAACGACGTGCGCATGTGCGTACTGTAACCCTGCGCGCCTTCTCTCTAAAACGCACCCTAACGACTCCTAATTAACCGCTTAATTAATGCTACAGCACGCGGCTGATCTCCCTGGCGGCCCACAAGCTCCTGCTGGACGTGACCCACGACGCCATGCAGTACCTGCGCATCCGCTCGCAGTCGGCGTCGTCGGCGTCATCCAGCGCGGCGCTGGCCGCCGTGCAGAGCGACGGCGCCTCTCCCACAGGCAGCCGGGCTGTGTTGACTATGGAGGACATAGCAGCCAGCCTAAAGGAGTACGGCGTCAATATCTGCAGGCCCGAGTACGTCAGCGACGTGGCGGAGGACCCCGCGGCCTAAAAAATAGAACGAGATACGCTCTCATTCTAAGACAAAATGGTGTACTTTTAGGTCGGTAGGTTGAGTTTTTGAGGATGTTTTTGGTGGTCGAGTCACTTTGGGTGAGCTTTGGGCTCTACAGCTCTTCGTGCTCGTCCACGGGCACCTCCTTCTCGACGACTCTGCGCTTCTTGCCCTTCTTCTTCTTGTCCTTCTTGAGATCGGCGCCCGCGTTCTTGACAATGTCGTCCATGAAGTTGGTCTTCTGCGGGTCAGTCTTGAGCGCCTTGGGGTACTTCTTGAGCAGCCGCAGGAACATGGTAGGCTCCTGGCCCTTGTACTTCTTGAGCAGCGCGTCGATGGCCTCGTCCTCGAGCTCCTCCTGCGGCGCGCCATTCTCCTCGAGGAAGTACTCGAGGCGCTCGCGTGTGGCAGCAGCCGCGTTCTCCGTCGGCACGCACTCACACGCCTCCTTCTGGGCCTCCTGGTAGGCCGGGCAGGCGATCATCTAGCAGCAGCGATACCGTATAACGTCAGTATCCTCCGCAGGAATTAAAGAGTATAGTGTGGGTACTGTACGCACATTGGCGCCGATGTAGAAGATCTTGGCGGTCGAGAAGCACTCGTCGCGCTTGGCCGGGTCTCTGATGGCCTTGCACTGGGACTTCATGCACTTCTGCAGCCGCTTCTCGCAGTTGGCCTTGGGCATGCCGCATATGCTGTAGCACTGCAACCATCAAGAAAAAAAAGGTTTAGGATACATGTACAGATCAATCCTAGTTTTGAGCAACAATGCTAGGCTGGAGCTTACGGCGTCGTGCCAGTTGCAGCACTCCTGGAAGTCCGTGGACGTGGAGATGGGCATGCCGGACGTGCCGCAGCCATTGGCCGTGAACTCAAAGTCCCTGCGAACGGGGCAAATCAATTAATTGAGGTTAGAACGGAGAGTGTAACCATGTTGATGATGGCTGCTTCACGCACTTGGCTGGGGTCACCGCGCGCTTGGGGCGGCACGTGAAGGGCTCGCACGGCTGGCTGTAGCTGGTGAGGTCCGGGAAGTCGATGGACGCGGCCGCGCAGCCCAGCGACAGCGCGCACGAGAGCAGCAGCGAGCGGGACAGTACCATCGCCGATCCGTGGGGTCGTGAAGTGAACAGGTCCAAGCCGTCCTGCCACGTGGTTCAGCCTCGTGCAACTTCTAGGCCCTCAGGATAGTGTACTTTACACCAGGTGCAACACTGTGAAGTTGTGCAACATAAAGTTGTAATTCATGTTGCACAACTGCGATTGCAGCTACTGTAGCTTTTCGAACTCCTTTGCCCCTGTGTGGTGCAGGTTGAGTGGCAGGTGTACTGTATGATGTACAAGCTGGCGACTCGGGCATACATGTACCATCCAAGCATCGCGTTTCCCCCAACTCGAGCCGGTAAACACTGCGTCTGCGTCAACCTGCGACTTTGCATGCACGAAGTGTTACAAGCACCGCATTCTACTCTGTCGTGTCTCGCGACGACACGTGCGGGAACAACCTCAACTCGCCAAACAAGCCCGTCTCAAGCATGTCAAGCTTTGGAGGGCTCAGGCTGAGCCGCTCAGCCCGCGATTTCGCGGTGTCGACAGTAGAGGACCTGCAGCAGATTCTGCTCGTACTGTGGCTGCCCCAGTCGCCCACCTTGAAAGCTCAGGTATCCTGTCTACTAGCGAGACCTGCATCGCGCCATCCGATCCCGCTTGGCCATTTCGCTAGTCTTCCGTCTTCCGTCGCTTTGGTGGTCTCTCGTGAACATCTGTCATCGAAAAAGGTCGAGCTGTCAGCGCACGCCAGCATCAGCACTCAGTCGACGTATCATTTCGTGTCAACGTGGTCGACAGCAGTTGCTTTAACGTCCCGGGACCCGCTTCACATGTCAAGCATCGCACGGGGTCCGCTTGATCTCGTCGAGCTCACCACGACACGCAGTTGCAAATCTGACCGGCAAAGGCGACGTCGAAGTTGTGGTCGACTATTCCAACGCAGCGATGAGCAGTCGAGACCAGTGGAGCTCCAAGGACCCGTGGTGCTTCCCGCACACCCCTGATAACCAGACGGGCAGTGAATCCGCGGCGTCCGACTACGACTACAGCGTGACCGAGTCCGGCACCCGCTCCGTTGCATTCGGTGAAGTCGCCAATGGGTTGGTGGTGCGCAGCACGAAAGATTTCCGACAGACGCTCGTGTTCTCGGACCAGGAGATATGTGACGACATCCTGGCGACGATCCCGAAGCTGCATTCGGCTGTGCTTAGCGGCTTGAAAGGTGCGAGATGGAAGCGTCGGACTGTTAAGGCGGGCGTGCAGCTAGCAGAGATGGAGCCGAGCTACGCGCCTGTAGACCCGGACGACGACCTTGACATCCTCCACGAGACGGTAGCCAAAACCGAGCTGCGCTGTCACTTGAACGAGGCGTTGAGTGTGCTGCTCCACCAAGACCCGGAGACCTACGACACCACTATGAAGGCGTTGTGCGGAAAGAAGTTCAAGAAAGGTGAGGTGCTATTCCACCAGCGCGTCGCCTTCGGTAATAATTCTCAAGAGCAAGCACGAGCTCCAGTGGGGGAGAATGGCGATGGTGAGGCCCCGCAGCAAGGCGTGATCACTGTAACTTCGGCGACGCTGCGTCCTAGCGCTGCCTTGCAACTTCAGCTGCAGTCCCGTCATAAACACACGCAGCAGCTCGTGTTTTCGACTTGTACGCACCAGTACCCCGGCAAGAACCGCGCCGTTCACGTGATGAAGACCGTGCCCAAGTCTGTCCACGACCAGGTTCTTCCTAGTTCAGAGCGTTCGTCTCTGCGCCGTCAGATCGACCACATCGCCGTCGGCTTCGACCTGCAGTTCACCCCGCGTCCAGGCGGCAGCAGTCACCAGACCACCAGCATTTTCGCTCATGCGTACGCCTCTGATCGCCCGTCGTCGGCCTTCCGCAACGAAAGTGGCAAACACCGAGCTGAGTCTGTGACCAAGAAGCGTGAGGCAGCGAAAACGATCCACGCGTCGGACTTGGGTCGCCGTCGCGCGGCTTTGATCAACCCGGAGGCGAAACACGTCATGCGTGTGCTCACCGAGTCGGTGGTGCAGTTCGAGCGCGTGATTCGCCGTCGCCGGTTCGGCTTCCAGTCGTTCATCTACTTCCCCAAGGAGTACGCGGACCCGCTGCTGGAGAAGCGCTGCTCGATCTGCACCAAGACCTTCCACTTCTTCCGGCGCGACTTCTACTGCCAGCTATGCGGGCACATGGTGTGCGGAGACTGCTCGCAGCTCTACGAGGTGGAGGCTCGCATCGGAGAGATCCGCAAGAACCGCTGCTGCGTTCTCTGTGTGGTGCGCGTGGACGCCTGCAAGTTCGACGATGAAGATTTGTTACCAGCACTGGGGCCCATTCTAGTTGAAGCACCACCCGATGCCTGGGAGAGCTCGATCTCCAGCTCCACAACTACGACCAACGAAGACGATGACTCGGACATGGACGACCTCACCGGCCAGCTATGTTCAGAAGACCCGGAGACGCGCAGTCGCGCGCTGGAGATGCTTGGCCGGTTGGTGGGGAGTCCCGCGAGCTCAGTGTCGTCCTCTTCGAATCGCAAGCTGGTGAAGCTTCCGAGTAGCGGCAGCGTACGAAGCCATGCAAGTTCAAGCAGGAAGAGAAAGAGCAGAAAGAAGACGCAGTCACAGCGCGTACTTGAGAGCGTGGAGAGCCACGTGACCCAAGAGCTGGCCAAGTCGCGGCTGAAATACACTATCGACTCCTGCGAGGTGAACGACCGTACCAGGGACTACAAGTACGAGTTCGACGGCTCGAAAGTCGCGAACGAGAACCACCCGCTGCCGCCCATGCCCGACGTCCAGAAGGATGCTCGGCGCGTCGACTTCATTAAGAAATCCGGCGCATTGACCCCCGACTACGATCGTTCGGCGTTGAACATGATCGCGCAGGTGGCGGCCGAGCTGCTCGCGTGTCCTATCGGCTTCGTGTCCATGGTGGATGACGAGCAGTTCCACGCCATCGGCAACTACAACCTCCCCGAGGAAGCGCACCACCTGCCTCGCAATGAGAACATGTGCATGCACGCCGTGTATGCGGAGAAGCCGTTCGTGGTCAAGAACCCGCAGCGCGACATGCGCTTCGCCCAAATGCCGTGCGTAGAGGACCTAGGCGTCAAGTTCTACGCCGGATTCCCTTTGCGAGCACCGACTGGAGAGGTCGTGGGGTCATTGTGTGCTGCGGACGGTGTTGCACACAACAATATCTCGACGAAGGACTACGCAGCGATGGAGACGCTGGCCAAGCTGGCGTCAGACCTGTTAGCTCCTAAGACGAACACCAACCCACCAATTATGGCTAACTAAACGAGCGATGGTACTTCACAGTTAGGTTTTTTCATAAAAAACTTCAAACCATCTCGATGTATGATTGGTCAAAGTACCTCTATGTACCACACTTCATTAGACAAAACTCTAACATCAGTGATTTGTATGCAAAAAACCTCAAACACGATTGGCTGTTTTTCTTGCCTTGGAATATTCAACTGTTTACGACATTATATCACAGGAATAAACTCTCTTTCCGCTTTCTCATGTGTATTTCCAAGTTCTAATCTGATCATTTTTGATGGCGCAGCGAATTTAAACCTCACACCTGTGGAAACGGATTGTTTAAACGGCCCGATAACTACCTGAAAGGGCGGGAAAATGGATTTATCAAAATACTACGTGATACACCAGATCCAGAGCTTAAATTTAAGGGCGGCTACAGCTCTGTTAGAGCAGTAGAACGCAATATATAGTCTGATTAGAGAACTGTTAATTCTTTAGCGGACCGGGAAAGTAAATTAGAGATATATGTGTCCAGTTTACATTGAAAAATTGATTGAGATTTGCCGTCACGCTACAATTTTGATTGTTACAATATAGGCATTGAATTGTATTCTCGTGGTTTGTATAGGGGTCTGTATGGACCATTTGATTGGCTACCCACGCACATACCGTTACCAAGTCAACTGTCTTGTACAATACAATACTAAGTAAAATCATTGCAGCCAATTTTCTAATTGTAAATGTTGACCCCAATTTTATCAATAATGGTATTGCAATTTTTATTTATGCAACGCATGAGATACACCGTGTGTCTGCATTGACTGGTGATGCATCGACAGTTTTCTATGACTGTCGGTTCTCCGGTCGAGAGCGGTGTCAATTCCTGCTCTGCATCACTCGGTAGTTAATATCCATCACGTGGCAGCATTATATAGTTCGAAGTTCATCCCAGCCTCTTACAACTAGTAGTATTAATATTGAGCAAGCTACTAGCCCAGGTTTTGCAAAACAGGTATTATTCAGGTCTGGCGACAGGTATTGTCCAGGGATAATTTATCCCGTTTTTTATTACCGTCATTTCAGCTTTTGCCTCAAAGCCACCAATTCGAGGGGGGCAGCTCCAGCCACGTGGCATTCGACGTGCGGCGGCTGCTCGGCCCTGGAGACCCCAGCATCATGGCGCGCACCCCCAAGACGGCCCATATCAAGGCGCGGCAGGAGGAGGAGGCACGCAGGAAGGTGACCAGCGCGCGCAACAGATCGCAGCGATCACAGGCGCTTCAGGATGCCCGCGACTCACGGGCCACGCAGTTCGGCCCTCATGCGACTGCAGAAGGCGACTCATCCACTGGCGATGAAGAGGAGAAAGCGGCCGAAGAGGAAGAAGATGTCGCAGAAGAAGAGGAAGAAGATGATGATGAAGAGGTAGAAGACGCCGAAGATGCAGACGAAGAGGAAGACGGAGATGAAGAGGTTGAAGAAGATGACGAAGATGAAGAAGAGGACGCGCAGAAGAAGAAAAAGAAGAAAGGAGCTACCAAGGACGGGCAGCGCCAAGGAAAGAAGCGCACCGTTTCCGACGTTGAAGACGAGGACCTGGTGCACGTTCTAGCGTTCAAGGCCCAGCATGACTCGTGGCCCCTGCTTGATGTCAGCCTACAGGAGTACATGGATGCGACGCGACAGAAGATCGTCATCGCGGAGGTCATCAACGTGACTCGCCGCAACGCAGACTTGCGTAAGCAGGTCCGCTTCCGAGGGCTTCCTGACACAGAAATTCCTCTCGTACCCGACGAGTGGGAGCCCTATCAGCGGAAGTACATCTGCACACACGGCTGGAAGGAGCGTGAGAGATCGACGGGGAAGAGGACGTCGCGCAAGCTCCGCCGAACTGAGTGTCCGTTCCAGATGCTTGCACAAGTCGGCCTTCGCCGAGATGGAAAGTTGGGCATCGTCATGAAGCGAGAAGTCTACAGCCACAACCACCCCGTTTCCGACGACATCTACAGGTCTTACCCAGGTATTTGCCAGGTTCCTGCCGAGTCTCCGCTCATGCCCGGAATCGAGCTCCTGGTCGACACCCAAGCCAGCACTTCCTTCTTATCTGCCACTTTCATGTCATCAAGTGGCTTCATGAAACCATCAAGAAATCGCAGACCTATGGAGCCTACGAAGCAGACGTTTTGACGCAGATGAAGCACACCATCACGAACATGACATACTCCAGAACTGAGGAAGACTATGTGCGGCATCGGGATGAGTTCAAAAGTCTGGCCTCGCGGAATGGTCGTGTGGAGCTATGGGAGTATTTCGACAAGAACTGGAATGCGTGCCGAGCGATGTGAGTGATGGCTTACCGTGTCGATTTGCCACACTTCGGCAATCACACGAATAATCGTGTCGAGAGCCTATTCGGTAAGCTGAAGCGAAAGCTGAAAGGCCATCTAACTATGCGCGCTAGTCTGGAGGTGCTTCTGGAATATCAGCGCCGCAAAGAAGAAGCCTATCGGTCCAAGGTCGGGATGCCGGGTACCCTGAGAGACGCCTCGTACCCTGAGGAGTTGAACGTCGCTCTGGGCATGACCACAAGGTGGGTAGCAGCTGCTCTGAAAACACAATTTGATATTGCTACGAACCCCGGGGTTGACACTGTGCAGGCCATGGGAAGAGCTTTCCTTCCTTGTGCACGCGCGCGACCAGTCTTCCCCCGAGGCGAATCGATACCTACGCTTTCAAGGACAATGGCGCTACGATCACCGTACAAAGCGAGGAGAACGAGTATCTCCTCGAGAAGGAAGGCTGGGTGTGCGACTGCGAGTTTTCGCAGACTATGAAGCTTCCGTGCAGACATGCAATGGTCTACAGAAAAGTGTGTGGAAGCCCCTTCATCATCCCTTTCTCTTCCATTTCGCCCAGGTATGTCCAGTTTTTCTATGAGTCTTGACCAGGTGTTATCCAGGTATCTCGTTTTACCCATGTATTGACCAAGTTTTTACCATGTTTTGTTATTGATGTGCATGAATAGGTGGTTTGGACAGAATCGCATCTCGCAACAGGACTTGATGGAGGTGGAAAATCCGTTAGTTGCTAAGCTCTACAAAGGGCATCCAGCTGCGAGCGCTGGCAGTTTGAGTGAAGCCGAGAAGTATCGGCGTTCGCAGTAGGCGTTTGGTCGAACTAGCAGCGAGCTTGTCCGATGCGATGACACTGTGTTCGAGTCTGCAATGAAGCAGATTGATAAGTGGTGGTACGACTTACGTCATGGGAAGTTTCCGCTGGTGCAAGCTGATGCAGACTTCGTCGACGATTCGGGGCCCGATCAGGTTGGCGCTAGTGGTGGCGGGGCCAACAGTATTAGCAGTGATAGCCACGGAGGCGGTGGAGGTAGCCCAGGAACGGGGGGTACGAATGGTCGTCCTAGTGCTTCTGGTGGAGAGGATGCTCACGAAAAAGGACCAGATGATGACGAAGACGAACCCCCGACACAAGTGACAGCCTCTGCCCAGGAATCGGTGCAGCCAGGCAAAGGCTCAAAGGTTCGACTGACAAACAAGAGGCGTGTCGGTCGACCACGGTTGAATCGTGCTCAGATGAGAGGGAAGGCAGCATTGGCGCTGAAAGAATACAACAATGGAATGAAACTCAGAGCTCTACTACGAGATAAGGACGTGACGGAAGTGGCAGCAACGCTGGAATTGATTAAGCCATGTGTCCGCGAGCTCAGCTCGTTTTTGACTACGCATGAAACAAAGAAGAAAGGTGACGGAAAATCAATCCAGTGGATGTCGGACACGGAATATATTTGCGAGGTTGTGCGCTTCCGACTACCGGAGTCCGTCGTTGAAGACGCTCTAGCTGAACTGAGAGGTGGCTTGGCAAAAGGTCCATACACACCGCTACATGGCTTTGGCTTCGACCTGACCTACGCAGACCTTTTCTGCTTCAGAGACTCCGCTTGGCTGAACGACAACGCCTTGCGGGCGTTTACCGTGTTTCTGTCTACTTACAAGAACAACGTGACGGCGATGGTTCCTCCTCTTAAGAAGGGTAAGATGGGGAAGCACATACTCGCACCAACGTCGCTGGACGAGGTTGCTAGTGGTATTGAGGCGCATGCTCTTGTATTTATGCCGGTCGATTTTGGTGGAGTTCATTGGGGATGCATCGTAGTGCACCGTGAAGCGCGGCTAGTGAAGACGTATGACAGCATGGGTGGGGAGAGAAACAAGAAACGGCTTAAGAAGATGGCAAACGAGCTCCTTGCAGGCCCCCTTGAGGATGAAGCTTACAGCGACATCAAAGTGACGGAGCCGAAGCAGACAGATGGCGATAGCTGCGGGGTGTTTGCGTGCCGTCTATTGTGGACGTGCGTTGACAGCGAAGTGCCAAGTGATGTGTCTCCCAGTGGCGTCACCAAGCTGCGTTGGGCAATGCTGCACACGATCACCACGATGAAGCGTAGCTAGACAGTGAGCAGCAGCGAGAAGTGAATCTAATGGATAATACATGGACAACTTTGTTTGCAACCTGTAAGAAACCTGTACGAGTAGATGGGTACACAATGATTGTTTTGAAGCCATTATCATCTCGTGTGGTTCCGATTGATACCAATCGATGCCACTTCGACTTTTTACCGAGTAGTGCACACATGAGTTTACCAGGTTTTCATACCTGCAAACTACCTGGACACTGAAACTAGAAATGAATGGCTAGAATGCATCCGACACAGCCTGTAGGCCGTCATTTTCACTTTTCCTCAAGTACTATGCACATGAGTTTTCCAGGTTTTTAACCTGCATTAACTGTTCTGGTAATTTAATCATCCTTGTTTAAATTACTTTCATCTGATAACGCTCATAATTCATATACCTGGATATATTGCCGTTTGCAGATATTTTGGCCAACGCATGCTTATTATCTCGTTAATAATCTCGATTTTAATCCAGCCAGCTCTTAATTAAGTCCTAGGTCTGATTTATATATCTCGCCAGTACGGTCTAAGATCCAAGGCGCTTTTCTACGACTTGGAAACGCAGAAATGCCATTCTAGACGGGCCAAACCGAGTTTCTGGGCCTAAAAGCGGCCCCCAGCAAAGCATAAAGCTAAATCAGCCCTCGCCTATCTCGTGTCCACTCATTAAGAGACAGGCGTGGTCTATTTTAGAGGTCTATTTTAGAGGGCAAAGTATTTGCAAGCGGCAATAACCTGGGGCATCACCTGGACAATACCTGCAGAATCAGAAATCTGAGTATTTTTCTAACCTGGGAAACCTGGGCGCGTAGGCTGTCCATTAATATTATTTATCTTGTAATATCCCTACGGTACATGTAGAATATTTTTGCCACCAGATCTGGGCGTTCAATCAATATGCAATCTATATTTCCACAGTCCTGTTTCATTGTTGTGGAGGTACTTGTACACGCATCGTATTAAGCTTAGCACGCAATAGCTAGCTACATGGAGCACCTCTGTGCTTGGCAGATGACTTCTTCAGCACCGAAGAACCGGCTTCTTCGGCGCAACAAGTTCGGACGCCAATGTCGCGAGTACCTCCATCGTGGCGTAGTCCTTGGTCGAAATGTTGTCATAAGGTACGGCGTCTGCAGCACACAGTGATGCCACCACTTCGCCGTTGGGCCCGTGAACCGGAAAGCCCGCGTAGAACTTGACGCCGAGGTCCTTGACGCACGGCATCTGCGAGTAGCGCATATCGCGCATGGGGTTCTTGAGGATCAGGGGCTTCTCAGCATAAACTGCATGAATACAGACGTTGATAGTGCGTGGTAGCGTGAATGCCTCCTCCGGCAGGTTGTACGTGCCGATAGCGTGGGAATTGTCGTTGTCCACGACGGACACGAAGCCGATGGGGCAGTTCAGACGCTTGGCCGCCACTTGGGCCACCAGATCCAGCGCTGCATGGTCGTATTCGGGCTGGAGGACTCCCATCTGCTCGATGACCTCAAGGCGTCGAACCTCCTTCTTCGGCGCGGGCATGGGAGGCATGGGGTGGTCCACCGCTTTGGTCTTGTCCGCGCGAACTCGAACATGTAGTCGCGCTCCTCAATATCCGCGATGACGCATTGATCCAGATTACTGAAGCGGTCCTTCATCACGCGGAGACTCTGGCTCAGGTAGTTCTCCACACCCTGCGCCACTAGTTGAACCTTGCTGACATTCTTGCGGCGTTTGCTCTTGTTGTGAGCCTTAGCGCGCTTCGCATCAGGACTCACAAAGTCGTACTCGTGAATGGAGGCCACTGGGTTCCCCAATTGCCCCAAGAAGTCCAAAGCGTGCGAGTTCTGGCTCGGATCGTCCGAGTACAGCTGCTCCGTTAGCTCCTCGACATAGCTCGAGTCCGACGTCATGGACGCCGTGTCTCCGTCTCCCTCCATCGCGTCTAAATGGTACTTGTCGTCGTTGTACCAGAGAGCATCGTCCACTGCAACCACAGCAGGACCCAGTGCCTCCAGCAAGTCTTCATCATCAAACGTACAGGAGTCCACACGGTGCACACACTGCAAGCAGCATCTATTCCGACGGAGCTCCCCCACGCGAGCCTCCACCTCGTACAGTTGCGAGCAATCACCGCAGGCCATGTGCCCACACAAGTGGCAGAAGAAGTCGCGACGGAAGAAGTGGAAGCGCTTGGCGCAAATGGAGCAGGCCTTCTCCAACGACAGATCGTCGTACCCGGTGGGGAAGTAGATGAACGTCTGGAAGCCGAAGCGGCGACGACGCACCACGCGCTCGAATTGACGCAGAGACTTGGTCAGCACGTTCAGCACGTGCTTGGCCTCCGGGTTCATGATAGTCTCTCGACGTCGCGCTAGCTCAGCAGGGGTTACCGATGTTGCATCACTGGACTTGGTGCTCTCTCCGAACTGCGTTGGGAGCGTAGGCGACGCGTACCCATGCGCGAAGATGCGCGTGACGTGGGTGTTGCTACCGGCAAAACCTTGGCTACTATGAGTGCTCTGGATGTGAAAGCCCACGCTCAAGTGATCGACTTCGTTACGCAGCGCAGTTCGGTCGGACCTTGGGATCAGTTGGTCGTGTAACTCTTTGAGCAGCGTCTTCATGATGTGGACGGCGCGGTCCTGACCCGGATACTGTTGCGTGAAGGTGGAGAAGCAGAGCTTCTGCGTCTTCTTGTTGGTGCCTCCCAGGTCCACGGGCATCCGCGGACGCAGCGTCGCGACATTGACGCCGATCAACGCCTGCTCCGGAGACTCCTCCTCCTCTTGTTTCTCCATATCCAAACGTGACGCCACCACCGACTGGCGTCGCAGCTCCGACGACAGCAGACGTCGCTGGCTGAAGAGCACGTCGCCCTTTTTGAATTCTTGCCGGCCAGCGCCTTCATGGTGGACTCGGGCGTGATCAACACATTTAGCACCTCATTCAAATGGCAACGAAGCTCCACCTTGGCGACTACGGCGTAGGCGATGTCCCGGTCTTCGTCCACCGCTTGATCCCCAGATGCCGTGGAGAGCTCGAACAGGTCGACGCCGTGACGACGGTGGCCCTGCCTCCAGCGACGACCGTACGTGTCGCCCGCGACTGCCATGTTGAGCTGGGCACCGTCGCGACGATGTCGTCGCAGATGTCTTGGTCGGACATGACGAGCTTGTCGCGGCCATTGGGGGCCGTGACCACGAGGCCGACCGGGGGTGCGCCATAGTACTCGCTGGCGCCGTATCGAGAGCCCATAACGGAGACTGAAGGTGAAGCCACCACACCGCAACTTGCGAAGTGAGCTTGTGAGAAGAGGCTAGCATGAGGATAGAAATTGACGGGGCATCGACCGATGTGGGGTGGTGCGTGTTGCGCCATTGACACGTCAGGTGGTGGTGGTGCAATTTGTACTATACCTGGTCCCTTGGCTCCAGGAAACTTTCGGTGTGAAGTTCACACTCGACTTCACCGGTAAACGATCAAGTGAATACCGTAGATCACTTCCTGCGCAGGCCAAGATCCACGGCTTCAACACTGAGGTTGCGTGTCGTTGGTAACCAACCTGGTTGCAAGCGTGCGAGCTCCTTCGTCCCACCGCGTTCAATATTCCTACTTACTGGGTTCTGGCAGCAGTAACGAGACGAAGTTCACCTCTTCGTGACCTCATGAGCGATATCTCGGCTTGAAGAGCTCCAATCGCACCCACGTACGCAGCCTACTACAGTAGCAGGTAAAGTCTGGCCACATGCGCAAGTCCCTCGCAAATGGACGACCGAAGGAGGCATTCGCGAAATTATCGTCGCAGTTCCATGCAATCAGTTCCGACCGGAGCTCATTGTACCGAGTGCTGAAAAAGGGAAATTCCGAACAGGCTCGACGAAATTGCGGGGTACCAACCACTGCATCTGCTTGTATGGAAGTAACATCACATTCTATCGCCAGGAATTTATAGTTTTGGTTGCTGAGAGCGTTCATTCGAGGGTGCACCTAGAGGAAGACCCGAGGGATCTCCTTCTCCCAGTTCTTCTCGAAGAAAACCTCGTCGTTCAGACGCACGATCATGCGGTCTTTAAGGAAGAATGAGTTCGCGTCGGAAGCCATAGAGTTGTCCGTCTCCACCTTGACCTTCCACGGCAGCACCGGGTGCTCAGCGAAGTCGGTGCGTTCCAGCTTGAGGTCGTCGATTTGAGTCGCTGCAGCCACTTGGTCGGCGAACTTGGCCAGAAGCTCACTGTGGACATTTGACGGCAGTTTCTCGTACGTGAGCGTGCGCTGGATGCTGACGCGCGGGCGGAGGCACTGCGGGTCGATGGTGTACGTCTTGGTGGCTGTCTCCTCCATCGCGATCCCTTCGTCGACCAGCAAGTCCTTGCCTTGATCTTCTTTGACCACGAGTTGCTGCATGGGCTGAGACGAGTCCGTCTCGGACAGAAACAGCGTCAGGTTGCGCTCCAGCGGCAGCGCCTCCCGCAGTGAAATCGTGCGTGACGGCGTTCCCGCATCCAGCGGATACTCCTCCACAGGACACTTGGCTGCATTATCACTCGGAGCAGGACCCTCGGGCAAAACAGGGAGCTTAAGCACATTGGCCTCAGCAAAGGAGACCTTGAGCTCCACTGGCTCGGGGGACGGCCACACCATGGGCCAGTAGTTGGGCGTGAGCGAGAGCACCAGCGTGTGGCCGGCGCGCAGTGTGTACGCGCACGCGTTGAGTTGCCATGTGACTCGAGTCCCCACGCCAATAGGCATGTGCTCCAACTGCTCGAGCTTGTGGCCGTGGCGGTGGCTCAGATTCTCCACGCCACGCGTGATCAGCGTCGACTTGCCCGAAGGAGAAACGTCGCTCAGACGCGCCATGATGAGCGCCTGGGGCTTGTCGGACTTGACGAACAGACTGATCTCAGGCCGACCGACGATCTCAATGTCTTCTTCTAGCGGGCCAGTGGACCAGGTCGTCGCTATCGCGTCCTCACTCGCTTGGTTACCCGGCATATCCTCACCACCAAACGACAGCCACTCGCCGCTCCACGCGCCCTGCAGACTGTTCAACGCGATGGGACGTTCGTTGGAATTGGGCTGCTCAGCCTCACCCCGGAGCTTATAACCCCCTTCACTTGAGCAGTAGAACGTCACCCACTTCTGTTCCAGCTTGTCGACGTCGTCCACGCCGCACCACTTGCCAGGGTACTCTAGAATTCTGGCCGTTGGGTTCTCGATCTCGTCCTTGATGAACAACTGCAGGTCTGGGAACTTGGCCGCGGCCTCGTCCATCTTGCCGTTCAATGAGTGCTCCCACCACTGCCGACACATTTCCAGGAATCCGATCTGAGGCCCTGGTGTCGCGTGGTTCGGCCAGTTGTGACTCCACGGTCCGATGACGCCTTTGCTCGGCGAATTCTTCATGCCCTTGACCATCCGCGCCACCCCGTTGAAGTACCCGTCGTTCCAGCCGCCGATCTCTAGCACCGGACACGTCACCGTGTCGTACGACTCGCAGATGGATCCGTGCTCCCAGAATTCGTCTCGAGTCTGGTGCGCGAGCCACTCGTGCAGCCACGGGAACTGCTTGCCCAGCCTCTCTCGCCATCGAGCCTTCCACTCGTCCTCCCAGCCCACGGTCTCTGGCGCCATGGGCAACCCGTTCAAGCTAAACATGACGGTAGCCCAACTCAACGCCTCAGAGCCCAACACGGCTCCTCCCATGTAGTGCACGTCGTCTGCACTGCGGTCGTCAATGGAGTAGAGCGACACCACACCGCGTAGAGCGGGTGGAGCCATTGCAGCCAACTGCAGCCCATTGAAGCCTCCCCAGCTCTTGCCGAAGACACCCACGCGACCCGTGCACCAGCTCTGAGCCGCGAGCCACTCGATGACCTTGACCCCGTCCTGCAGCTCCTGCAGCGTGTACTCGCCATAGTAGTGGCCCTCGCTGTTGCCGGAGCCTCGGATGTCCACGCGCGCCACTGCAAAGCCGCGTTGCGCCAGCCAGACGTGGTTGCGCGCGTCCCGCGTGGACGTCCAGTCCGACTTCCGGTACGGAATGTACTCGAGCACGACCGAGTACTTGGTATCAGTAGTGGGGGGCTGCGGCAGCCAAATTCGGGCGGACAAGCGCGTGGAGGCGTCCACGGGGATCCACACGTTCTCCAGCACGCGGACCTCGCTGATAACGGTTGGCGCCCCCGCCATGTTTGCTTGCTTGAGAGGTATTAATACCGTTGCACTGAATGTGGTCACTGACGTTGTGATGTGCAAGGAGACGCATCAATCAAGGGCATCAAGCACAAAGATGTTGCAGGTTGTCATTGAAACGAGGGAGATGGCATTCTTTTGAGATAAATTTCGCTGGCGAAGATAATTATGAAAACAGCCCTGTTGTGAAAAACTTTACCGGTATTACTGTAGGATAAGTAGTATTTGGCCGGACACCCGACCCCTAGGCTAAGCTTGCCACCTCGCTGTAGCCAATCAGTGAATTTTTGTTATCATTTGAGGCTTAATGACCTATTTTGCATCCAATCGTCGCTTATCAGGGTTAGGTTTATTCCGTTCCAACTTATTTCTGGAATTGTTCGGAATTTCCTGCTTCGCGCAAATAAGTAACCATACAAAACTAAATATGTTTCTCGTTCTTACTGATAAGTGCAATACCTGCCGGATGTAGCCACATTCAGGCTTGCCCATGACTGACAGCGAGCTTCTCGTGGTCTCGACAACCGTCGCTGGAAGGTTAAGGCCGACTCCAACACGCAAAACGCTGTAGACCGCTTCTGTGGCCGAGTAAACGAAAGGCAGAATAAGCTTAGTAGATAACTAATGTCCTAGATGATCATCGAACTTCCGAGTTTTGCAAAATCCTGTAGTCTCTACTGGATCTAGCTACGCATTGTTCGTCTCGACCGTCCACGTTGGGCTGCATCGCCGCCGCCTCTACTTCACGTCTTCTCCTGCTTCCGCTCGGACTGCGCGGCACAGCACAGCACCCGGGTGTGTATGGTGCCGAGGCCAGCGTCTCGTGTAGTCCAGCCCACTCCGCGCGCGCCTGCTCCTCCTCTGTGACTTGTCCTCCTGCCCCCCCTCACCCTCCTGCACGTACAGCTCCTTGACCTTGTGCTCCAGCTGTGCCAGCAGCTCCTGCTCTTGGCGGGAAGGCGCCACCTCGATGGAAAGTTTCCTTGACCTTACTCTCGAACTTCACTTGCTTCTTCGTCGTGACTGTTGTAATGCGATGCGGGTCGCGTCATCGCTCCGACCTCGCTGCTCACCGCGCTCACCGCCTTCGCCGGCACCGTCTCCTTCGTCTCGGGCGGCGGACGCCGCTTGGAGCGGGTGACACTGACGGCCGGCCTGATAGCAGCAGCGGCGCCGACGGCACCCGCGGCCAGGCCGTTCACTTTGCTGCCGTCGAGAGCGACGTGGTTTGACGTCACGGTCGCGTCCCTCGTCACCCCCGTGGTCCTCCGTCGGCCGCACTTCACTCAACGCGCAGCCCCGCTTGTCGCCGTATGTGCCTCGAGCTTCTCCGTCTTCTCTTCCTCCTTCTCACATGCCTACTCCTTGCTCGGCACCACCGCCCTGTGCGCACTACTCCTGTAGCGCCTCCTGCCTCACATCGCGCTCGCTATGCGCTGCTTGCGCATCGGCATCTGCCGCGTCGCCTCCATGGCGTACAGCTCGGCCTCGACGGAGAGGCTCCTCGGGCCGCACGGCGTCACTCAGCGCCTCGAAGCTACTGATCATCCACTCGTCGCGCCCGCCTCCTCCTTATGCTCGCGCGGTCACGTCCAGCTCGCCCGCCGGAGCGCCTCCTGCCGGTACTGCGCTCTGCGCGTTCTTACTCGCGATCACGCTGAAGCTGTGGCCACCTCCGATCACCGCTTCCGTGTCGCCGTGGTGAGGCACAATAGCATCTACGCCCACGGCGCACCGTGACCTGTCTTCTTCCTCGCGCTCCAGTCCACTCCTAGCCGCCTGCCATCCGTCCCTACGTCATACTTAAAAAAACTGAACCGAGATATTTACAATAGCCCGATTTTCATATCTATCGCCGTCCGGAATGAATAAGTGGGCGCTGATTGGCACAAGTGATTTTATGTTTCGCCAGTGTGTCTCTATTGCAGGTTTGACAGGTTTCCGGATTCCGGTCCGGAATCTGACAATTACTGTTAGATGGAGATTCTCCAGTCGAGAACCAGGCAGCAAATATGCATGGTACTCGGGAGTACCTACATGCAGTGGTCTACTACATGCATCATAGTAGTAGGCAGTAAATTAGTTCGTAAATACATGTATTGTGCTTTGCAAACGTTTGGTCGTTTTGACTCGGAGCTCTCCTCGATTTATCATTAAGTCGAGGTCGATTTTATAAAACGAGGTCAAAGAAAGGGACAGATCGATCTATTTAGGACGGCTAATAACTCGATCTACGACAATCCAAATCAGGGCTCGAGGTCGATCTCCTGGTGGATCTGGGCAGACGAGATCGATCTACGGTAAACCGATCCCTTTTGCGAGTACAAAAGCGCAATTCGAGGTCGATCAAAGTAAATCAAGGTCGTCCATGCTACCGCCTCTGTTTTGTGCCCTGATTTGTGGACCGGCCATCCTCGATCTAGGCCTAAAACGGGGCGAAATATTATCTGCAAAGCACAATATAACATACACAGTAGTTTCTTGTGAGTAATGGAAGAAGACGCAAGTTTTAAGACACAAAGTCGCGCATTGCACGAGGAAGATCTCAAAAAATTAGTATAACAGTTCATTTGTTGTTTGTAAAAACCCGCGTTGTTCATTGCCCTGCAACGTATCTCCTGCGCCTAGTTCGCAGTCGCGGCATCTACTAATTCGGTTAGGAACCTGTACATTTTTTTCTTATTCGTTTTTTTATCGACCACAATCAACTTATGTACACGCAAACTACTTGGATAACTACTCCTTTGCTTACTTGTTGTTTGAGTTTTTCGCTTCAAAGTTAAAAGAAAGTAATACAATAGCACAATATCGCCTAGGCATCTTCATACTGACAGCTCAATCCTGTCACGTCCTAGATGTTCGTGTCGATCGATTCATCGCCCAATCCGCCTTAAGGGTGTCGTACTTAGCCGCCTGGCCATTGATCATCATCTCCACCTTCTCCAGCGTTTCAAAGTCCATCTGCACCAGCTTGTGCACGAGTAGATACTTAGGGCCTTGTGCGTCAGGTCGTGGTGACCCACCACTGGTGGGGGTGATTCACATGAGATAAATTCTGACTGGTTACCCGGGCCCCGTTGGTCCCGGGGGGCAGTTCGTAAGAAAGGTTAATTCTGGTGTACTAGTTGCGTCTACCGTAGGTGTTGTGTATTGTGTGTTAGTCGCAGAAAGCGAGCATACACATCATTACAAGACGGGGGTCTAGAGCTCGGAAGGGAAAAACCTAAGTGCGTAGGATATGTTGCGGCAATGTTGTATAGATTTCGTTCAGATTTCCATAAAAAGGCCAGTTCTAGACAACTTATCCCCGACATCAACTCCACAGGTTTTCGATTCTGACGGAGGGCATACCCCCCCCCCCCACACACACACAATGCTGACTTTATCGGAGTCACTGGCCGCACACTTTGGATTAGAACGTTTGTGTGAGCACGGCTTCCTCGCAGTAAGCTTATCAGGTGACGCTAGTGGACTCGACGTTATAACCAACAACCATGTGGGACAACTAGATTCCTTTATTTTCCAATTGAAAAAAATCACAAGCGACTTGGGCGCGCCCCACTTGCGGCGCGCCACTCGCAATAACAAAATATCTTCTCTGAGCTTACGCTTGATTGGCTTGAGTGGGTCGGTCGTGATGATTTCTTGTTCGTCTTCCCCTTCGTCTTGAATTGATTCCAAATCGTCCAAATGAGGATGGTCGAACGTGTTGAGCTGCTTCTCCTTCCTTTGACGCAGGGTTGAGTGGAGGCCGCTGTCAGCTCTGGAATAAGACGCCTGCCGTTTCAACGGTATCGCTGCTTTCTTGGACTGTGTAGATATTGAGGACAGTGATTTTGCAGGTGACGGTGCTTCGCCATCACCAGGCTGCTTACGAGACTTCATACCGTAGGACACGGATTCATCATCGCTGCTGTAGATGAGATCATCCCCGTCAGCCGCCTCCGCTACTCGACGCATAATTCTTCGTGTCAGCGCTCTTTGGCGTCCTCTTCATCGCTCTTGCTGTCATCGTTTGGGTTCCACATTGCTGTACGGTAAGGGTTATCCGTCACTGTAATGGAGTGCAGGAACGTTGGCTATTGCGAGAACCGGAACGTGCTGTGGATCTGGATTTCCCCGACTTTAATGACTTGAGCTGGATCGAGGTTCGCAGCGAGTAGATATCTTGCAGTCGGGCGCCTTTACGCACGTGCTGGTAGACTCTTCCAGCGTGACTTTGTCTTTTAGCACGTCCAACGTGTCGCATTCTGCAGTACCAAAAATCAAAGTGAAGACCAAGTTTCGCCACACTAAAGGGTTAATTATGCACCTGAAGACTCAAGCGCAGGCTGCTTCGCCTTCTTGCCCTTATACAAGCATCCAGTTCATGTCCGTTCTCCTGTTCAGTAAATTCTAAAATGGCATTAAGCGAGCCGGCCCCGCTCGGATCGTGAACATACCTCAATCTAAAGGGCTTCTGACCTATACCTTTTCTCTTTGTCGTCAGGGGACTCCCCCAGTGATTGAAAAAAATGCATTGGCAAGCATTGCAAATGTACCGTACCATTGCAATATCGACGCCAATGTTACCTCTCGGTAAAATCGTGTCATGCAGTATTGCCTGAGCTCCCAATAGAGTATTGCAATGCTCCAGCACTATCCAATACCGTATTTTCATACCAGCTGGTTACCGGCTAACCATTGCTACTAACGTTTGCTACCAGGTAGCGCTACCAACCATCGCTGCCAACCATCACTGCCAACCATAGCTAAGCCCAAAGTCTTTATTTCCGTTGCTTCCATCCTCACTTTCAGGTTAACTCTCCGACTAGAAACCACTTCCGCCACAACTGCACGTTTGGCACGCACTCGAGTTCCAGACGTAGCTCGATACTACTTAAAGATCAACCCCGCCGGTGGCAATCGTGCCTACACATGCGACAAGTGCAAGACCACACCTATGAACAAGCTGGTCACGGGTTACACTAATCTGCGAAGACATTTGACGTCGTCCATCGGTGTCGACTCCAACGAGAAGACACGGCTGCACACAAGAGCCAAACCAACACTCTGTGGTTTCAAGTGATCAACTACGTGCGTGAACGTGAGTACGTAGTATTCAAATGGGTCACGTGGCTGGTCATGCGCGACATGCCCTTCTCAGAAATCGACAATGATCTCACACGCGAGTTGGCGGGCATGCCGAAGTCTGCGCACGTGTCAAGCCGCTCTATCAAGACGTACGTCTACCCCTTATTGAAGCTACCATCGCGGCTGAGCTGCCGCACAAGTTTGCCGTTATGTTTGACGGCTGGAAGCATCGCACGACGCACTATGTTGCCGTCTTCGCGGTGTACGTCAAGGACAACGAGAGCAAAGGGGTGCTTTTGGGAATTTCGCCTCCACTGGATTGTTGTGATTACACTTCGCTGTCTACTCGACGGGGCCCCTGCTACGAGTCTCATGGCCTGCGCGTGGGTGGCGCGTGCCTCTAGGGGGCGGTAGTTGAAGTGGAGCGACTGATTGGCGGATCATCTGGGGTCGCGTGGATATGATTGGACGAGACGGTTGAAGTCGGATCAACAGCTGTGATTAGCATGGGATAATCACATGCATTGACGAGACAGCCGTGTCCGTCCCACTGGATTTGAGTATGGACCGTGCCCGTCCCAATCAAGTGTGTCCGTCCCGGGACACTGTGATTGGCCGACGGCCCGTGCCCGTCCCACTCGAGTGTGACCGCTGCACATGCATATAGTTAAATGAAGTCAAACGAGGGAGACACTAGGAGAGCTACAGGAGTAGGAAGGAACAAGCAGAACAAAGACAACTAACTCAAATAAACTCACTTTCTGATTTCCTTCCTTCTGCTCACATCGACTACAAGCCTCATTCGCCACTCTCAATTGGTTATGAGCCCAAGCTACGCGGACACCGTCAAGCTCGTGGAAGACAACTACTTCCACTGGGAGTTCAACATGCGGGTGAAGCTTTCTCGCAAGGGACTGCTGCCCCACATCATCAGGGCGGAGTTCGACCCGGTGAGCAACCGCACCACGGTCGTATGGAAAACCGACGATCTGAAGGCCCTTGGCGTGATCGCTGGTGACGTCAGCCTCACGTTCCAAGTCTACATCCGTGGTGCAATGACTGCCATGGACGCATGGACCATGCTCCAGGAGCAGTTCAACCGGAACACGATCAAGAACCGACTCCTCGTCACCAAGAAGCTGCACAACATCAAGATGGGGCCTGGTACGCGGCTCGCAACGCATGTGGACCGATTCAAGGAGCTCGTGCTCCAGATGGAGACGATTGGTGAGCCTCTGGACGAGACTCGTTAGTTCGTGCTCCTGCTCGGTAGTTTGACGGACGAGTACCGGATGATCAGCACCGTGCTCGAGAACACGCCGAACATGACGATCTCGTACGCGATCCAAGCGCTCTCTGATGTTGAAACCTCAAGTGGCTCGTGGACTCCGGTGCCAGCTCGCACATGACCAGCGTCCGGGACAAGTTTGTGTCCATGAAGGAGCTGAAGACGACGGTCCGCATCACCATCGCGGACGGTACGAAGATCGACGCGGTTGCAAAGGGCACCGTCGGGTTGAAGCTGATGGGCGGAACGTCGGTTACGCTGTCGGATGTGTTATACATCCCTGAAGTTGATGGAAGCCTCATCTCGGTTGCTAAGCTGGTCGAGAAAGACGTCATCGCGCAGTTCAGCGAGGACAAGTGTGGCTTTCGCTATGGCGACGCTACCGTCATGGAGGCCAAGCGCTGTCGAAACGTCTACAAGTTGAATACAGTGGGGGACGGCATCTCGTAAGGAGCCATGGGCTGTTGTGCACGCCCGTCTCGGCCACATCCCATTCAAGCGCTATGAACAGCTGCTGACCATGGCAGAAGGGGTGTCTCGCGTTACGAATGGTGTCACTAGTAACAACGGCTGCGCAGGCTGCTGCATGGGCAAGATAAGAGCCGACGACTATCCCCGACACCCGGAGCAGCTCGTCAAGAGTGCAGGCGTACTGGATTTGGTGCACACGGACGTGATGGGTCCGATTCAGACCAAGACTCCCGGTGACTGAACGTACGCGGTGGCCTTCATTGACGACTACTCACGCAACGTGACGGTCTACTTCATGAAGGCCAAATCGGAGGTGCTGTCCCGGTTCAAGATCTTCAAGGCAGCAATGGAGAGCGGAACGGGTAAGACGATCAAGCGCCTGCGTTCGGACAATGGCGGCGAGTACACAGGAAAGGCGTTCAAAGCCTACCTCGGCCGCAACGGCATCAAGCATGAGAAGACGGTGCCGTACACGCCTCGGCAGAATGGATTGGTTGGGCGCATGAACAGTTTGGTGGAGATGGCGCGCTGCATGCTCTACGATGAAGGAATCGACAAGAAGTGGTGGGCAGAATCTGTCAACACGGCGGCGTGGATTATCAACCGGATCCCCAACTCAGTGAATGTGAAGACGCCACATGAAATCGTTTACGGGACACGCAGCTGAAGAACATGAAGGTGTTCGGTGCACTTGGCTACGCGCGCATTCCCGACGAGAAGCGCCGCAAGCTGGATGCTAAGGCCTTCAAGTGTCGTTTCGTGGGCTACGAGGACGGTGTCAAGGGATACCGAGTTCTCAACGCGGCGATAGGCAAGGTGCACATCGTGCGCACTGTCAAGTTCATGGAGACGACGAGTCTGCAACACGTGGTGCCCAAGTCGACGACGAGGTCACAGCTATGGAGCCTAGTCACGGTGGATTGCAACCGGAGGAGTCGAAGCAACTCGTGCCAACAGTTGCTGAAGCTGGTGACGTGATCCCACTTCAACGCGACGCGGGTGTAAACGATGCGATTGTGGCATACGGTTCGACCGATCCTATGATTACCCGGTCGCGAGCTCGCCACATTGACGAGACAACGGATCCTGAAGTGGCAGGAGCCCGCAAGACGCAGGTGGTGGCGCCGTCGACAACCAGCACGAAGCCACAGAAGATGACCCGAGGCAGAGCCCAGGTGCGCGAAGCCCAGCTCGCCATTGAAGGTGGCCAAGCGATGGCTGCAACGGAGGAAGTCCCACGGACGTACGAAGAAGCTATAGCAAGTGCGGACCGAGTGGAATGGAAGCGAGCGATTCAAAGCGAGTTGAAGTCTCTTGTCGCCAACAAGACTTGGAAGCTGGTACCGAGACCAGCCCACCAGTGGCCGATCGGCTGCCGTTGGGTATTCGCGTTGAAGCGCAACGAGAAAGGGCAAGTCATTCGGCACAAGGCCCGTCTCGTAGCCAAGAGGTATTCGCAACGACACGGCGTGGACTTCGAAGAGACGTACGTGCCGGTGGCTTACCTGAACTCAATCCGTGCCAAGTTGGCGAAGTGCGCCGCGGATGGATTCGAGATTGAGCAGTGTGACGTCGACACTGCGTTCCTGTACGGCAAACTGGAGGAGGAGACCTACATGGAGCTGCCTCAAGGACTCCGAGACCTGTTGACACTGGCTGAAACGGAAGGTGAGGACAACGTCGTATGCATGCTGCTGCAGAATTTGTATGGACTCAAGCAGCGTAACCAGACGATCGACACTCACCTGAAGCGGATGGGGTTCAAGTCCGCCGACGCTAACCCGTGCATCTATACACGCGGTCAAGGTGACGACGAGTGCATTGTGTGCCTCTATGTGGACGACATGCTGTTTGCCTCGCCGCAGAAAGATGTCAGTGCGTCAGTGAAGGCTGGGATCGCGGAGAAGTTCCGGATCAAGGACCTCGGCCGCGCCCGTTTCATTCGCGGGATCGAGATCGACTACGACATTGAGGGAAGAACGCTACGCATCAGTCAACATACGTACGCCGAGTCGATCATCATGAAGATTGGACAGGAGAACGCGAAGACGTGCTCGTCTCCGGTGGAACCAGGTGTGCATCTGACCAAGGCCAACGAACCGCAGGCCGAAGACGACAAGTCCAAGATGAAGTCGAAGCCCTATCAGTAATTCGTGGGCAGCCTAATGTACCTGGCGTGTGGGACTCGTCCTGACATCGCGGTGGCCGTCGCCAAGCTGAGCCGTTTCCGGGAGAACCCTGGCCAGAAGCACTGGGACGCAGGGATTCTGGTCGTTCCTTACCTGGTGATGACCAAGGACGTGGGCATTACCTACGATGGACTACTAGGGACGGAACTCGTCGCCTACTCGGATGCGGACTGGGCCGGCAACCGTGACAACCGTCGCTCCATGAGCGGTATAATGCTCATGATGTGTGGTGCTCCTGTGGTTTGGCGCTCAACGTTCCAGAAGACTGTCGCGCTCAGCTCAACGGAGGCCGAGTACATGGCGCTGAGCGAATGCGTGAAGGAGTGCGTCTGGATGCGCCGATTGCTGAAGGACATTGGTGCTGAACAAGTGGGGGCTACCGTGATCTACGAGGACAACCAAGGTGCGATGGCCCTGGAAAAGAATGTCGGTTAACAAGCTCGCACCAAGCACATCGACATTCGCTACCACTTCCTTCGTGAGAAGGTGGTGAGCAACGAAGTCGAGCTGGAGTACATCGACACCAAGAACCAGCTCGCCGACTCCATGACGAAGGGTCTGACGTCGAAGACGCTATGCCACTTGATGATGCGGAGCAACGTTGGCCCCAAGCTCGAGACATCAAATTGAGTGGGGGTGTTGTGATTACACTTCGCTGTCTACTCGACGGGGCCCCTGCTACGAGTCTCATGGCCTGCGCGTGGGTGGCGCGTGCCTCTAGGGGGCGGTAGTTGAAGTGAAGCGACTGATTGGCGGATCATCTGGGGTCGCGTGGATATGATTGGACGAGACGGTTGAAGTCGGATCAACAGCTGTGATTAGCATGGGATAATCACATGCATTGACGAGACAGCCGTGTCCGTCCCACTGGATTTGAGTATGGACCGTGCCCGTCCCAATCAAGTGTGTCCGTCCCGGGACACTGTGATTGGCCGACGGCCCGTGCCCGTCCCACTCGAGTGTGACCGCTGCACATGCATATAGTTAAATGAAGTCAAACGAGGGAGACACTAGGAGAGCTACAGGAGTAGGAAGGAACAAGCAGAACAAAGACAACTAACTCAAATAAACTCACTTTCTGATTTCCTTCCTTCTGCTCACATCGACTACAAGCCTCATTCGCCACTCTCAATTGGTTATGAGCCCAAGCTACGCGGACACCGTCAAGCTCGTGGAAGACAACTACTTCCACTGGGAGTTCAACATGCGGGTGAAGCTTTCTCGCAAGGGACTGCTGCCCCACATCATCAGGGCGGAGTTCGACCCGGTGAGCAACCGCACCACGGTCGTATGGAAAACCGACGATCTGAAGGCCCTTGGCGTGATCGCTGGTGACGTCAGCCTCACGTTCCAAGTCTACATCCGTGGTGCAATGACTGCCATGGACGCATGGACCATGCTCCAGGAGCAGTTCAACCGGAACACGATCAAGAACCGACTCCTCGTCACCAAGAAGCTGCACAACATCAAGATGGGGCCTGGTACGCGGCTCGCAACGCATGTGGACCGATTCAAGGAGCTCGTGCTCCAGATGGAGACGATTGGTGAGCCTCTGGACGAGACTCGTTAGTTCGTGCTCCTGCTCGGTAGTTTGACGGACGAGTACCGGATGATCAGCACCGTGCTCGAGAACACGCCGAACATGACGATCTCGTACGCGATCCAAGCGCTCTCTGATGTTGAAACCTCAAGTGGCTCGTGGACTCCGGTGCCAGCTCGCACATGACCAGCGTCCGGGACAAGTTTGTGTCCATGAAGGAGCTGAAGACGACGGTCCGCATCACCATCGCGGACGGTACGAAGATCGACGCGGTTGCAAAGGGCACCGTCGGGTTGAAGCTGATGGGCGGAACGTCGGTTACGCTGTCGGATGTGTTATACATCCCTGAAGTTGATGGAAGCCTCATCTCGGTTGCTAAGCTGGTCGAGAAAGACGTCATCGCGCAGTTCAGCGAGGACAAGTGTGGCTTTCGCTATGGCGACGCTACCGTCATGGAGGCCAAGCGCTGTCGAAACGTCTACAAGTTGAATACAGTGGGGGACGGCATCTCGTAAGGAGCCATGGGCTGTTG
Organism: Phytophthora sojae; assembly: GCF_000149755.1. Lineage (NCBI taxonomy): Eukaryota > Oomycota > Peronosporomycetes > Peronosporales > Peronosporaceae > Phytophthora > Phytophthora sojae. The sequence goes on from NW_009258119.1 coordinate 909,568, forward strand.
TGCACGCCCGTCTCGGCCACATCCCATTCAAGCGCTATGAACAGCTGCTGACCATGGCAGAAGGGGTGTCTCGCGTTACGAATGGTGTCACTAGTAACAACGGCTGCGCAGGCTGCTGCATGGGCAAGATAAGAGCCGACGACTATCCCCGACACCCGGAGCAGCTCGTCAAGAGTGCAGGCGTACTGGATTTGGTGCACACGGACGTGATGGGTCCGATTCAGACCAAGACTCCCGGTGACTGAACGTACGCGGTGGCCTTCATTGACGACTACTCACGCAACGTGACGGTCTACTTCATGAAGGCCAAATCGGAGGTGCTGTCCCGGTTCAAGATCTTCAAGGCAGCAATGGAGAGCGGAACGGGTAAGACGATCAAGCGCCTGCGTTCGGACAATGGCGGCGAGTACACAGGAAAGGCGTTCAAAGCCTACCTCGGCCGCAACGGCATCAAGCATGAGAAGACGGTGCCGTACACGCCTCGGCAGAATGGATTGGTTGGGCGCATGAACAGTTTGGTGGAGATGGCGCGCTGCATGCTCTACGATGAAGGAATCGACAAGAAGTGGTGGGCAGAATCTGTCAACACGGCGGCGTGGATTATCAACCGGATCCCCAACTCAGTGAATGTGAAGACGCCACATGAAATCGTTTACGGGACACGCAGCTGAAGAACATGAAGGTGTTCGGTGCACTTGGCTACGCGCGCATTCCCGACGAGAAGCGCCGCAAGCTGGATGCTAAGGCCTTCAAGTGTCGTTTCGTGGGCTACGAGGACGGTGTCAAGGGATACCGAGTTCTCAACGCGGCGATAGGCAAGGTGCACATCGTGCGCACTGTCAAGTTCATGGAGACGACGAGTCTGCAACACGTGGTGCCCAAGTCGACGACGAGGTCACAGCTATGGAGCCTAGTCACGGTGGATTGCAACCGGAGGAGTCGAAGCAACTCGTGCCAACAGTTGCTGAAGCTGGTGACGTGATCCCACTTCAACGCGACGCGGGTGTAAACGATGCGATTGTGGCATACGGTTCGACCGATCCTATGATTACCCGGTCGCGAGCTCGCCACATTGACGAGACAACGGATCCTGAAGTGGCAGGAGCCCGCAAGACGCAGGTGGTGGCGCCGTCGACAACCAGCACGAAGCCACAGAAGATGACCCGAGGCAGAGCCCAGGTGCGCGAAGCCCAGCTCGCCATTGAAGGTGGCCAAGCGATGGCTGCAACGGAGGAAGTCCCACGGACGTACGAAGAAGCTATAGCAAGTGCGGACCGAGTGGAATGGAAGCGAGCGATTCAAAGCGAGTTGAAGTCTCTTGTCGCCAACAAGACTTGGAAGCTGGTACCGAGACCAGCCCACCAGTGGCCGATCGGCTGCCGTTGGGTATTCGCGTTGAAGCGCAACGAGAAAGGGCAAGTCATTCGGCACAAGGCCCGTCTCGTAGCCAAGAGGTATTCGCAACGACACGGCGTGGACTTCGAAGAGACGTACGTGCCGGTGGCTTACCTGAACTCAATCCGTGCCAAGTTGGCGAAGTGCGCCGCGGATGGATTCGAGATTGAGCAGTGTGACGTCGACACTGCGTTCCTGTACGGCAAACTGGAGGAGGAGACCTACATGGAGCTGCCTCAAGGACTCCGAGACCTGTTGACACTGGCTGAAACGGAAGGTGAGGACAACGTCGTATGCATGCTGCTGCAGAATTTGTATGGACTCAAGCAGCGTAACCAGACGATCGACACTCACCTGAAGCGGATGGGGTTCAAGTCCGCCGACGCTAACCCGTGCATCTATACACGCGGTCAAGGTGACGACGAGTGCATTGTGTGCCTCTATGTGGACGACATGCTGTTTGCCTCGCCGCAGAAAGATGTCAGTGCGTCAGTGAAGGCTGGGATCGCGGAGAAGTTCCGGATCAAGGACCTCGGCCGCGCCCGTTTCATTCGCGGGATCGAGATCGACTACGACATTGAGGGAAGAACGCTACGCATCAGTCAACATACGTACGCCGAGTCGATCATCATGAAGATTGGACAGGAGAACGCGAAGACGTGCTCGTCTCCGGTGGAACCAGGTGTGCATCTGACCAAGGCCAACGAACCGCAGGCCGAAGACGACAAGTCCAAGATGAAGTCGAAGCCCTATCAGTAATTCGTGGGCAGCCTAATGTACCTGGCGTGTGGGACTCGTCCTGACATCGCGGTGGCCGTCGCCAAGCTGAGCCGTTTCCGGGAGAACCCTGGCCAGAAGCACTGGGACGCAGGGATTCTGGTCGTTCCTTACCTGGTGATGACCAAGGACGTGGGCATTACCTACGATGGACTACTAGGGACGGAACTCGTCGCCTACTCGGATGCGGACTGGGCCGGCAACCGTGACAACCGTCGCTCCATGAGCGGTATAATGCTCATGATGTGTGGTGCTCCTGTGGTTTGGCGCTCAACGTTCCAGAAGACTGTCGCGCTCAGCTCAACGGAGGCCGAGTACATGGCGCTGAGCGAATGCGTGAAGGAGTGCGTCTGGATGCGCCGATTGCTGAAGGACATTGGTGCTGAACAAGTGGGGGCTACCGTGATCTACGAGGACAACCAAGGTGCGATGGCCCTGGAAAAGAACGTCGGTTAACAAGCTCGCACCAAGCACATCGACATTCGCTACCACTTCCTTCGTGAGAAGGTGGTGAGCAACGAAGTCGAGCTGGAGTACATCGACACCAAGAACCAGCTCGCCGACTCCATGACGAAGGGTCTGACGTCGAAGACGCTATGCCACTTGATGATGCGGAGCAACGTTGGCCCCAAGCTCGAGACATCAAATTGAGTGGGGGTGTTGTGATTACACTTCGCTGTCTACTCGACGGGGCCCCTGCTACGAGTCTCATGGCCTGCGCGTGGGTGGCGCGTGCCTCTAGGGGGCGGTAGTTGAAGTGAAGCGACTGATTGGCGGATCATCTGGGGTCGCGTGGATATGATTGGACGAGACGGTTGAAGTCGGATCAACAGCTGTGATTAGCATGGGATAATCACATGCATTGACGAGACAGCCGTGTCCGTCCCACTGGATTTGAGTATGGACCGTGCCCGTCCCAATCAAGTGTGTCCGTCCCGGGACACTGTGATTGGCCGACGGCCCGTGCCCGTCCCACTCGAGTGTGACCGCTGCACATGCATATAGTTAAATGAAGTCAAACGAGGGAGACACTAGGAGAGCTACAGGAGTAGGAAGGAACAAGCAGAACAAAGACAACTAACTCAAATAAACTCACTTTCTGATTTCCTTCCTTCTGCTCACATCGACTACAAGCCCCATTCGCCACTCTCAATTTGGACGAGAAGATCTATACAGCGAAGGCTCACCGAGATTTGCTCGTCTCGATCTGCGGGGTGTACGGTCGGTCGCTGGCCGACCTTGTCGTGTTGATTGGAGATAACAGAACCACGAACAAGGCAACCGCCACTTTGCTATGTGTGCCCCTACTTGGGTGTGCCTGCCACAATCTGAACCTTGCGATTACGCAATTCATCAAAGACTAGCCGAAGGCGAACGCCGCCATCGACAGTGTGACCTCGTTAGCGTCTAAGGCGAACCATTTAAAAGCAGCAGCTGCGCTGCGCGAGCTGACCGACCTCATCGCGAGACGAAACAACGATACCCGATGGTCGTCGACGTACCACATGCTCAAGCGCTTCTTTAAGATTGAGCCCGAGCTGAGGCAAGTACATGAAGTGGAAATGCTTCGTCGGACGCAGCTACAGGTGCTACGAGAGTTGATGCCCACGTTGACCAAGTTCGACTCCGTCATGGTTGGGTTGCAGACAACAGACGTCACGCTAACCGCAGCCCGAACCACGACCGACGAGATGCTGGAGGAGTTTTTCGAACTCGCGCGCTACATGGCGCAGGATGCGCACATCGTCCAAAACCCGGTGTTCGAGTCCGCTGTTATGAAGGTACAGATGGACAGAATTGGCGAGCTCTCGGAAGCTGAACGAGCGGCGGTGAAAGTATTTGAAGTTCCGGACCAAGCCCCAATAAGGCAGGCAGTTCAACTGGAGGATTGTGACTACTACAAGGAGCTACAGGAGCGCATAAAGCTGAAACGGCAACGAGTCACGGCGTACGCAAACTTGTGTTTTCTGCTCGGTACATCAGCCTTGGTAGAGAGGCTATTTAGCTCTGCCAAGTGCGTGATGACGGAAAGTTGGAACAGGCTGCGTGCGGTCTTGTTCGAGGTGAGCATGTTCCTGAAAACAAATAGGTCATTCTGGGACAGTCGACTTGTTGCGGAAGCTGTAAAGCGTTTCCACAGTAGTGATAGCTAGAACACACCATCGGCTACTATCAAACAGGCAATTTTCCCTGCGTTCCAATCGAGTATTGCTATATTGCTTGGGTTTGCAGTTGAGTATTGGTATTGGCTTTGCCATGCCAATAGTGTCCTGCCGTTTAATTTTTTAATCCGCAATAAAAGCCACGATATTTTGGGAAGTCACTCCCCTAAGTTATGTGTCCAACACTAGTGAATCCCCATACAAATGCTGAGATAAATCGACCCAATACAAAAGTACGTCATTCGAATGCATACAAAAACCCATTTCAACACAAAAGTCAAGTAAAAGGTTATGGCGATACCGGTATCTGACATCAAACAGGTAGAAACGACAGTTATTTTTAGGGATCACAAGCTATGAATTAGCCTAACGAATCGGCAACAGTATCAGCTTTTCATTGGTATTTTACTTGTGTGTAGATCAATAGTAATGGTAACCTCAACGGTAAACCGTATAATAACCCAGGGTACGAACGTCGCACACCGCCCCAAGATGTGTTGTCAAGACTGATGTGACGACGCCTCGCCAAGCGACCGTGTGACGCGAACGCGTCATCAGTGAGGTTGGCGTGACCTTCACTGTGTTGTACCGCAATCATTCAGGTGATTACGGGACGATGATTACGTCACGGTGATTACGCCATGATTGTGGGTACAGGATTGTGGGTACAAGATGGGCATCGACGTGGCGTTCTCTGATTGGATAAGGTAACTGTGTATCCAGTAGAGAATCCAGTAGGGTGTATCCAGTAAGAGGTATCCAGTAGCAGGCTTAGAGGTAGCACGCGGTTGCGAACTAAGGACCTGAATCGAATCACTTTGCATTTTGCCAACTACTGCTCAAGTGCTCTTCCTTTTGGTTATGAGCCCAAGCCCCGTCTTCCCTGACCAAGACCCCGACTACGCCTTCGCCATGGACGCCGCCCCGACCGCGACCGCCCGCATCAACAAGTTCGACGGAACCAACTTCCACACATGGAAGTTCAAGATGCAGATGGTGCTGGAGGAGCGCGAATTGTGGGAAGTGACGAGTGGGGAAGTGAAGCTCGAGCAGTGCACGACCGCGGCGGACCAAGCGACGTTTCGCAAGAAGTCGCGCAAGGCGCTGGCGATCGTCTGTCTCGCGATGGAGGACTCGCAGCTGCCGCTGGTGCGGTCGGCGAAGGACGCGCATGATGCATGGTCAAGACTCGAGGGACACTTCGAGAAGAAGAGCCTGGCGAACAAGCTCTTTCTTCGTCGACGGTTCTTCACGACAACGATGGACGAAGGTGATGATGTGCTGGAGCACATTAACAAGCTCAAGACGCTGGCGGAACAGCTCGACGCGGTCGGCGCTCCGGTCAGCGAGGACGACTTGGTGATCACGCTTCTTGCCAGTCTGAGCGAGTCGTACCAGTTCCTCATCACGGCGTTGGAATCGCGTTCCGACACGCTGACGTGGGAGCTCGTGACGTCTCGGCTCCTGCACGAGGACATGAAGCGCAAGGAACAAGGTGGCGGTGCTGACGGAACCGCGCACGCTCAAGGTCAAGCGTTCATGACAAGCGACAACGGGAAGCGCAAGGGACGGCAGGCGCAAGCGCAGAGGACGAGCGCCTGTCACTACTGCGGCGAGCACGGACATTGGATCGCCAAGTGTCCGGTGCGGATCCGCGAGAACGGGGAGCGGCAGAGGCCGCAACGAGCGAACGTCGCGCAGGTCGAAGATGACTCTGGCGACTTCCTCTTCTCGGTTGGTGGCGACACGGGTGCCTCCAAGCTGAGCGGCATGTGGCTGGTCGACTCAGGTGCGACGCAGCACATGACGTACTCGAAGGAGTACATGAAGAACTACAAGAAGATCTCTCCGGTGGACGTGCATCTGGCGGACGACGGCGTGGTTCAGGCGGTGGGGAGCGGCGACATCGTGATGTCGATGCAGACACCGCGCGGCATGAAGAAGGGTGTGCTCACGGGTGTGTGGCACATCCCGAAGCTGTCGCGCAACCTGTTCTCCGTCGGCCGCTTCACCAAGGACGTCGGGCCAGTGACCTTCGAGAGCGACGGGTGCTTCGCGGAAACGAAGGGTCTCAAGTGGAAGCTCGGCGCTCGCGAAGGCAAAGGACTGTTCAAGCTCTGCATGACGCCGATGACGCCTGCTGACGAGGCCAATGCGGCAAGCTCGAAGAATCGCCAAGGGGACACCACGTCGTACCTCTGGCACCTTCGACTTGGTCACATCGGCCATGGTGGTCTCGACGCCATCGTCAAGAAGGGCTACGGCACTGGCATCCCAATGACGTCGGTGAAGCAGTGGGAGGTGTGCGACGGGTGCGCACTCGGCAAGCAAACGCGAGTAAGCTTCATGAAGTCGTCGCCGAACCGTGCGAAGCAAGTGCTGGAGGTGGTCCACAGCGATGTGTGCGGTCCGATGCAGACGGCGACGTTCGGAGGCAAGCGCTACTTCGTCACGTTCATCGACGACAAGTCGCACTTCTGCGTGGTGTACCTGCTACGGAACAAGTCGGAGGTGGCTGCCAAGTTCGCTGCGTTCGTCGCGTTGGCTGAGACGCAGACCGGCAAGCGAGTGAAGATGCTTCGGAGCGACAACGGCGGCGAGTACACTTCAGGTGCGATGGCCAAGTTGTGTGCGGATCGCGGCATCGAGCAGAAGTTCACGCCGCCATACACGCCTCAGCTCAACGGAGTGGCCGAGCGAATGAATCGGACGCTGGTGGAGTGTGCGCGCTGCATGCTGGAGCACGCCGGGTTGTCGAAGGAGTACTGGGGAGAAGCGGTGATGACGGCCACGTTCCTCCGCAACCGGTGTCCGACGCGCGCCATCAGTCACGACAAGTCGCCGCACCACGTTTGGACCGGCAAGAAGCCTTTGCTGGCCAACCTCAAGGTGTTCGGGTGCCACGCGTACGTGCACGTGCCGAAGGAGAAGCGGTCGAAGTTTGACGCTCGGTCGGTGCGCTGTCGTTTCCTCGGGTACTCGGAGCACGAGAAGGCGTATCGGTTCGAGGAGATCGAGAGCGGTCGCGTGTTGGTGAGCCGCGACGCGCAGTTCATGGAGGATGTCTTCGACGGTGGGAGACGCGACTACGCTTCGAAGGAGGTGTTGGTGGGTCTTCCGACAGATGATGATGAAGACACCACGGATGAAGAGACTCAGTCCGGATCAGACGAGAACAGAGAAGAAGCTGCGCGGAATCAAGACTTTGAACCCGGCAGCAAGCGACACCCGCGCACGCAGTCGCTCGAGGAAGTCGTGGAGGTTCCGAGTGCCAAGCGGTATGCGGTGCCGAGACGACAGCAGCCGCTGGACGAGATGTCTGCCGCAGCACAAGAGAAGGAAGACTTCGAGGCTGCGTACGTCGTGGATTCAGTGGGAGAGATGCCGACAACATTCAAGTCGGCGATGGAATCCAGCGACGCAGACAAGTGGAAAGAGGCGTGCGACTCGGAGGTGGAGTCGCTCCGCAAGAACGAGACGTGGATCCTGGTGCCACTGCCGAAGGGACGCAAGGCGATCGGCTGCAGATGGGTGTTCCGCGTGAAGGAGAACCAGTCTGGAGAGATCGAGCGGTTCAAGGCGCGATTGGTGGCGAAGGGGTTCTCGCAGAAGTACGGCATCGACTACGACGAGACGTTCGCGCCGGTGGCCAAGTTCACGTCGATTCGGGTGTTGCTGAGTCTGGCGGCCAAGTACAAGCTCACAGTGCACCAGATGGATGTGAAGACCGCGTTCCTCAACGGCTTGTTGGACGAGGACATCTACATGGCGCAGCCGGACGGATATGTGGACGGAGATCGACCCGACTACGTGTGCCGGCTCAAGCGTTCGCTGTACGGCCTGAAGCAGTGCCGCGGATGTGGAACAAGACGATCGACGAGTTCATGTTGAAGCTGGGGTTCAAGAAGTGCGAGTCCGACCACTGCATCTACTTGAAGCGGGACAATCACGACATGATGTTCGTGGCACTGTACGTGGACGATCTGGTACTCGCCAGCAGCAGCGACGGGATGCTGAAGGACACGAAGCAGGCGCTGAGTGACCGGTTCGAGATGACTGACATGGGCCAGCTCAAGTACTTCCTCGGTATGGAGATCGAGCAAGATGTGGCGACTGGGAAGGTGTCGGTGCGGCAGACCAAGTTCGCGAAGGACATTCTCGAGAAGTTCAAGATGGATGAGAGCAACCCTGTGAAGACACCGCAGGATCCGGGTCTGAAGCTGACCAAGGCCATGTGCGAGGGAGGCTGCAAGCACGACGAGACCATGGCGAATGTTCCGTACCGGAACGCCGTGGGCTGCCTCATGTATCTCATGGTGGGGACTCGTCCGGACCTCGCAGCGGCAGTGGGAGTACTGAGCCAGTTCGCAGCGGACCCATGTCCGACACACTGGCAGGCGCTCAAGAGGGTCTTCCGCTACATCCGAGGCACGAAGACGCACGGCCTCGTGTTTCAAGCGAGCAGCGAGGACGGACTGCAAGGCTACTCGGACGCGGACTGGGCCGGCGACATCGAGTCTCGACGGAGTACGAGCGGCTACGCGTTCATGATGAACGGCGGATGCATCAGCTGGCGAAGCAAGAAGCAGCGCACGGTGGCGCTCTCGTCGACGGAAGCCGAGTACATGGCGCTGTCGGAGGCCACGCAGGAGGCGGTGTGGCTCAAGGTGTTTCTGTGCGAGCTGGGCGAGATGGCGAGCGATGAAGCGGTGAAGATCTACGAGGACAACCAAGGCTCCATCGCGTTGGCCAAGAACCCGGAGTTCCACAAGCGCACCAAGCACATCGACATTCGCTACCACTTCGTGCGCGAGAAGGTGGAAGACGGTCAAGTGGTGTTGCAGTATGTTTCGACACTCGACATGCTGGCGGACATCATGACGAAGCCGATCGCGGCGCCGCAGTTCGACGCGCTCAGGACGAAGCTGGGCATCGTGGTCGCTGACGAGTCGAGTGGGAGTGTTGTCAAGACTGATGTGACGACGCCTCGCCAAGCGACCGTGTGACGCGAACGCGTCATCAGTGAGGTTGGCGTGACCTTCACTGTGTTGTACCGCAATCATTCAGGTGATTACGGGACGATGATTACGTCACGGTGATTACGCCATGATTGTGGGTACAGGATTGTGGGTACAAGATGGGCATCGACGTGGCGTTCTCTGATTGGATAAGGTAACTGTGTATCCAGTAGAGAATCCAGTAGGGTGTATCCAGTAAGAGGTATCCAGTAGCAGGCTTAGAGGTAGCACGCGGTTGCGAACTAAGGACCTGAATCGAATCACTTTGCATTTTGCCAACTACTGCTCCAGTGCTCTTCCTTTTAGATGAATTCTTTTGTCTGAAAATTGACCCCAGGAGGGGAACAGCACCACGCATACTACAGTAATTCTCGATGTTTGAAGGCTATGTATTAGCTGATCCATAGCTACAGTGTGACCAAAGAACCGACGTGGTACCGCCTTCTAGCTCATTGCATGCCGAATGTTGGATCTCACCCGCTTCAATCGCTCATTCTCTCTCTTCCGCTTATTCCCAGCCTTGTACATTTTGTTTGTAGCCGTACCAGGAATTCGCTTCGTAATGGACGTCTTCAAATACTTCAACACATCCATAAAGCTCCGCTCTTCATCAATCCTGCCTTCCGCGGACACCGGTCGCAACGCTCGACCATCACTCTCTTGTGTTCCATCGATAGGGTAGGCGGTGTCCACATCGGAGATCACAGCGCGATTCGAGTTGGTGGTCGTGAATGCGCTGCCATCGGAGTAGAGCGTAGCAGCAATGGTGGCAGCAAGGATGTAGACAAGACGCATTCTTGGTCAGTGGTGGGGCGACTGAGGTTGGACGGTGAAGTGGGGTCTCTGTGGTTTTCCGAGCAAAATGCAGAATGGAGTTTCGGATTTTTAGTTTAAGGTAAGGTGCCAGTTGCGTGCCTACAACCAGTTCCATGCCTACTTGTTTTAGCCAATTAGCATTTTCTCCTTGTTAAACTCTCGTAGTCTATTGGTAGATTTTTCCAGCGTCACATGCAGTTCCGGTGATGAGCCTCCTAGGATTTGCATAACATACAAAAATGCGATCAAAAAGAGGCAGGAAACTGGCAGCTCACTCCAAATCAACAAGCTTTTCAAAACAATAACAAGAAGTTCTGCAAATTTTACACGGACCAGCGTGAAGTACATAAATTCAGCCCAATCGCGAAGATTTAGCGGGTGCAATCAGATTTCAGAATGGACAATTCAATGAAAAGTTATGCCACAGCAAGCCCGCAAGTTCGAAGGACGGCACGAAACTGGCAGAAGACCTTACACGGAGCTTTCACAAGTAGACTACAGCGTCGGACAGAATGTAACTGCCAGCACTGAGCGATGGTGAAGAGCATGTCGCTGTACAATTGCATTGCGAACGCTGCGGTATGTCTCAAACATGCGAATTAATACCCGCAGTTGTATTAAAATGCATCTGGCTTTAATATACAGTTTGCCAGTATGCAAATTCCATCCTGGAACAGACAACGTGATCCCATGCGCTGCATTACACCCGTCTCCCGATTTCCTCGCGATCCATTCCGTGATCTGCGATTATGGTGCCGTCAAACGCAATGCTGGGACAGCCTTCCACTTGTGCGTGGCCCACCAGCATCTCTCGCTGCCACCACGGCAGTGCCACAACTAATACGTCATTTAGAAACTCGCCTTCTCGGGAGCAAACTTGACTTCAAGACAATGGTGTGCTCCTTCATGTTCAAGACCGCGGCCTTGGTTTCGGCTGTGCTGGCGACTTTCAGCGGTGCCGATGCGGAGCTGGAAACCGTGAAGCTCAACCACCCGACCGGGTCCAGCGCCGAGGTCTTCCTCTTCGGTGCCCACGTCAAGTCGTTCCGCAGCGTGTTCGACCCGAACATGGACATTCTGTTCATGTCGAACCGCTCGCACCTCGATGGCGTGAACCCCATTCGTGGTGGCATCCCCGTCGTGTTCCCGAACTTCGGCAGCGCCACGGGTTTGCCCAGCCACGGCTTCGCGCGCATCACCAACTGGACGCTGGCCAGCGTTGTGCAGGCCACCGATGAGACCAAGCCCAGCGTGGCCAAGTTCAAGATGGCGGCCAGCGAGGCGACCCGCAAGATGTGGCCCGTTGACTTCGAGCTCCAGTACGAGGTGAAGCTGTGGTCCGCCCAGCTCGAAACTACCCTGAACGTGCACAACACGTTCACTAAGGACATCGACTTCCACGCGCTGCTGCACAACTACATCGCCGTGAACGACGTACGCGACAATGGTGTGGTGGTCAATGACCTCAACGGCGTGGACTACTACGATAAGGTCGCCAAGGCTAACAAGACGGAGACTCGCGACATGATCAGCATCACGGCACAGACCGACAACGTATACAGGAACGCCCCAGTCAAGATCCGCGCTCCTATCAGGGGTGTCAACTTTGACTACACCGTGCAGGTCGAGAAGAAGGGCTCCATCAATGGCGCCGCAACCAAGACCGACGTTGTCGTATGGAACCCGTGGGCCGACCGCGCTAAGACCATGGAAGACTTCGGCCCCGAGGAGTACCTCAAGATGGTCGCCATCGAGCCTGGTCGTGTCAGCGAGAAGCAGGTGCTGCCCGCTGGCCAGACGTACACGCTGCAGCAGACTGTCTCGGCCATCCGATACTCGTAAAGAATGCAAAGTCGTCACCGGTGGTTACAATACCTAGCTGGAAATGAACACGAACGAATGCATACCTAAGTGAAGTTCTTCCGCGTGTTATCAATTGTATTACAGAAGTATTGTAAATGGCTGAACGCGGCACATACACATGCACGTCCACGTAGTATATGACAAATAGCGGCGGCTGTTGCAGCAACTGGGTTGAAGCGTTCATGTCCGACTCGACTCGAATTCTCGAGAGCTCTTTGCAGCGAAAGGATGCTTTCGAACCGAAGTACTGCGAGGTAAAATTCGCATTTTTTTTTACTACTGTAGTATTTTCCCAAGCTTTTTGGTTTTAAGAACATGTGAAGAGTAATTCAATTGTGCACGTATCATTAGAAAGATAACTTGTTATAAGGGTGCGTACTGCACAACTAAATTCCAGCGGAATGGGGCCAATTCCAGCGGAATTTGCATTACAGCGGAATGGCCGATCCGCTGGCGCGTACTGCATGCAATTCTAGCGGAAATTCGAGCATATTCCAGCGGATTTCATCCGCCCGAATTCGGGCAGGCAGCGGATTGATCCAGCGGAATTGAACAGATGGCGCCTTTGCAAAGACTTTTTCTTAGAGAGTGGGTGGACTCCATTCACAAGCGCGTCTCTGTGACTGCCCGCGGGATACTGCTTGCGGAGGCGATGGCAATGCCGAAGGCAGCGAAGAGGGGTGACGTGGCACGGTGGCGGAGTTATCGAATGGAAGCTGTCGCCGCTGTGGTAGGAAGGAAACATGTCATTCAGGTCGATACTCTCAAAGGGAGTTTGGGCCAAGTCCGACAGTACCGTATTTTAGATATCATACTACAGAGAGATCTCACAATTCAGAGCGGAGAGATTTGCGACATAATAATATTATCTTTCTTGCCAAAACTGGCCATATTATGGCCAGTTTTGGCAAGAAAGATCCAAAAATACGCACAAAAGGGTGAAATGGTGCAAAGACAAAATACAACAACACAATTTCAAGAATATGGTGTATGAAGTATGAGATCTCAAATACGGCCCCCTCCACAACTCAATACACGTTGCTTCTGATGCACGCTCTGTTTACGATATTTGACCGTGTAAAATAGCGATCCGTTGGACAGCAAAATCGCGCAAAACGAAACAGTGGATTGCTCATTCCAGCGGGTGAGTCGGTTCCAGTGGATAGAGCTATCCGACGTTTTATTCCAGCGGAACTGCAGTACGCTTTTTTTCACTTTAACGAGTCGTAGTACCGTACACTTTCGGAAAGCTTGTTTTTTTCCCGCAGAAATGGATAATGTGTTTCCACTTCTGCGTTGTCGATCCCATCAGTTTAGTACAGACTCCGTAAAACTTCCGTACACTACAAATGTTCCTCAAAAGCGAGGAATCCTCGCTTTTGCATGTCGAGCGACCTCTGTTTTGGTCGACGCGGTGTGATGACGTCCGCGGGATCTGGCTCCGTACATGTATTCGCTGCATCCCTGACTTGCTGTTGACTGATAAGCGCGGTAAAACGTCCGCTTCAAATCGGGCATCGAGCATCGAGAAAGGTTGGCAACAAGGCGCCCTCGTCCAGCGTCCAAATGCCTCCTCTGCGAAGGTGTGGTTGTTGTCACTGCGGAGCACCGCCGTGTACACGTACCGTAGACGAACTTGCCTCCAAATTGTCGGCGTCACCTTCAAGGCGGCCTTGGTCTGTTTGTCGGTCGGTCGGTCAGTCGGCCAGCCGGACTCCTTCCCCGTACCACAGCCACAGACAGGCCGAAGAGACTGTAGCCAAACTGAAGCGGGCCTCAGGCGGTGCACTGCATTCATCCTCCCAGCGAGGCGCTTGTGTGTGCTAAGAGTTCCTAGCACTCAGAGTGTCTGCCTCCCATCGGCCCGCATATTAACCTGCCACGTATTCCCACAGCATCAGCAAAATGGCAATACAGTGAACCCTGTACAGCATTTGAAACCAATAATTTTGGGAAAACGTCAAAAGGTGTATGCGTTGGGAAAACGTTTGTCAATAGGTGTAGTGGTCGTGGGCGTCACGTCGCGTCATGTCTCATCATACACGTACTGACACACGTTTTGGTTGCCGCGGTATTTCGGCCGAGGTCGGGTCATACAGACCCAGGATCGAGCTTCTAAGCACAGTAGTTTCTTAACGACACGCTCGTTGCGAACACGGTCAACTAATAATAGCATATAGAGCAACTGTACTCGACAACTTCGCTATTGTGGCTACAAGGAACTACCAACGCAAACCGCAAGCGTCTATAGCATGGCTGTACTAGGTAGGTTTTGCATCTGAATTTCGGAGGTGAAGGAACTCTAGTGAGAGCCAACCGGAAGAGAGTGTAGGTATTGTAGAACTGTGGCAACGCTGAGGCCTGGCTACAATGGATAACGACGTTCATTGTAGTCCCTCAGCCGTACAATTCGCTATCAAAGTCATGGACACCACGACCGGGCTAGTTGCATCAGGTAGAAGCCTTCCTAACCCCGGGTTTTATGGATTTGGATCTAAGCCCACACACCAGTCACCGCATTCGTTGCTGATGCAGCTTTATCATGCACCTTAGTGCGCTTGGAACCACATACACATACTGTCATACCGACAACCTAGCATACACCTAATGACACGAGTTAACCGCTTTTGACAAAACGTTTCAAATTCATACACCTTTTGATGTTTTCCCAATAATTTGTACCGACCATCATTCATGCGCGTGCCACACAAATGTTACACCACGAGGTGATGAGCCCATCCCCATTGCGTCAAATCCCTCGCAGAAGGTGGCCTCTCGGTCAATCTCGCTTTATCGCTGTCGAGCGAACTTCTCGCACTAAGCCGGTATCCTACGTTCGCTCATGGCGGTGGACCTCGAGCTGTTGGCAGCAGAGGACGCCGACTTCCTGCTGGACGACTCGACCGCAAGCGACGCGCAGGCGCGCGGCGAGCCAGACGACGCCATGGCCGGCGTCTGGGGCGACCTGGAGGCGCAGGGCGGCGGAGGGGCCCAGGCCGCCGCCGCCTGGTGGGACCTGACGCTCACTGAGGCCAGCGCAGCGGACAAGAAGCCGAACGAAGGCCTGGGCCCCGTGGATCTGCTGCTGACCGAGCAGCAGGCGGCGCTCGCGGCCTTCGTGGAGCCGTCGCGCGCGAGAGAGACCATCTCGCCCGTGGCCATCGAGGCGAAGCAGACGCGCACTAAACTGGAAGCCAACGTTATGAGCAATGCGCTCGCCGCCGCTGCCAGACAAGTTGAAGTGTCGGATGATTCGCAAACGGAGTCGGAGGCTAACGTCATCGCTCCCACGGCCTCAGCAATGCCAACGGCAACGGCAACTCGTGTGACTAGAAACTCGAACAAGAGCAAACAAAAGGCGCCAAAGGCAAAGGTATCAATAGAGTCTCCGGAGCAGAAGGTTGAAGCCGGCAAGAAGGACGCAAGCAAGAAGACGCCCAAGGTGCAACGCAAACGGAAACCCGCAGCAGCGAAAGTCCCCGCGGCTGCGGCAATAGCGAAGCAGGAAGTGAAGTTCACGCCGCTGGAGATCCGCCGCAAACGCAATCGAGAGTCCATGCAGCGTGCAAGACGTCGCCAGCGAGACGACGTGGAGCGGATGAAGTGCACGCTCCAGCAGCTGGAGAAACACTACCAGGAGCTGAACGAGAAGTCGCAAGCGAGACGTCGACGCGCGAGCAGCAGCAATAGCAACAACAGCAGCAGTGCTTTGGCGCTGGAGGCGGATTATTATGCGCTGGCGGATTTATCGCATACGCTCAAGGAGGAGAAGTTTTTGCTGGAGCAAATGCTCGTGGAGAAGCACAAGACCCACCGACGATTCCAGCAGGTGATGGTGGATCGCAAGCAGGAGCTGGAGCTGCAGTGCCCGCTCACCACGGACGACTCGACGCTGTACTCGGACTTTGAATATATCCCCATGACGGAGGACCAGGCGAACGAACACATACGCAACTGCTACCAGCAAATGCGGCTGATGGAGGAGACGGTGAAGCCGATGGTCTCGCACTACGAGGTCCCGGATGGCGACACTTCGGAAGCCGAATCCCCGAGCTCTCCGACTTCTCCTGGCGCTCCGGCACGCCCAAGTAAAGGCAGGCACTGCGTGTTCCCGCCCTCAGCGACGTTCGGGTGGGAAGTTCGTCATGAAGCGAATCCAGATGGGGACTTTTACGTGAGCTTCTCCAAGTTTTTTGCTGGCATCACACCGCAGGAAGCCATGATGGGCAGCTGGACGAGGTACGCCAAGCCCGAGTCGACACCGTTCCGCCGCCAACTGCGCTTTGAGATCTTGCAGGTCATCAACGACAGCACGTACATCGCTGGCTCGGATATTGAGCACCCCGTGCAACACGACAAGGTCATGCGAGTGATTTTCCTGAACTTCCGCATGCAAACGGACAAGGGCTTCGTAATAGGCCGTCACTCCGTGAACCCCACGTCACCTGAAGTTCGCGCGACGGCCGAGAGGGACTCGAACTTTGAGTACGTCGATAACTCCAACTGGGTGGAATTTTCTGCTGAAGAGGACGGCAACACCGGGGAGCCTGGATGTCTGGTCAGGTTCATCGCACGCACGGAGTACAATACGCAGGAGGACATGTACGTTCGTCTCGTCAACTCGATTTCTCGCACTATGATTTGGGAGCAGGCCGTCGTGCCTTCTTCGTCTCTCTCCCTCCTGCCATCCTGATAGTGGCTCACGTCGGCGAGCTATTCCATCTCGTCTTCGTCTCGGTAGCCACCGACCAGCAATTTACTAGCTCATTCTGCTCGGTTGAGTCTGTCCCAGACGAAGAATCCATTCATTAGTCGAACCTGACGTTTTCTGGATAGGCACCACTGAATGCCATCCAGCTTGCGATTCAACTTTGCGTGTTCGCTTGGATGTTCACGCTTTCATTTTGTTTACGTTTTTAAGTAATGAGGCGAGTTCAACCCTCGGTGAACGCGAACACTGGGCCAATATTTAAGTTTTCCCAGCTAAGCAGTCCAAAGATGATGTCGACTGCAGCTTGGATAGCGGCGGATTCTGTGGCATCGACGCTTATCCTGCCCGTGATCCGCACAACGCAGCACTCCTGATCTGATTCTGAGCGCGCACCCTTGAAGTCTGTCCACAGCGACATATTCTCTGCCCAAATTTGTCCTGGCTGTTGCGACGGCTTCGTACTGACCGAGCAGTTGCCTATCGCGTAGCCTGAGTACGTCTTGAGTCGGAACCGTAGATAGTATGAAGTGGTAACCTGCTCTTCCACTCTAATGCGCCTCCTGAACACGTAAGTGTCGTCGTTGATCACCTGGAATACAGTCATGGACTGTGTCGCTGCGTCTACCGGTTTGCGGTAACTCTGCATGGCCAGCTCGTTGTCCCATGTATGCTGCATTGACTGTAGAGCGGTCACGTGATAGAAGGGCTTTTCAAAGGAGAACAGCACCTCGTCGTTCTCTCGATGATGGCGCACCTGCCAACCCAAGAACGGAGGCATTGGTCGACTAGTGGGGTCCATCTGCCTCAGCGCTGCACGCTGTGAAATGGCCTGCAACGTGGCCGTCACCCTCTCGTGCGTCGCCCGGATGTAAGCCCAAACTTCCTCCTCGGTCAATGGGGTCCACGGATCGTGCGCACACTGGTCCTCGAACACGCATTTCCTCATACTGGCCTCTCCGTCCGTCAGGGGCTGGTGAAAATCGTCGTACACGCGCTCCAGCGTTTCCTGAAGCTTGTTCTTCTCGTGTAAGGCTCGTCTAAAGCGGAAGTTCTCGTCCTTTAGCCGCGCCCCCTCTTCGACCAGTTTGACGTACTCTGAAGACGCCACGTCCGAGGAGGCATCAAATGTAAAGCTCCAGACTCGTTTGGCAGCTGTATAATGCCGCGGTTCACGGTCTCTTGGTATCGAACCTCTAGACGATGCACAGTCTCGCGAAGCCTCTGCATGGTCTCCTGTAATTCCATCCAACACGCAAACACGTACGTCAGCTCAACTAGCGAGATTAGAAGAGAACGTCGCCTCCAACATCCACATACCCTCTCTTTCTGGCGCGCCAACCGCATTTGGTCTCGGTTCTTCCGCCTCCGTCGCGACCGCGGGGACAGTTGCTCGCTCGCTTGTTCGTCGTGTTTGGCCTCGCTGTCATCGGAGACCACCGGTGAGGACAGCGGCGTAGCCGCGCGGTCGTTCGGAGGGAGTTTCTCCTCGCCATCGCTCCGCTCTGGAGACTCCGGCGAAGCCTTTGTTCTGGCGGAGACGGCTTCTGATCCAATTGTAGGCGCCATCCGGCACAACTTCGTATGAACCAGCCAGAAGGAGGATTTACAAGCAAAGCGGAGGTCTAGGGTGGGCTACACTGACGATAGGGACAGCCATCTCAAGGCGGCACGGGACCAATTTGAACTGCTTATGCGCGTCCCCACCATAATTTGAGCGGCGTGGATTTGCCTGCTGCCATCCTGCTTTGGCGTGTTGCTTGTTGCTCATTGCCTGAAAACACACCGCATTCCCTGCTATTTTCTAGCCGATAACCCGAAAGTTATCATAATAGGATATTAGCGAGGACAACTTGTCCTTACGTTGTGGAAATACAGTGTAGGAGTTGTTGTACATGTGGCTCAATAGTAGCTTTGTTTATGATAAACCTCTTCAAGCGAATCTGCAGTGCTCGTGCTCAGACCCACACGCAAATCACCACTGCACGATGGACACGTTAATGAAGGCGGCGTACCGCTCGGGTACATGTAGGCAGCGCTGGGCGAAAGGTGACGCTCTTCGCGGCCAGGCGATGACGTCCTCGCCAAGGAGGAACCCAAAGCTTGAAATGACCACTCCTCGTGGGTTGTCATTTAACGCTGCATGCTAATTCAAGGTAGTTCTTCACTTAGCAATCACTCAAGGATGGTAATTGCAGTACTGAAGGGGAAATCTGCATTATCAAACCAATTGCACTGCTTGAAAAAGATTAACGTTTTAGATGTTCTACTCTGTAGTCGTCAACGATACTCACTCGTTTGAGATACGGTCTTGCTAGCGACGTCCTCCAAGTAAATCGATCTGCAAGTCAATCCTGAAGAGTGGGGGCGTCAGAATATCCTGCGTCCACTGACTCATGAATCGTAGCATTTGTTGAGTTGAATAGTGCGTTCTCCCGACCGTGGCAGATGTCGAGGAATCCTCGAGTAGGATACATGTTGGTCTCCCAAAGCATGAAGGACGACACTTTCTTGTCGAAACCGACGTCTGCCAGCTTGAGAGATCCGCGCGGTGAGCTGTCCACGGTCACATGTTCGCCTTGGCATTGACTCTCCGTGTAGAGTGCAATCTGTGATGAGTCCTTCAACGCCAACCAGGAAGCGTAAGAGCCCTCGTTGCTGAAGCACGAGTCCAACGAGTAGCAGCGTTGCGCTATGTCGAACCGGAAGTTCCTGTAGCTGTTGCCTGCACTGAGTGCGAGCTGGTTCTTTGCCGCCTGACAGGAAAGACCAGAAAGCACTAACAGCAGCGCTAACAAAGCTGGCAAGTGTACCGTCGTCATCAGCTTCTTGCTTGGTTGTGAGAAATTGAGAATGGCCCGACGCAGAATGCTGCCGACCGATGCACCTCCGGATATGAGGTGCTAGATTTAAAGGCCGGTTTGTTCGCTCGCTCGTTCGATGCGCCGAATATATTGTTCCATATTGTCTGCTTCTTATAGAATGTTACTTAAACGTGTGCACGAATTGTGAGGTTTGTACATTATCAATGTATGAATTGTATTGTGGGCCCAACTAATTGGGTTAACATCAAATTTGTTCTACTCATTTCACAACTATCGGCCTAGTTGGCCGGTGGTGCATTTACGTAAATGAAGTACACGCTTTTAGGCGCTAATACTGTCAGGCGCGCCATTGATCGTACCCTTGACAGATGCATCCACTTGAATTCCCGAGAACGTCCAGTCAGAAACAACGTTGGGGTTCACCTTGATGTCGTACAGGTTCGTAGCCGTGCCGGTGAGTCCAGACACCGTCACACCCGTGATCTGCGCCTGACTGGTGGGTGCACCAGTGTAGCCTCCTTGCTGCTTGCTGTAGTCCGCGCGCACAACGACACCGTTCTTGACGTTCGACAAGTCGTTATCGATGAACTTTACGTCGGTAACAAGACCCTTGAGCCCGATAATAGTCTTAATGCGGAGGCCGTTGTCGCTGTCGATGATGTGGTTGCCCTCGGCAGTGAGACCCTGGACCGTGGTCGTCTTGTCAACCGTGTTCCCGCCAAGAGATCCGATGGAGATACCATGGCTGTTGTAGCAGTAATTCTTGCTGAAGATAGTGTTGGTGCTGGACTGCATGGCAAGGCAGTCGTCCTGGTTGTAGATCGTGTTACCCGTGATGGTAATGTGGTCGTTGCAGCTCAGGTCGAAGCCGTCCGTGTTGGTGGCGACACCGTTGCCAGCCTTGGAATCTAGGGTGAGGCCGCTGAGAGTCGTGTACTAATGCTGAACGTGCGATACGGCGAGTCCTTGACGGTGAAACCGGACAACGTTGAGTGGGTGACCTTGTGCACCTGGAAGAAAACTGGGCGGGTGGTCGCCTGGCCCTGCTTCCAGTACCAAGGACCCTGCCCGTCCAGCGTGCCGTCGCCCTTAACTATAAGCTCCGTTCCGCTAAGCATCACAAGAGGTCCGTTCCACTTCTGTGTTCCGAACGTAGTTGTGCCCGTAAATTCAATGGTGGCTCCGTTCTTGGCGCCGCTCAGATCCAACGTCACGCCAGCAGGAACAGTAAGAGGACCGACGGTGACAGTGCTGCAGGACGAAATGTCCGTGCCCGTCTTGTAGGTACCAGTCAGGTTACAGTTGCTACTGCTAGTCTACTGCTGCTGTTGTTGCTGTTGGCTGCCTTCGTCCTTTTGCTGTTGTTGCTGCTGGCTTCCTTCGACTTGCTGCTCCTGTCCTTGTTGTTGCTGTTGCTGACCGTGCTTGGCGCCGTCGGCTGCTTGGCGCATCATGGGCGAGCCATTGACAATTGCCGCCAAAAAGGCAAAAGTAGCAATCGCCGCGGTCAGCTTCATGATGATGCTTGGGCTTTGGCTTTGTGGCTTTGTTGGTGTGCTTCTCTTGAGGCGAATTTGAAAGTGAGGGCTAGGGTGCCGCTCGATGAGGCAGACAATGGCTGCTTCGTATGGCTCGCGTGATCAAGGAGGCTGGCCTAGAAGGATCTAACATGGCGCAACACCGACTTGAAGAAGGCTGAGCCGATCCACTTTATTCGTGCAGACGACTACCGTACAATCAGACTTGCATTGACACGTCGCCTGCTGCGTTCATCTCGATCCGGATGCATCGAAAAACGTGGACAGCCAGCGGCTTGGTGAAGTTGCCACTGCACGATAATACATGCAGGTATGTAGTCTGTGGCTTTAGCTAAGAAATTAAGACATACGGAAGCGAATGGTGTGCTGTTGTTTCTGTATTAAACTGTACACGTGCACGCGTTGATTACTTTTTAAGGTTGTCAACACAGGAACAAGTGTTTCTGCGGAAAGAGGCCCCGCCTCACCTCGTCGTGCCGATGAAGTCCACGCAGGGCTAACGGGTTCTTCCGATTAAAGTACCCGGTAGATTTTATTTGTGATCGTATACGGAACTGATCAGATCGGAACAGGTGTCTTATCTTGGTTTTTGTATGGGCAAAACATATTACGGCAGTGAGGAGCGTAGCCATAGCAAACCCGCGCGGTATTTGCGGAGGCGGGCCCAGCGGCGAGCATTCCAGCGAACAGACCCGTTGCCGCAACTCGGAGTTAGTTTTCTTTATGCGAGAGTCTGGGGTGCAACCCCAGAACACCTACTAGGAGATCTGTTCAAGTCTCTGATCAGTTCCGTATACGATCCAATCCGGAAGTCCTGGAACATGGTATATTATCGCCTATAATACCTTTCTACATACCAAAGCCAAGTATAATGATTTCCCATTAGTACACTCTCCTATTATATTACCCCTTTTTCAGGGTATACTATTACTATAATACCGCTACACTAATCCGTGCTTAAGCACGGAGAAGCTCTGGATTTTATCATGTAGTTTTGATTCTAGGTTTGATTCTAGGTTAATTTATCTTAAATGTGCCTAGCAGCTCTGCCCGAGGTTCTTTGGTTAGAGCGAAGTATCCTTAAATTTCAGCAGTTGGTGTTTTTTGTCTTTATTCGGGTTTGCTACCAAGTTCCGAAACCATGAAAGCATGCACTGGCAACTATCTCAAGCCCTTACGCGAGCATGTACTGGTCACTCGCTATGCCTTAGCTATCTTGCAATAATATGCAGCCGAAACGTCAAGGCTTGAATGCGGCGGTAACGGTACGTATGCACGTGCAGAATGGTTGAAACGAGCACGTGCAGAATGGTTGAAACGAGACCAGCATCGTTTGAAGACTTCAACGACACCCACGACTTTAAATTGAAGTCGTGGGTGTTCGTGGGTGTCGTTTCATGACTTGAACGTGGTGACACCGATGTAACATCGTTGAACATACATGTACTGCAAACACAACTGCAGTTATGTTTGGAGTCATGGTCGAGTCATGGTCGAGCGACATCCGATCAATCGTGTCACGCGAATGTCGACCCTAAAAGACTCAAGCAACACGCCGCTGGATAATATATTATCCAAGCGTTTATTAAAGTTAACGGGTACGTTCCGATACGTTAATAATTCGTTCGTTTATAACCGATAGCGGAGCATGCATTTTTATAGTGATTTGCACCTGCAGTCGTATCGCCCTAACAACTCTGGATAAAATCCAGAAAACACTGTTTTAGTTTAACGAACATTTAAAAAATACTATAAGATAACATCGAACTGATTGAGAGCTCAACAAGCATTTCACGCCATGGAATCGCCACGGTACGGAGCAGACTAGACCTTTTTAATTTCAAAACTGCAAGTTGCAAGGTCAGAACAGCAAAAGGTAAGATCAAAAATTATAGAGTACCACTTCGTTTCAAAATGGAAGCATGGCCCCACAGTGAAGGCTGTTCCAGCCTTCACAAAGATAGCTCGAAACTAGACTTGGTTTGAGTATGGACGGGACTGCGGACATCTTCAACCCACGGACTTCTTGTGAATTTTCGAAAAGAAGAGCCTAGTAGTTATACAATATTCAAGTGTACAACGATCAATGGCTGTGTATAAAAGTACGAAGCTAGCCTGGTCTCTGCTCATGCAGTTTTCAACTTACCTTTTGCAGTTGAAAGACTGTAAACCTAAACAACCGTACCAAATTTGAGTTGTTTATGATTATAATCGATATGCACGCTGGGAACAAAAGAAACGATTTGAAAGGAAATTAAATATAGGGGTTGAATACATTGTAATGTTCAGCAATTTTGCCGCCAGATTTGATGTGTTATCTCGGAGTCTGATTTACCGAAAATGGAGCTCCTACAAGATAGGTAAGTCCGATTTAGCTATATCTGACTTGAGTTGGAAGCATAAGTCTCAAAGAGGAGGCATTTTAAGCTGGTCATACCTCCCCACATCTAAGGACACACGAGAACTCAAATACATTGGGGGCTATAGTACGCGTATTTATCCATTTCATGGCACTATGGTCAGCTATAGCTCTTGCGTCACCATCTACAGCAACTACAACAATATCCCACAACAATATGATAGGGCCTTATCAATGCTTTGGCAGTGGTCACTTTTGCCGGCGATAAGCGAAATTTCTCGTCGCTTCTTCGCAACTCGGAGCCCACAGGCGCAAATCGGGCCCGGTGTATCGGATCTTGGACCACGCAATTTGCTAAAACGGATGAAAGCCAACAGTTATAGCTGTGTACAAAGTTAGTGGTATATCACATAAGAAAGGGTATTGGTAAATACAGGGGCTCCCTCAGCCACGTGTTTGGCTGCGGGCCGTTGGTCAGGAAATAACCAGCACTTCGCAATCTCCCCGCCAGCCCCAATCAGCTCTTCCCTCTCCCCCTTCGCTCTCTGCAGGGCCTTCTTGTATCAGTGGTACCACTTGTTGGGCTAGACTCGACATTCATGGCCCCTGCCCGATCCCACCGTTGTAAAAAGAGCTAATTACGTACAAAACACCATGATAAAATATCTGATTTTGTTGTTTTTACGTAATTTACGTCCAAATTGATAAGTATCTTCATTCTCTGTGCGCATTCTAACAGTTATATTTATGTCTCATCTTGTCAGAATTCGGTTAATATGCTGAAATTATACTGTATTTTTGTTAACTGCGACATTTCTGGTGTACTATTTTGTGTTTGTAATAAGTAGTAAAATAGTACTGTAGTACTACTACTATAGTATTAAAGACGGGCTTACGAGCGAATGCACGAGTGCTAGTACATTTTGTATTATACTGGGATAGGAAGCGAGGAAGTGCTGATAGCCCAGCCCAAACAGGATTAATTCGGGCGCCATCTGCTGCCTCCCCCGTCGGTACAAACTGGTCATGAACCGGTAGTTTTAAGGTTGATACTGACGATAATGATGGCTGACGAGAATGATCGTTTTCATTTGAGAATCGCTCGTGCTTCGTGCTAATAGCCGGGCAGATGCTGCGACTGCGAAGCAGGCGCAGGAGATGTTCATGGCTCGTACATTATCGAGGTACCTTTTGATTATTTGTCCTGTGTGTATCTTCTTATGCAATATATAACAAGCACAAGCGTGCTCAGGCTTGCTTTTCAGTTAGGGGCTCGGTGTACGCCACAATGGACGAGTAAGCACACCCGGTGAAGTGACTTTCATGATTCTAACCATTGTTATCATGTACCTATCCCAGCCTTAGGGAAGCCCTAGTACTGATGGTCTACTATAGTATTTCGGAAGAAAATCATCATAATGGCAATCCCTTGCTGCCGGTGATCACTGGTACTGCGATGGAGAAAACCGCATCGGGATGGTTCCTGTTCTGGGCCTCTCGGACCCCAGTGGAGGAGCAAACGTGGGGTCAGTTTACCCACGACGCCCTTGCGCACTTTGAAGCGTCGAACTACGAAGAGGTGCTCCGGTAGAAGCTTCGTCAATTCTGCCAGACCGGTGACATTGAGGAGTACAATGGGAAGTACCCGTCGTTGATCCTTCGTATTGAGAACATGATCGAAGTCGACCAAGTCAGGTACTACTGCGATGGACTCAAGCGCACCACGCAGGTTTACGTCAAGCTACAGAACGCCACGACGTAAAGTGAAGCAATGGACCAAGCCTGCAAGTACGAGCTGTCCCACATCGCCGGATCGCGAGAAACCAGAGTGTGATCAACGGTTCCATGGGTCGCCGCAAAACAAGAAGCCGTTCAGCAGACAATCCTACAAGTCTTGTCACTACGCACCTGCAGAGCGAACCAAGGATGGCCCTGTGTGTTGCCAATGCAACAAGCCTGGACACTTCAAGCGCGGCCGCAGTACTAAGCTGAAGGGTGAGCAGGAAAACGACCAGCCACGCCAGTAGAAGAGGGATCTGACGTGGCGAGCGCTAGCGAAGAAGGTTTAACTGTAAACGCAGCTACGTTGAATCTACTTTGTGAAGACGCTCTCGTCTACAATCGCGCACCATTGTTCGCCGTTGAAGGGAACATGGAGCAGCGCGAGAGCAAGATTGGCGCCGTGGTTTTGCTGAATCACGGTGCTACGACTGGCTATGCGTCACCATCCTTTACAAAGAAGAAGATCACTGTTTGCCTCGATGGTGTACCAAACTACCAGTATGTCGCTGTCGTGTTCTACATTCCCGATGGGTTTGATTGTGCCCTTGGGATGCCGTTTTTCGCGGATGTACAACCGGAGATCGACTGGAAACGTCGATACTTCAAGATGGATGACTCCGTTGCAGCCTCAGTGGTGGGAACTCCGACCCCCAGCGGGAAGTGCAGTCTGACTTTAGGTATCGATCTTCACAATGCTGCAGTCAGCGAAAGATCGCGTACAATAAGCCATGATTCTTGTCGAGCCGTCGTGCCAGAAACACCGTTGGAGGGCGAAGCCGAAGTCAATGAAAGACCGATTGATGTCGCGGAGAAATTCTCTAAGCGGGGGAAGAAGAATGCCAAGGTTGAGGCAATGTTCACTCTTGGAGTAGTCGACTCGGAAGGAGTCCAAACGAAGTACATCGCGCGAAAGAAGCTACGGAAGTTTCTACGCCTACCTGCAAGGACCAGCCGGAACACAATTTCATGATTGCGCTGACAAACAACACGATCAAGGCTATTCAGCGCGACGTCAGGCGACGTGACGAACCTGACCATGTTGAAACGAAGAAAGCCAAACCATTTCAACAAACCGATTGGGAATCGTTCAAGAAGAACCCCGCGTACCCCGTCATTGTTGTGTACAAGGACAGTGTGTTTACGCCCGAACCGCCTGACAGACGGCCGATGGAGCATGATATTGATCATCGTACCGACGTGAAGGACCCGAACATCGCAATGTACCGGCAGCAGTGGAGACTCTCACTGGACCAGAAGGCCGAGATCGACAGCTGGGTGCAGGAAAGGATCGCTAAGGGATTCATTCCGCCGAGCATCAGTCCTCCTGCAGCTGAGTTCGTAAATCTGTGGGATGGCGCATCATACACGACTATCGGTATTTAAACAGCCACACGATCCGTCAGAGCGTATTGATGACGGGTAATGAGGATGTTTTCGACAGTACGGGAGGTGCCTACTACTTATCGAGCATGGACTTGATGTCAGCGTACTACCAAGCGCAGATGAAGGTGGATCACGTCAAGTATACAGCTTTCCAAGCACCAAGTGGATTGTACGAGTATCTGGTGTTACCGAGGGGAGTAAGCAATGCACCACCGACGATGCATCGACTGACTTCTTCATTGCTCAAGGGCCTCCCATACACACGTTCGTTCTACGATGATATCTATGTGTTCACGAAGTCGAAGGACATCAACGAGCACCTGCCCTCTCTTCAGGACGTGTTGGAGATTTTGAAGAAGAACAAACTGTATGTGAAGCTCTCCAAGTGTGTTTTCTGTGCGGAAAAGATTCCGTGTCTGCGTGATTTCATCGGGCGGAATGGGTTTCGCATTGATCCGGACAAGGTGCAGCCTATCGGCGTCTGGCCTGCACCACGAACCCCAAAACAGATTCGCGGTTTCCTCCGTCTGACCGAATACATACAGCGTTTTTGTGAGCGGTACTCAGAGCTTACGGCTCCACTGTTCACGTTGTTGAATCAGCGGAATTCGAAGACCTCTTTAAATCCCTTTTAACGCGGTACAGCTGCAGAACTTCAAGGCGTTGAAACGCCGGTTGTCTGACCCTCAAGTTCTGCACTTACCTCCAACTTTACGCGGCATATGCATCTGTGCACGGACGCGAGTCAGTATGCCGTTGGGGGTATGTGGAGACGGATCACAAGTCACTTGAAGGTATTTTCCAGCTGAAGATGGCGAATCGGCGCCTCGCGCGATGGTATGATATTCTGGCTGAGTACTAACCGTGTTTGTGGATCTCCCAGGCGCTGAGAACGGAATCGCTGACGCTCTGAGCCGACGGCCTGACCTTAAACCGGAGACGGAGAATTTCCACGATTTGCTCGTCCCCAGTTTCAACGATACCATCTACCAGCTACGTGATATGGAGATCAAGCCTAACGTCGATCTGATCAAGGCGATAATCGCTGGATGCACAAAGGACAAGGTTATCGGGGACATTCCGCGCGCGATCAAAAGGCGTGGAACTGCGTCAGTAGTGTGAGGGGCATCGGAGAAGCAGTACAAACCTTACTTCGAGGCGAAGAACCTGATCTGGTACCAAGGCTCTACAAACGAGCAACCTCGTATCGTGGTCCCAAACATCGTGGCACTCAAGCACCGTATCATCGCTGAAGCGCCCGATATCAACTACGGTGGGCATCCCGGTTCCGACCGCACGTACCTGAAGCTTCGCTCGGACTGGTATTGGCCACGCATGGTACTTACGATCAAGAAATACATTGCACACTGTGAGGACTGTCGGCGTAACAAACCGCGGTAGACGAAGACACCTGGACTCTTGGAACCATTACAAATTCCGGATGAGCGGTGGCGATCCATTTCAATGGACTTTATTACGGACCTACTGGAAGACGTAACTCGATTTGGGTCGTTGTTGATCGGCTCACCAAGTGGACACATACCGCATTGCAACGACGAAGAAAGTTTCAGCTCGCTCAAGAGGTCGCAGCTTTTTATCGAAAATATTTGGAAGTTACACGGTATGCCTCAAAACATTGTGTCAGGCCACGACACGAAGTTTGACTCTGGATTTTGGAGTCAAGTGTTTGAGAACGTTGGTACCAAACTGAAGATGACTGTAGCATATCGCGCTCAAGGGCGATGGACAGACTGAGAGCACCAATCGTACGCTCAAAGAGTACCTGCGTTGTTTCGTGTCACCGCGTCAAGATGACTGGGATGTACCTCTCGCGAACGCTGAGTTTGCCATCAACTCTGCCGTCAACTTCAGCATCAATATGTCACCATTCGAGGCTGACATTGGATATGTCCCTCGCAACCCACTAGTAGCCGTAGCAGCAACCAATCGACTTGGCCTGCGCAGAAGTCGACGTCAAGGCAAGTTCACTGATCACCCAGAAGCACTCCTTCGTCAATGTAAAGAGGCCCTAGAGGATGATTAAGCGCGGATGGCAGGTGCGTACGATCGTGGAAGAACGGAGAAAGTGTTCAAGGTCGGCGATCAAGTCTACCTGAGTACAAAGCTCTTGGATACAACCCACACTGGCTTTACGAACTCCCGCAAGCTGTCCTAAGTGGATCGGCCCGTATTTCGTCGTTCATACCGTCCACAAGCACGCATACGATACTAACTTGCCACCTGGAGTCAAGCTGCATCCTGTGTTTAACACTGGGTCACTCAAACCCTACGGCCCTCACTTGTCTCTCGCGGCCGAGCCAAATGATTTTGCATGACGGTACTGTTGGACAGATCGTGGAAGTGATTGTGAGCAAGCGCAAGCGCCTCAGCACCATACAGTACCAGGTAAAGTGGGTGGGTGACGAGAAGCTCACATGGGAACCCCTCGAAAACCTACACCAAGTAAGCGACCTAGTTCAAGAGTATGAAGTGAAGCGCCAAAACCAACCGCGACAACGAAGGTGAAGATAAACTTCTAGCGACAGGACTGGATATATTTCGCGGTTTTAACTTCAAGGGTCCAGATAAAAGTTCAAGAAATACAAAAGCCAAGATGAAAATGAAGTCATACAATTATCAAGTTATCCTGTAGCCTTGCTGCAATTAGACCGTCGCCCTAGCAAATCAGGACACGGCACACAAATCGAAGTTGGTCGAGCCACGAGAACGCATACTTGAGCAGGGGCATCTGGGCGACGTTGTCGTCCGAGGCGAAGCATCCAGCCGTGGTCACCTGAAGCATGAACGCGTGAGGCTTGCGCTGGGGCCCCGCCAGGATGCCGATGCAGAGGTACACCTCGGGCGTTAACATCAGGTGCTCCAACGCGAGGCAGGTCTCCACACCAGACAACCGGAACTGGGTCTGGCTGACGCGAAGTGTCTTCACAGTGCTACGGGCGCCCAGCACCACGAGCAGACAGGTTAACCTGCCGAATGAAGGACGATAAGGTGGACCACACGACACCTTCCGACGCGATCGCGTTCCCAGCAACAGCGCGTGCGCGGTAGAAGTAACCGACGATATCATCGAAACACTACGCAGGAATCCCCAGGGTATCGACAGCATGAGCGAGCGCATGGAACGTGCAGCGGCCATCTCCGCAGGCAGGCCGAGAGAGCGCATACTCGCCGAAATTATCGTACCAGCTGCCGCCTTGTAGGCGTCGACAAGCTCAAGATACTCGGCGAAATCATCTTCTTCGAGCAACCATCGGGGCTGCCAAGATCCCTCGGTCTTGCCTATGACACGATGTAGTCGACATAGTGCCGTGAGACACGAGACATTTAAGTCCCCAGTCGATCCGAGATGGCCCAGACGTACCACCGAGCGGTCGTCGCAGCTGCACGGCTGGAGGACTTCCACGCAGCAACACGGGCCAGAAATCGTCGAGGCGTTCGGCCTCCGGTCGAGCGTGCAGCCGTTTGCTTCGTGCGTGCAACACCAAGCTCTCGAGGGAGTGAGCGGTTGCGCAGGACTGGAACGCAGGAAGCAAGCAGCCACTCCGCCTTGACGGTCGCTTCGCCGAGGGGTTGAAGGAAATTACAGACTGAGGCGATGCGAAGGAAGGGCAAGATTAATAAGCGTGAAGGAGCGGCCAACGATAAGAAGCCGAGGACGAGCAACGAGCAACGGCTACCCCAGGACGAGCCGCGGCACCTCGGCGAGCCGCAGCAACTCGATTTTAACTTCAACGGACGCATTCAGCAGGTATGAAAGGACTTCAATTGGTGGAGGGATGAGTGTTACAGTTATTGCTGCGTACCAAGTTAGTGGTGTACACATCAGAAAGGGTATTGATAAATATAGAGGCTGCCTCATCCACGTGTTTGGCAGCGGACCGTCGGTCGGGCAATGACCAGCACTTCGCAATCTCCCCGCCAGTCCTACCCTCCTTCGCTCTCTGCAGGGCCAGCTTGTATCAATTGGTATTGTGCATATCAAACAAACAGGTATGCTGGGGTATAATTGATGGATGTTTGCAAATGACATACAGATTATAAATTCAGACTAATCCAGGTTACCCAGTGTGGTCAGGGTATTTGCAGTTTTCATGACTGAACATACGTCCGTAGTAAGGCTAGGAGAACAAATAGATTTCATTGTACAGGCGTCCAAAACAATAGTTAAGAACACTTAACCATTGTAAATAAGTTCAAATGAATACTGGAGGGGCAATAGTGTTTGGCCTCATTTTCCATCCTGGAGTGTGACGAGGCTGAGCGGGGTTTTGCCCCAACGGTCTGTCTTAGTACCAGTCCTTGCATACGGATAACAGCTTCGTATACGCAAAGGCGGTCTCGGTCCTGACGAAGATGAATGCTGTTTATACGAGTGCGAAGCGGTGTAATGAAGTCCAAACGTGCCAAAAGACACAAGCGCCCAACCACCGAAGCTAAGCTTGTATGTTCCATCTGTGACAACGAGCAACTCACCATTTTGACCTACCACTGTTCGTGGTGCTGCTCGAAAAAGCTTTCGCGAAGTTGAGATGATTTCGACCGAGACGTCGCCACTATCAGTGAGCAGTCCAGCACTATGAGCTCATTTTGAAGTTCGCCAAAAGGTTTGGTGAGCGATGTGCCAAATGTCGCGTTTGCGACTGCCGCTCAAGTGTATTCTCCGTAGACCCCCAGCGGAAATCATCGCATTAGCGATCCACACACATACCGGGGGACGTAGAGATCCTTCCTTCGATGACAGGCGCTATAGGTATCCAAGACGAAGGCGGAGCCAGAAGTTCACGAGGAGGTGCGTGTTGAGGAGCAGAAGAGTTGATTGTAGGCCATGAGAGGTTGCCGGAAAAATGCGTGCGCAAGGTGGATGTGCAACGATAACTGAAATTAAATAAACAACCGTAACAACAAATAAAATAAAAAACGATTTGTTAAAACATTCTTCTCCGGCCCGCTTCAGAATGACAGTTTCGGTTTATGAGCGATATTATCAAAGCTACATCTCATCTGTAAGAATTGAGCACACCGTTGAATACCTCTCAGTGGCGCGCAGAGGTGAGTATTTTTCTTATTTGCCTAGCAGCAGAATCAAGGGAGCAAGCCCTGCTCTTTGGTGCCTCTTTCCAAAGGTCATTAGGTTTTTTATCGCAGTTCAGTCAATTTTTAGCGATATTACACCGAAGGTTTAGGTCACGCAGACCAATACGTTCTTAATTGCGGGGCCAACAGTAGAACAAAGCAGGGATGCGTCCAGTTAAAAACAAAAGTAAGGGTTATTGCTGAAGTCCCAGTAAATAATGTGTACCCACACGTTAATTTGACCAATCCGCGTGAACCAACTAATTAGGTACGGAATTCGGGAAATGTAAGGGTGGAATTGAGATTAAGCGTACAACTGCATGTACCCGGCCGTCACCGCATCCGTTGCGACCACTATCGACATGGGCATCCGTCCACCGACTGCTACATGCATACCCACTCGCGGCAGTCTGAAGTCGTTTTCCCCACCACTCCGTAGAATAGCCTCCATCATCTTCTGTAGGGTGACAAAACACTTATCCAGTGTTTGCCACGGAAGCTCGTCAAACGCTTCTGTCACTGCGACGATGAGGCTATTGGTATATCCATCCGTTACTGTAACGCTTGAATTGGTTCAAAGTAGCCCAAATCAAGAACGTTAACCTCAGGTGATCGAGGTGGCTGGCAGCGCATCTTAATCTTCCACCCCTCTACTCTCCCTGCTGCCTCCAACTCGACGTCATTGTCGAGGACATGCGGTCTCGCGTTGTCTTGCTGGACGAACACAGTCGAGCCCCGGCGAACTACATACATAACATGACAGTTTTGGTCAGTTGAATCCATGAGCAGTCGATAATACAAAAACAATTACCTGACATCTTGGCTCTGATAGCGGGAAAACTTTTTCAACAAGAAATTGCCGATAAAGTGGACGTGGCATTGTCACACATTTCGTGACTGCGGTACCTCTAGGCCTATTAACGGAGTTGCGAAGAACCTCTGTTACTTCCACGATAGGCCAGATTCCTAACTTACCATCAAAATATTTCTTGCGACGGCAGTCGTAGCGCTGACGCGCTACAACTGCCAGAGACATAACTTTACCTATGTACTTTTTGTTTGGGCACGAACGGTAGGAAAGCTGCTCCGTAGCCGTCAAGTAGTATCTTGTAGCCCCTTTGTAGAGGTTGAACCACTTTTCATCCACATGCACCGTGTCGTACATGTGATGCGTGCGGTAACTGTGGCCACCTATAATACACATTTTTTGAAAACATTCCAGCCAATTAAAAAAATGAATGTGTTGATGGACCAAAATAATATCAATTGAAGTTAGAACTAAATGATAGCAAAACAAACAACGATCGCGTCGCTCTTGTACGGTGCCTAGAGGCATGCTCACGGGGGATAACGCCCACTGTAGACGTCTCAGCTTGTGGGCAGCGGTGAGTGTCGGCTTCACGCGCGACGCAGCACGGCGAAGCGATCCGTCGGCAAGGTAGCGCTGAAGTGTTGTCCTCGGGATGCCGCTCGCTACAGCGAGTGCCCGCTGTGTCTGGCGTTGGCACAGCAGTACAGCTTGTACCAGCTGTGCCACCTCCTTGGGCGTCAGCCGTCGTCCGCGCGGAGCCACCATCCGCCTCGGAGCCGCCAAAGCCCCGACGTCGTGGTGATTGCGCCAAAGGTTCTTCACACTGTTGCGGCTGACCCCAAACGCAGTCATTGCAGTGAGAATAGCTCCGCGGAGAAGCGTCCCGCGAACGCTCCGCTCCGCGAGGAAGAGCACGACGCGCAGGCGGGTTGCAGGCGGAATGTCAGCTTGACCGGTGGCTCTAGGCATTTTGGTGCTTGTCGATCGTTGGTGGGCGAGGGAAGGAAAGGTAAGTGAGAGTTGGTCTCGAGCGAGTTAGCCTGCATGATGCCGTTAATTAGTGGACAGCACCTTTCTTTATCTTTACCCAATCCGGTCAATCGCTCGATTAATTGCGATCTCAGAAAAACCTCAACTGTCATTTTGAAGCGGGCCGGAGAAGTATCCAGTAAGATAAAATTGGGAAATGTTTGGTTCCTGAATCTGTAGTTATAGATAGAACGGAAGAGAGATCAGGAACGGTGGTTTCCGAGCGCGCCAGTGCAACTCCCCACCAGTTCTGATCTCTCTCCGAGCCGAGCTACCACCTTCCGCCCCCCGCCCCCCCCACTTCTGTCGTGCCCGCTGACCAGCGCTATGGCGCCTCCGAAGCTTTCTACCAACAAGTCGACGAAACGTCCCGCTACGACAACACGGACACGGGCCGGTAAGATGTCATCAAAGTCGAAGAAGTCGAAGGCTACAACTCGAGTATCGACATCAGCCACTACTCGCCGATCTGCGCGTTCAACCAGACAGGCGACTGAACCAGGGCCAAGTGCTCGTAGCGAGACTAGCGCAGCGGTGCAAGGCAGCTCCGGAAACGATTTACCCAGCGGGGGTACGGAGCCGGTCCTGCAGGAACTGAGCGAACTTCCAGTCCAACCATCCCGTACACAACAGCGAGTTGCCCCCACGGGCTATACAGAAAACGACTCGACCGAGACGGATTACGTGCGATCTAATATCGACGCACGCCGTGATTTTGACTTGCGCGAGCTGCTATCGAGTGCAAGCCATTCAACGCATGTACCTCCGTCTGAACTATCAGCGCTGGCTCAAGAGTTAGGCAGCATGCGGGCTGATATAGCGGCACTGAGATCAAGACCAGTGGCACCAGCAGCAACCAGCAGCGGCACTTCAGCCATTGGAGCGCCCCCAACACCCACAGCGCCTGCGACCATAACGGAATTAGTGTCCGAAGTGGGGTTGTTACGTGCCGAGTTAACCGCGCTAAAGTCAGGCACGGCGGTGTCTACTTCGCCAGCGTTGGGCCATATTTCCGCCCCTCATGGCCCGGTCCAGGAGCGAGTCGTACTCCCTGACCATGACGGCCAACTTCCACCAGCACCGATCAGAACGATTACTAGCGCGGACTTCGGGGCATGGACCAAGAAAGCCAAGTCGGAATACAACCCGCCGCCAATGCACGTGACAGCGGCGCACAGAATGTTTCCCGGTATTACCAACAGTACGTACGCTTACCCTTGTTCACTACTTCATACGGTAAGCACGGACGAAGCGATCCAGTTCGACAAGTCAGAGGCGATCCTCATGGCTTTGGCCAGCGGCCAAATTGGACGCGATGGCGCGTGCATCCTTCATTTTGAACGGTCCAGTGCATCCAACTACGCTGCCAAAGTGAAACAGCGTCGGCTTCTTGCAGACTTCAGTGGACATGCAACGCTTCCAGTGATCAAACGATTGGAACCTGGCCAACAACCACTCACGTATGCTCACCTTCTTTTGGCAATTGAAGGTCTGGGGGTCTTTACCAGGCGCTACTGCTTCGATTTTATTAACGAAATGGTGAATCGGCTCCGCGATTTTGTCGCCAAGAACGCTCAGCATGATGAACGTGCGACGTTACCGCGTGTGATGCTGACACTTCACACCGTCGATATGTTTTTGTCCCGGGCGCTCAACCACCTTCGCAGCGATAGTCCGTCATGGTGGGCTAATTTCCGCGCAGAAGTTCAAAGAATGGATTACAACTCGACCGAATGGGTGCTACTACTCTCCTCACTGCTCACGTCGACGCCAGCGCACCAGACCACGGCGGCAAGCCCGACAAACCACCAAGTATCGCCAAGGGCGAACTTCAAGTCAGCCCCACGACAGCGTCCTCGAGATCAAACCAGTTACGAACGGCTGCGAGGTTTTCCTCCAGACATCGCGGCACTTGTTCTTCGGGTCAATGGGAAGGAGCCCTGCCTCCGGTTTTTCTCCGGTCATGGATGTTATGTCAAGGGCAAGTCGTGTGGCAACGGTAAAAGGCTTCACTCGTGGCAAACACCACTTCCGGACGCTCTGGTAGAGTATATCAAGACATACTTTGCTCCTAAACCAGCAGTCCCTACTAATAAGTGAAGCTGCCCAAGGCCCTCTCGTCCGTGGGGTCCTCTGGGAAACGGTGATGCTGCAATTATGAATACATATACAAACCGTTCGGCAGCATCCAACGGGCCAAACACTCCCCGGTTACTATCTCGTTCAGCTCCTAGGGTACTACTACACCCGGGTGAACGAAGCCGTGATTTCCCAATCACCCAACTTCCGGAGGGCGGGGCGGTCTCTCTACCCAACAATCACGAATGTTCCGCCGCATCCAGGACACGGGATCAGGCTCACAGTGCAGCTTCGATGGCATCTTGTCATGATTGTGCTGAGCTGCCTTCATTATGGACGAATCACGCGGCATTGAGATCGAATTCATCGCGTATCAATTCCCCGGTCACGTTTTCATCATCTACCACAAGCCATCGCTGGGAATCCCACACAGCCAAAATGCGGAGTTTATCTCTACAACGAGCGAAGACATGGACCGAGATTCGTCGACAAAATCTCAACAACGCTCTGAACAAAGTGGGCTTATCGCTGCCAGTGCCATCAAAATCATCATTACCTGCGATCATCGATACGGCATCTAAATCGACCCTCCCAGAGTTTATACGAAAGACTCGACCTCAACTTCACGAGTTTGTCGAGCCCTACCGGTGCCAGACTCTGGATGATTATCGTCCCAACAAGTCAATCGTACCTGCTGTAATTAAGGAGTCTTGTGCTTCTTACGATCAACTCGAACGCCTACTGGACTACGCTGAAAATGGAGTTGAAGTGAAGCTGTCGCGACCCATGCCCGACCAAACACGACGTCCGGCAACCATGGCTCCGCGTTACAAAGTCTACCAATTCTGTTGCGCAACCTTCGAGCTGAACAAGACGCTGGTCATGTGCTTCTGCTGGATGCTGATATTTTGGAAATCTGGCCGCACATTCAGATCAGCCCGTTTGGCATCGTCGTCAAATCTGGAAAGGACCCAAGTGTGCACGGTAGAACGATACATGACTTATCATTTCCACCAGGCCTGTCCGTCAATGACCACACGGACCGAACCGCACTTCCCCAACCAGCCTACGAGTCATGTGCAGTAATTGCGCATGAAATTTTACGCCGTCGCCGTCTCGAGAGCCATCCTCCCAAAATTCTGACTGGGGATGTGGCATCCGCGTTCCGTCACGTTGGAATTCACTGCAAGTCCGTATACCTTTTTGCCGGCATGATCCTTGAGCTGAACTTGCTTATTATCGGCCTCTGTTGTCCGTTCGGTTGGACCGGTTCGCCAAGTTGCTACGAAACTTTCGGTGGAGCCATCATCACCCATCTACACCGGACTACCTCAATCACTACGGGCAACAGCAATTTTGGCTACCACTGGGTCGACGACCACGTATGCGTGGCCGTAGACAACGAGATGAATTGCTTGGAGATTGAGCATGCGTTGCGACTGGCTATGATCGACATATTGGGCGCTGAATCTATCAACGAAGCCAAGTTCTCAGGGTGGCATCACCGATTAAAAGTGCTTGGCCTCATTTTCGATGCATCGGCCTCTACTGTCTCAATCCCCCCGGAGAAACTCGGAAAAGCACGAAATCTTGTCTCGACAACTTACCACAAGTCATCTGTATCGATATCAGAATTCCGTTCGTTGCTGGGCTCTCTTCGGCATATTTCAACTTGTCTACGCCCCGCTAGGCCTTTCCTGCAGCGGCTTCACCAACCTGAAAGAAAGCTGCTGCGGTATACAAAAGTTCACGTGATCGACCGCATGCGGCAGGATCTTTTGTGGTGGTGGTCAATTCTCCAACAACCAGTACTAAACCACTTACCGATGCAATATTTTCATGGAGAACCCGCACCCGATTTCACGGTAGAAGTCGATGCTTCTGATTATGGCTGCTGTTCGCTAGACGTCACTCGCGAGCGATATTTCTCCTACCAGTACAATGAACATGAACTGGAGCAGATTGCGTTGTTTCACCGAGACTCGCCTACTTGTTTCGACATAAACTATCAGGAACTTTTGACGTGCGCCTTTGCGGCATCGGTTTGGGCCACACATTGGAGTGGAAAATCTGACGCAGAGCTGGTTCACTTTCGTGTGGATAACATGTCAGCAGTGTCGTGGCAACAAAAACTATCATCGCCAAATCCGCTTGCTCAAGATCTGATTCGTCTTTTAAGGTGGTGGGAAGTTGAACACCGAATCCGATTTTCGGCCTCTCAAATACCTGGTATCGCAAATATTCGCGCCGACGCTGGTTCCCGTGCTTCCGTATCGAAGGTCAAGTCGGACTTATTCACTAATCTTGTTGCTGGTTGGATACAGGACAATCCCCCCAAATCCGCATCCACGATGACAGCACACTGGCGATGTATCTGCGCGAGCACTCCGTTGCTGATCCCACCCACGACAAGTACAAACGGGCCTTCGGTCGATGGGAACAATGGTGCAAGCAATTTGGCTTTCCAATCTGGCTAACGCGGGTTAATACCGATCAGCAAGCGGTTATTGTCTCGGATTTTATTGTTTCGTGCACACGTTCCGGGCGCAATGGACGGCAACCGAAGAGCGATACCATTGCAAATACACTTCATGGAATCAATCACTTTTTCAAGGCACGTGCGCTTGCGTTTCCTGTCGGCCATCCACAAGTATGCATGCTCCTCAAGGGTCTTCGTCGATTGGACACTCCGGAGCAGCGCAAAGCACCGGTCACTCTATCTCTGCTCCGGGCTGTTTTCAACCGTCTCGATCTCAATTCCCCAGCGTATCAAGCATTATGGGGGCACTGTGTCTAGCCTTCTTTTTTCTACTTCGGAAATCCGAGATAGTCGCAGATGGCACGCACTTCAAGTGGTTTATTTTACGTCATGGCGATATACAGCTATTTGGTCACGATGGGCGGCCGACTGGCGATCGGCTGCGGCAGCCTCAGTATCGATTAAACTCACGGGTCGAAGACGAACCAGACTGGACCGCTGATAACGCGTTCATTACTGTCATCCGGAGACCTCCAGATTTGCCCGGTTTTAGGAGCACTCTGTATACGAAGAGCACGCGAAATTTGCCCGATCACTTCCCCGCTACAATGTACCAGAACCGCAAGGGCGTACCCGGTGTCATCTCGGCTGAGCGTATCATCAAAAGTTTGCTCAAGGTGGCTCATCAAGTGGGCATCGACCCACGTTCTATCGGCACTCATTCTCTACGAGCCGGAGGTGCCACACACATGCATCGCGCCGGCATCGAAACAACCACCATTCAGCTACACGGTCGATGGGCATCTGATGCTTTCAAGCGATATACTCGCCTTTGTGAAGACTCCGTCGCTGTGATTGCCAAGCGTATGGTCACCGGATCAGCTCACAATGCATCACTCGGTTAGCCTCGAATGCTATGCCTGCTCTTTGGGGTTGCCCACAATTCTTGAGGGCCAGGCTGACATTCTAAGCTATCGAGTAAATACATTGCATTGTTCCCCATACGCACGAAGCAGAACGGAAATGTAAAGTTATCTGAATTCTTGTAAATGCTTTTTCAGACACTCCGATTTGGAAGGGGACTTTTTTGGAATCGAACATGTCTCTTTGCGGGCATCGTAGGTGTCTACGAACTCGGCGGAGAACGCCTCTTAGGCGACTCTTGTTTTGGTGGAGGTGTCGGTGCTGGATCGCGCTCAATGCCGTAGTGGGAAAGCTGATACATGTATTACTCCATAACTTCAATTTCCTCGTCGAGGTATCGAGGACGAGCAATTAGCCGATCTCGAGCGCGCTCTCGGCCTTTCAGGCAACGCGCGAGAACGTTCATGTGCGCTTCGCTGTCTTCGTTGTTGTTGAGGAAGCGGCGTCGAGGCTTGCGTGGCATGGCGAATTGGTTTATGCCATGCCCCACCAACCTCGCACGGTAAGTTTCAGAACAAGTAACACCTAGGTGAAAATATATGATAGCGACTTCTGTACTTCAATTGTGATCAACCTGCTCCGAATCTGCTCCGAACTTTAAAGGTCAGACATGTTATAAATTACGCTAAGTTACAGTGACAGAAACTGGCGTCGATGCAGCCCTCCTAATTGTTTCGGTACAGCACCGAACCGTTAACCCTACAAGACCTGAACCGAAAATATATGCAATGCATGGAAACACCATTTCAAATGTCTGACTGGTATAATCGATCAGAAAAGCAATGCAGCTGTCGGCAAAGCAATGTATCCCCGCTAATTTGGAAATTAGCCGGTGGGAGGATGAAAAACGATTTTCCGATTGACGGTTTGATGAACCGAAACAACTATCCTTAACATCGGTGAAGACTAGTCCACCAGGCGCAAATCGCATAGCGGCAGAGAGTGCAGTAAAGTCAAGATCTCACCGCAGTTAGCAACGATTGGCAGCGGGATGTCATGGTCGCGCCAGAAACGAGTCCAGCTGACCCTTCTATCGTCGACGGACTGGCAAGCCGCCACTCAGATGGCGACCGAGTGCGACAAGCCGATCCCCCCCCCCCACATACACACACAACTCGATACTCGTAGGGACCCAAGCCAACAGGCCGACGGATAAGGACCGGACGGCGTACCGGCGGTCAGTAGCAGTTGCAGTAGCAGCTTGACAATAGGCGAATTCAAGACGAAGCTAGAGCTGACAGGCTGTCAACCCGACATTCGCACCCACAATAAGCGGCTTAACTCCAGGCTTCGTAACCCGATGAGCAGATCCTACGCGCATGGCTGGAACGACACGAGAAAGACGGGCGTGTAAAACCAACAGAGTGACGCAAGTTATCAAGTGGTGAGGTGGAGAACCCAACCTCAACTCGACAGCGTGCACCAAGGACAAGAACTGCCCACAAGACATAAAGACGACACCATGCATATACACTACCCACATGTAGTTTATACTATAAATCCGTAGCACTCGCCCCTTTAAAGTTGGATAGACGCTCATAGTATGAAGGATGGACCTTAACGGAGCGGGTGTTACGGATTATAGTAATAGACCGGAATAAGAGCTATAACAGGCAAACTGGGGGATTGCGCGCTTTATCGATCACTCGTGTCG
The DNA here is from genome assembly GCF_000149755.1 of Phytophthora sojae. Taxonomy (NCBI): domain Eukaryota; phylum Oomycota; class Peronosporomycetes; order Peronosporales; family Peronosporaceae; genus Phytophthora; species Phytophthora sojae. The sequence continues at coordinate 950,264 of NW_009258119.1, forward strand.
TCCAAGAATACAGTTCCGGGGGGGGGGGGCATTCCGTACGATCTACGTTTAAGTCCTTGTAGTCGATACGGAGTATATAACCGCTAACGATGTGCGGACGGTAGAGTATGGATCAGATCTGTGGTTTACGTGCATCTGTGGAGAGTGAAATTGCCACAGCAAGAACCAAGCCATAAAGTTGGAAGTTGGTCGGTCAAATCAACGGGAACGTTAACTGTATCGTCTAAAAAAAATGTTAGCGGATCATAGGCGCCGTCATCATTGATACAGCGCACCAAAAAGCTGGACCGGCCACAAGTCTAATAATCATGCTAACCTGATTCCGGTTTTGGTGCATAGATGTTACTGAGGAAATCAACGGTGGTATCGTTTTGGTGCCTCGGACGCCTGAGGAAACCTCGACTGCAGCTGCCGAGTGTAGCATTGGAGTCACGTCATGATTTGTGTTGGCTGCTCCAATTCTACATTATTGAGCCTGAATGCAAACATCTTGCTCCCAAATTGAACCCGGCACGCGCTCGCGGACCTCCGCAGTAAGGTATGCAAAACCAACCCATCAACATGACATGGTGGTTTGAAGCCTCGGTGGGTAACTCAGCTGAATGGGTTCAGTGGGCGAGCCATCAGGTAACGCCGGTCACGATAGGCTTGATTTGATACCATAACACACTCTGATTGACCAGGTGAAGAATTTTTAATCGGCTAAACATGTTGTGGCTCTCTACACATTCTCGATCGAACGCAAAACGTCCGCGGTTCAGGTGAACATACCGCCGCTTGACATGGGACACACACTTACCCGCTTGAAGTATGCGTGCTACAAGTACCTCTTTCTGTGGGAAACATTCCACGGGCCTGACGAGAAGCCAAAGTCGTGTCCCTCGCGCAGGTGCCTTGAGTGCATTGTCGGACCCATGTCTGCGTGCTACCGGAGGCCGCCGACAATGTCAACGCCTGAGCAAGAAGCAACATAACTCATAAGTAAAACCAAAATGCAGCGCTCCCACGAGCTAAAACCATTCTTTGTGTCTTCTAAAGCATTTTTAGAAAGAAGTTAACATTGATGCACCAGTAGTCTAAGTAAGAAAAAACATAACACAAGATACGTATGCTTTAACAACTAGCTGCCGAATGGACAGGTGATAGATTTGTCCCGGTAGTAGAGATTTGAGCGCACCATGGCAGGTTCGCGCAGTACGACCCAGAACGGCCTGTTACATTAAAATTAAGGGTCTACCGCGTAGTCACTTAAATAATACAACCACTGTAGCTTTAAGATGGCGGACGGTGGTTGCGTGCTACACCTACACCTCGAGTCGACCAAGCGGTGTACCGCGTGCGCTAAAATAGTGCGATAGAACAGGCGCATACGACAACGCCATAGGAAAGCGTGATAAGAAATTATTCGAGAGCATATCCCTCGCTTAGCCACCTTCACTCATGGTTAGACAACGAAAAGGAGACAAGTAACGAGACATGCACAAGTCATTCATTGCCTCTGATTGCCTCTGCTTGTCGTATTGTATGGTGCATGTCAATCCACTTCAGCTTTAATTGTTAGACCCGATTCATTTAATATAGCACCGCCTTACTGCTGAGACAGCCGGGGCTTAACCCACTAATGTCACTCACTTTGCAATTTGCGTCCATCGCGGCTCATCTTCCTCAAGGCCTCTATGGACCTCTAAAAGCCCCCAAGCCTCACATCTGGTAGCACTTGTTGGTCCATTTTCGCCGGGCAAGTGGTCAGAAGATCTACATCGACCGACTCGACTTCCTACGTTCGGCTCTGCTGCTATAACCTCAGGGTTATGGTTACCTATTTCACTTTACTGCTATTCTAGATGCAATTAAACTAAGCGGCATAAAGGCTTTTCGCTAGCCATAACGTGTTGCATAATAGACATTAACGCTTTTCGCTAGTCGATTACCCTCATTAGCTTTGCGCCTGTCGCTTCACTAGTCACCTTCCCGCACGCAAGCCTAATATATTACGGAAAACTTTGTTTTGACATGGCCTTGAATGACCAATGCGAACAGCAAAACCCTAAAAATCACGATTGAAACCCTCGCCAAGTATACAAGCAGTAGATAGACGCGACCGAGACACAGATTTCGCCAAGTTCCATCACACCGGCGGTGGGGCTGGACGAGCTGCTGAAGCATGTCACCCCACCGTCCAATAAATCGGCTGTGGTCCGCATGGACCCAGAGTTGTTGTATGCTCATGGGCTAAGAGACTTCAAGGGGATAACCATTTTTATGGGTCAATCGCTGCGCAGGTCAAATTTGGGTCAACGCTTTTTAACGCTTTTTTGGTCAAAAATGGAACAACGGAGGTCTACACGGTTTTTTGGTCAACTTTGGGTCAAAAATTATTACCCCCAAGAGGTTACACGATTAATAATAAATGCAAGAGATTGGGCATTTTTTTAACATATTATATATATGTTGAGGATGTTGTGTAAAATTTAGTGTTGTGTAATTGCATGAGTGCCGTGTACTTGCTAGATATTTGTATTCGGTTGTCGTCGTGTGCGGTTGAAGTTTGAAGATGTTGTGTATTTGTTGGAAACTTTTGTGTGTGGTTGAAGCTCTGGCGTTGTTACATATTTGTTGGTCAATTGTGTTTTGATTGAAGTTTTCATATTGTATTTGTTAGTTAGTGGCGTGCGTGTTAGGCTGTTGGCATGTGTATGATACACTATTGTTAGGCTGCTAGTTTGTAAGACTGTAGTGTCGAGCATCCCTATCTCGTCAGTGACACAATTAACCGCAGAGTATGTTGTCTCATCGCGGGTGCTATGTCGTCAATTGTAGTGGTTGCTCCAACCAAATCGTAACATTCATTGTGAAATCTTTAAGTTCTAAGCACTAATCCCCCCCTTCCCGCCCCCACGACGCCCACGCACCATGGCCTCAGGCTACATCTCCGACGAATCGATGTCCAACTCGCTCCTGTCCGATGGATCCGAGCTCAGCGACACCGAGACGGTTCTACTGCTCAGCCAATCCTTGGGCTCGGAACACGAAGAGAGTGATGGTACCCAACTTGAAGTCGCGCCGCCAACTGAAGATGCCCACTCTACTGGCCTCGCCGTCGCCAATTCTGGATCAGGGACTATCCATTATGGTGGCTACTCGTACGCCCAATACCACTTCAACCCTCGAACCGACACCAGGCGCTATCGATGCAGCGCCTACCGCCGAACAAATTGCAAGGCGAAATTCTACGTGAGTGGCCGTGGCGCTGTGGAGGATGGAGCACGAGCCCGCTTGTGTACCTGGTTTCTGTCGAACCTCGACTGGACCGGCCCCTGCTGTTACCGACCGAAAAGAGGGGATGCTGCTGATGACGGACACAATTTGGATCGTATGAAGCAGCGGCAAAGTTCAGTCTTCATCGACTCAACTTATCGTTGGGTGCCTGCTCCATTCTACCAGTTGGAGATTGTGATGCTCTACGATTTGATTTCGGAGCTCTTTTTGCCAATTTGGTACGTCCTTACGACCGGGAAAACGGCTCAGGTGTACGATCGCCCGTTTCACAACATTTACGTCGGGGCAAGGCAGAAAATCTTTCCAGCGCATGTTGTGTGCGACTTCGAGTTCGCCATGATCACGTCTGTCCAGAACCAGTTTCCAGAATCCCGAATTGTTGGCTGCCTATTTCACTCCAAGCAAGCGCTCCGTCGGAAGATGATGAAGTTGAAGATCACGGAAGATGAAGTGGACTTGACCATGCGGGAGGGCTGCATTGACCGCTGACGGTTATCCGACCTATGGATATACCCTCCGAGGCGCCCACGAGGTCCGATCCATGATCAAGCGCGACTGCCAAGCGAGGGGTATTGGTTACTCCTGGTCCAACTGGACAGTTGGAAGTTCTAGAAGTACTTCAAGAAAATCTGGATCAACAAGTTCAAGCCGGAGTGGTGGAACATTAACAGTGTGAGCGAAGACATCGTAAATCGGACCAACAACCCGCTTGTACGCTAGCCTACGCTACTTCCTAAGATGGGCCGAGTTATGCGTTGTGGGAGGTCCTGGCCTTCTTCGATGACTTTGAAGAGGTCGATGACACGTGAGAGTCGATGACGAGCGAGTGCATTATCTCTGTCAACTACATTGACGTTTGTATGACGCACGTCAATTCACTTCAACTTGAAGTGGATTGACCAATCAGATTGATTTACTCTAGCACCGCATTGGGCACTGCCCAGACGGCCGGCCACAGGGCTTTTTCGAAATAAACTCACTTTCGAATTCGCATCCAACCACCTCAACGGTTTAGGCATCGCGGTCAACACTTCCTCGCGGCCTCTGCGTCTCCTACTGATCAAGCCTCACAGATACCATACAGCATTGCTGGTATCACTCGGGCCTTATTAACAAGGCCGCCATCAATTTCTTGACGAGCTAAATCATATCAATACATTGCTTTTTCCTAACCAATCGGATTCACCTTATACTCTTAGAGACCTTATATATATATCAGGTGTCCGGTATTCACGCACATTACTGTACATGAAAATCGCCAAGGTTGTCAAAACAAGCTCTTTTTTTGCTGCTGTACGCCGCTTGGTCAACTATTTTCACAATTGTGCCCCACTGAATAAGGCTGGTTTAACCATACAAATCTCTGTACTAAATTTGCATCCTTACCGATGTGGCAAATCATGTTGCAGAAACTGATCTGACATGTGAGATGACCACCCCGTCTTTATCGTCCGCAACTATAATCAATTGTCATGCCCAGCACCTCTGGCCTGCTGAGCAAGCACGTCAGAGCGATGCGGAGCAAAGGCTCGGGCTTGGTTGCTCGTGACCAGAGGCTCGACACGCATGGGATTGCTACCCGAGAGGGTCAGCAGTCACAGCGAACATGCATTAAGTCAAAAAGAAAAGAAATCAGAAACAGTGAACAGGCATTTAGTAGGAAATACATGAAATCAACACAAAGAGACGAGGACAAACACATAGGTAAGAGACACAACAGAAATAAGCAAATATCGCGCTGTGCTCATCTAGGACCACAGCGAGGCATGCATGTTAGGCTAAGGATTCATTCGCAAATACACCTCGTGTCCCGCACTTCGATCTCAACAACCAAGTCTACACTTCCTGGCCCATCGACCAGGACTCTTCACCTTAACCACCTACACTCCGGAGCCAAACACGACATCTGGTAGCACTTGCGGGGGGAAGGCTCGCCGCTGCACGGCACTTCAAGGGGAGGCATTTTCAGCTTGCGGTGTAAGTGTCACGTCGGCGTGACCAACCCAACTGTTGGGGAGACATCTGTACTTTAGTAGGGCAACCTCTTACTGTACGCTGAACGTGGGAAAGAACTGCTGGGCAGCCGTGGTGCAAGTTTGTCTTTCAACTGGCCCCGGTAACAGCCCATTAGCCCAAGTAGCTACTGTTCTAAGAAGACTGCACCGCAACTAAGTCGAGCACTATAAGTCTCGAAGCCGGTTAGTCAGTTTTTGATCTTGGTAGCCCGGCACAGCACTAACTTCGACTTGCTGTTTCTGGCCCGGTAGGGCTAGGTGATGACGAGAGCACACTCCAAGGTCCACAAGGACAAGAAAACGAAGCTGATTGGTTCGTTCCTGAGGCTTGCGGTTAACAACCCACGCAAGGCGGACAAGGCTCGGCAGGACCTCTACAACTCGATAGCGAAATCCGATCGTATTCTAGAGGCTCTGTTAAAGCAGGTCAAAACGAACAAGACTGAGCGTCCGGTGGAGAAGAAGGCCATCATCAAGCTCATTAAGGCTTCGCAACCAGACGTCCACAACGCTTTGTACCGCGTGTCAGTGTCCATTTACCAGCGTCTCCGCGAGATCGAGATCCCAGTTCCTGATTGAGCCGAAGAGGAGACCAAGGACAAGAAGCGTCACCGCTCGACCTCCATGTGCATGTTTCTTCCTTCTCATGAGTGAAGGTGCCTAAGCTAGACTCATGCTTACGCCCTAGTCTTGCACTTGAACGGGGCGGGCCGACGACGTGCTCGTCACGTCTCGATCCTTACATCCTCCCGGGTTTGACTTCACGTTGACGGCGCTTGAAGTCGTCGACGAGAACTTTCCAGTTCGAGACGTGTTTGATGTCTTTCTCGAGTTCCCACGAATATTCGTGGTCTGGAAGACCATGCCACTTGACAAGCCACTCAATCTTGCGGTTGAACTGGCGCTTGCGTAGCAGTTGCTCGATAATGTGGAGGTCTTCTCCAGTGTCTTCATCTGTGATGATGCGAGATGCTTTCGGAAGAACACGAGTCTCAACCTTGTCCGGGTTGGAGACGTAATGGCTGAGAACATCTACGTTGAAAGTAGGGTTCAACGACTTCATACTGCGTGGCAAAATCAAGACGGGCAGCGTTGTCGCTGATCATGCGCTTGATCACGAACGGACCAACTTTACGAGCCGCTAACTTTGCACGTTTGACGTCAATGTCTTTCGCAGTATGCCTGAGTGGAATACGGCGTGTATCAAGCATAACCAAATCTCCTTCCTTGAATTGGACGTTGCTACGACGTTGATCGTAGTACTTCTTTTGCGATGCTTGAGCCTTGAGTAGGTGTTCTTTGGCTTTGCCGATAATCTTGTCGCGTTCATCCTTAAAGCGGTTTGCATACTCAGACAGTCCTTGTTGTACTTGAACTGTGGTATACAGCGTAGGAAATGTTCCGAAGGGATTGCGTTCGTTACGTCCTGTGTCTACTTCAAATGGCGAAAGTCCGGTAGAAGCACTGACTGGCGTAGCGTGAGCATACTCAATCGTTCCCAACTTGGCAGCCCAGTCATCACCATGATACGAGACCATGCAACGGAGTGCATCTTCTAGTACCAGGTTTTGACGTTCGGTTTGGCCGTCAGCTTGAGCGCAGTATGCCGTTGTCATATTCAACTGTACACCCATGATCTGCGCGAAAGAGTTCCAAAAACGTGACGTGAATTTGGGATCACGATCACTGATGATCACTGCAGGCACTCCATGATGCCGAACGACATTGTCGAAGAAGTAATGAGCGATTTCTTCGGCATCATCGGTAGTGTGAACGGGACAGTAGATTGGACGCTTGGACAACTTGTCCACGACGGTCATGATAGCATCATAGCCGTCGGATTCTGGCAATCCAGTGACGAAATCCATGGAGACGCCTTCCCAACATTCCTTAGGAATTGGAATCGGAATTAGCTTGCCATTCTTCTTGGCGTTGCTGTGCTTCCAACGTGTGCAGGTTTCACAACTTTGCACGTAATCGGAAACGTCTTCATGAAGCGACACCCAGTAGTACCATTGCTTGATACGGAGATACGTACGACGAATTCCTGGGTGCGCGGCAATACTGAAATCATGAAATTGCTCGATAATCTTCGTTCTTAGACGATTGCGCTGCGATCTCGGGACACAAAGTTTCATCACTTTGGACTCCTTGTCGTCCGTGAATTGCACATAAAGCAATCCATCCTTGAGTACGTATGGATCGTGTGGAGAACGACACTTGTCTCGAAATCCGGGATCAGTGTGGTAGGCTTTGATGAACTCTTGTTTGAGATTCGAAGTCCATCCTAGCGAACTTGCGTGTTGCATTTGCACAACCGATGTGGCGATCTCTGCATCTTGAACAGGGATGTGGAGATAACCATCGGAAAGATCATGTATGGCGAGGTGACCAGCAGAAGCATCAGCCATCTCCTCTCCCGAAAATTCAACAGGCGAGAGAGCCGAAGACACCATTATCGTATTCACCTTCTGATGCTGTCTTGCACGATAGCGTGATGCAAAACTGTCACACTGCGGAGTACACGTGTGAAAGTTGATCGTATTGATAGCGGGACGCACAACACTCTATGAATCTGGAACAGTCGAGCTTTCACTGTCTGAAGTCGACAACGAAGCATTAACTGCGTGTAGATCGCACACTACTCGAAAACTCGATGTCGTTTTGTCATCGTCTGGCTCGCAAGAGATGGAGCCAATACTGGTGATGGAAACGCATTCGGAGTTGAGTCCATTGGAGGACGGGACAGTGCATCAGCTACGACATTCATCGACCCTTTCAAGTGATGAAGTGTGAAGTCGAACTGAGCAAAGAAGGTCAAGAAGCGTGCAAGCTTCGAAGAAACATTAGGGTGGTGTAACAACCACTGACATGCACTGTTGTCGGTGTAGATGTCGAAATGACGACCATAAAGATAATGACGCCATTTTTCCAACGACAGCTTAATTGCGTAGAGTTCCTTCTCGTGGGTAGGCCAATTTTGTTCATGCACACCCAACTTCTTGGAGAGGAAAGTTAACGGATGATCATGTTCGTTGTGCTTTTGCGAAAGCACTCCACCCACGCAATATCCTGAAGCATCGGTTGTCACGATGAACAGAGGAGAGAAATCCGGTAAAGCCAAGACTGGGGCGGATTGTAGTGCTGTTTTCAGTTTGCTGAAGGCGATATCATGCTCTTCATTCCAGTTCCAGGTGTTGTCCTTCTTGATCAGAGATCCAAACGGTAAGGCGATTGTCGCGTAGTTGAAAATGAAGCGACGGTAGTAGCCTGCGAGACCCAAAAACCTTTGTAATTGCTTTTGGTTCATGGGAACTGGCCAATTGGCAATCACTTCAGTCTTCTTGGAATCCACCGCGATGCCTTGGCTCGACACGGTGTGACCTAGGAACTGAACTTGATTTTGCCCAAAATGACACTTCGAACGATGACAGTACAGCTTTTCCCTGGGTAGCACTTCGAAAAGTATGCGGAGATGCTGCAGATGCTCCTTCATGTTCTTGGAAAATACACAAATGTCGTCCAAGTATACCACGATCAACGCGTATTTGCCCAATAGAAGACGTGACCAGACACCTGGCATTCCAGCAAGACCCATTGGTGCAACACACCACTGGTAGGTCTCAAAATGAGTGCGGAACGCTGTGTACTGACGACTCTTCAAGGCAACCCTCATCTGATGGTAACCTTGCGCGAGATCCAAGACTGAGAAGATGACGCATCCATACATCTTGTCAAATGTCTCGTCAATTCTCGGGAGATGAATTCAGGCGATGATCGTCTGCGAGGTGAGCCAACGATAATCAATCACCCAACGAATCGGTAACGTGGCGTTTCCCGATCGTAGCCACTCAGCTCGAGAGAGTTGTTTCCATAATTTCGGGTCCTTCTTCGGGATACTAAAGATGTTGGAGACCCAGGGTGAATCGGATAGTTCGATCCAACCTTTCTTCAACTTTTCCTCGACAAACACGTGGTTCAAACATGTGGCTCCCGTGTCTAGCATAATGGTGACACGTTTGCCCTCACACAGACCTGGCTTCCGAATCAACTCATTCCGGAGCTGGTAGTGACTGGATTGTGGCAGCATTGAGATCATTTATCTCAACAACTTCAACCGATTCTGGCTTCTCTGTGGCCAAAGTGTGAGCAGCGAACTGACATCGCTTGGTGTCAGACTGATAGCTGTTGTTCGATATGTGCTTCTGTCGATTTTAAAGTTTGAAGCACTGTTCAATCGTATGGCCAAGCTTCTTACAATACCGACACTTCTTGTGGTTGCCACTGTTGCGATTGTTGCTTTGAACAGGGCGACGATAATTGTCACGGCGTGGACTATGCACATGACCGGTGTCGATTTCCATAAGCTCAGGTTCATTGTCAGCAGGACGCTGTGAAGCCGTGTTGGCACGAGTGAATGGTGAGGAGTTGGCACGTCCAAAAGTCCTTGGATGTGTCCAACGATTCTTGTAAAACGGACCAGCACGAAAGTGCGATCTGTCATACTCGAGTGCAACTGAGAGAGCCTCAGATACCGTCGTGCAACGACGATACTGAACTTCTTCTTTCGTGGGGCTAACAAGACCTCGAATGAAGTACGTGACCTTGTCAAGCTCACTCATGTCCTTGACTTGCATGATAGCAACGCGGAATCGAGAGATGTAGTCCTCTAAGCTAGAACAACATTTTTGCTTGAGACTGTACAATCGATCTCGAAGGCGCTCCTGAAGGTCCGGAGGAACGAATTCCTTCGTGAGCTTCTGGATCAAGTCTTGGGCGTCACTGATGGAATCCCTGCAAAGCATGTACCATGCAGCAGCATTTCCCCTGAAATTGGCGGTCATCATGGCAATACTGCGCTTACTCAGATTCTCATCTTGCCAATCAATGTTCTTCGCCTCAAAGTAATGGACAACTTGGTCGAAATACAACTCAACCGAGTCGCCCATGTTTCCATAGAAGCGAGGTAGGCTTATGCCCTCAACTTTGACTTCCTTGCGTGGCGAAGTCAAAACGTCGATTAGTGCTTGTTGCTTCTGCACCATTTCAACCACATACTGGGTTTGACGGTCAGCAGACCATCCGCCAGGATTCAACGAAGTCATGATAGTGTAACTTGAGCGAAAAGCTGATTAAAGTTACGCTACGAATGCAAGCTACTAGCTACTAGAACTAGAGCTACGACGACACTGTCAACAACTACTCGAAACGCGCGCGCTTGATGCTGATGATGCGATCAACGAAGGCACGAACTTTGGTGTCGATGCGGATGACACAGGTGTTCAAGTTGTCGACGGTCTCGTAGAGAAACAGTCCAAACTCAGTCTCGATGACACGGTCAAGGTGAGTCTCGAAAAACGGAAAGAAAACTTCACGGGGGTGATCCGTCAAGCAAGTAACCTCGTACTGCAAACGGGTAGCAGCACGGATGGTGAAAGCGCGTTGAACGGCTTGTTCAATGGTGAGAATGCGACGATGTTGGTGATCTTCTTCCCACTCACGAGCAGTACGCTTAGGCATAGACTGGGAAAATACCCGAAGCTTACGCCAAAGCTTACCAGATACTCGAAAATTACGCGAACAATTCAGGAAACGCTGAAAATCACGCGGATTCTCCAATTCGGAATTACACGGGTGCTGGGGTTTAGGGTAACTACTGATTGGCTGAGCCAAAGTGTAATTGCTCTAAAACAATGCGAAAAAGTACAAAAACTTCACAAATTAACACTTAAACAACGCTACTTAGCGCTAATTCAAGCGTTGGCGCTTGGACTTGGAAATGGCTGTTTTCTGGCTGACACCCTGAATAAGTAGCTCTTCCTCTTGAGCTTCTTCAAGTGCTCTTTGACGCGAGCTCTCCTTAAGTTCACGGTCGAACACAGTAATGAGCGTATACGCACTACTTGTAAACTTAGGATGTGGCAAGCTTCTCGATAAAGTATACGCTCTGATTCGGAGCGAAAACTCCCCTCCTGAGCCTGCAGGTGGTGAGTCAAGCTTGCAAGGCGGTTTACTGCGAGTAACCCTTTAAACGAAGTCGATCTACTGCTTGTAGACTAGGTTTTGGGTTTGGTTTACCTTTTTGGTTGTTCACCTTGGTCATTCAAGGCCAAGTGAAACAAAGGTTTCCGCAATATACTAGGCTTTCGTGCGTGAAGGTGTCTAGTGAAGTGAACAGCGTTAAACTAGTACACTCCTTCGGATAACTAACCGTTAGCGAAAAGCGTAAGGCTAGTTTAGCAAAAATCGACTAGCGAAAAGCGTTGATGTCGACTATGCAAGACTTTTACGGCTAGCGAAAAGCGTTAATGCCGCTAAGTCAGAGTGCACGTAGAGAAGCAGTTAAAGCGAAAAACGATAACCCTAACCCGGAGGTTGTAGCAGTAGTCGAACTGAAGCCGAAGTAGCGAGGCGAGTCGGTTGGAGCTCTTCTGACCACTTGCCCGGCGAAAATTGACCGACTTGTGCTACCAGATGTGAGGCTTGAGCAGTAGGAGACGCAGAGGCCGCGAGGAAGTGTTGACCGCGATGCCGAAAGCGTTGAGGTGGTTGGATGCAAATCACACGAGGCGGTCCCCAGAAAATTGCCGACAATGTGCCGTCACCTCTGTGACCTGGAGTTTGTATCGGATGCTGATTGGTGGATGACTTGGATACGGCGCGGCTGTACCCGTGTGACATGGATGGCGACTGTGGGAGAGAAGTGATTTCTCGGGATGAATCCAGCGTCTGACCGCAGGTGGGCCCAACTGGCTGGAAGTGTGAATCCTGGGAGTGCACGCCCAGAATTTCAGAGAACACTCAGTCCAGCCGCGGACTTTCCCTTACGATGAGTGCCTAAAGTCTGGCGGAAAGTGTCTCTGGAGAATGTATCCCAGAGTACGCCTCATCTTGCTGTGGCTCAGAGTGCCCCAGAGGATCAAATTACCCTGAGAATCAACCCACTACTACCATGATCAAGCGCAGGAGGCCGCTAAACCCACTAAAAGTGTGGCTTTGAGGAGATACACACGAGTCTACACTGCAGCAGACTTGTTACCCAGAGTGCCGCACGGAAACCTAGAGTGCCGCACGATGACCCAGAGTTCATCTCCCTGAGTGCAGGTGACCCAGAGTTCCAAAAATGATTCTCTGGGTTTGGACCATAAATCCAGACTCTCTATACTGAACTTAAGTGTTTCCCGAGCCAACACCCAAGAATCCCCACAGTTCCCCAAGATTCCTCAGAATTCCCAGGATTTCAGAAGATGACCCTGAGTGTCATCTGGTTTTCAGGGATTCGAGTCAGTTCGAAGTCAGTCTGCAATCAAAGTGATGCGTGACCTTGAAGAACCGTTGTGGATGCGCAGACTGGATACTTTCGAGGAGTCGAGAGGGAGTCCTGCACCATACTAAACCAAGTCTAAGGACCCACAATTGGCACTTCCGACGCCGTGCGACAATGGATTCGCAAGCCGATCGCAAGTTTGGACCGCTGAACCCAAGGTATACTCAAGACAAGACATTTGACCCCAAACATAGTAAACAGAAGATATTTGCCCGAAGAAGAGAGAGAGAAAGAGAGAGAAGTAGCTGATAAAAACCAAACAGAGTTCCTTTTACCCTGTACTGCGCAAGTGACTTCGGCCAAGCCTGCCGACGGAAATCCGGAGGACCCGAGACTACGACCGCGGGACGCTAAGGGCACATCAACGGCGAAGGACAGCCGTCTGTGTGGGCTCCATCAAACTCAAGTCCAGTTAGGTGGTGACCAGCGACGGCCTTGAGCTTCCTGGGGTGATCCATCTATTCCATATCCTAGTTGGGTCACTTGCTGTGCTCGTGGTAGCCCATTTCATATTATTCCAGAGGGTATTCTGGGGTGCTAGGTAGTGTGTGAAGGGAAGGTAACTGATAGTGATTGTATTTTCCTCCTTTATTGGAGGTGGTGCGCGTTTGTGTGAGTCTCAGGGGAGCTAGACCCCTGAATTTCAGACTCGAGTGAGCCTAGTGTGTATGTGACCCACCGTCCAAGGGTCCAAAAGAATAAGTGACGGCTAGTTGAAGTGTTTGTATACTCTGTATTTGTTGGTTTTATCGAGCTAGGAGGGCATTTGGCTAAGGTGTCTTCTGAGTTCCATGTCCCAGAGGTGACTGAAATCCTGGACCCTGAATTCGTGATATTCTGGGTTTCGGGGGATCTGATTCTCTGGGTTTGCCTTTTGGTGTGGAGGTGCGTTCTGAAGTAGACGTGCGCTCCCGCACTTCTTCGAGGCTACATTTTCAACCGGTGGAGTGCCGTTCCGTCGAAGACAAACGAGCCGACAGGGATTACACAAGGTACCCACGCCAACCAAGGAGTGTGATTCTCAGGGTTTAAAGCTTTGCGGCTGCGAATCTCTGGGTCTATCTTCTTGCTGTTGACGCTCAAGTCGATTCTCTGGGTCTACCCCTGGGGAACAGTATTGGGCTGCGCTATACGAACCCCCCTGGGCGACAAAGGTATCCTCGGCCTCGCCTCAGCTGGTGCGCGTGCCCGGATTCGATTGTCGAGGATTTCACCGGAATCAAGTGTTGAAGAAGTGTTGAGTGCCCGTCAACTTCAAGCTACCAAGATGCCTGGAGAACGAGGGGCGAAGAAGAGTGGACGCGGTGACGGAGGACGCGATGAGGCGTCACGTCAGTTGCGTCGTGTTCAAGGTATGGAGCCTGAGGAGCACAAGGACCTGGAAACAGTCGTCCGCGACGCTCGGAAGGTGAAGAAGGCTGCTCGCGAGAGCGAGGCAGTGCAAGGTGGGGACGTCGAGGCGTCTGCAGTCCAAGGTCAGCTTGCTGCTGGATCGCAAACTCAGGAGGAAGAAGTTTCCCCTGGGTTCCAAGGTTCGACGGAGGTGAATTCTGGGTCGCGGATTCCTGAAGTCCCAGAAGACCACACACACGAGGGTGGTGCTCAGGCGTCTGAGGGAGGCGCCAATGCGGTTGAGCCCCCGGAGGTGATTGACTTGGTCTCATCTTCGGACGAGTCTGTTGTGGAAGTGAAGTCGGAGCACGTGCGAGCGAAGGAGAAGGCGAAGACTCAGAGTTCCAAGGTGGATTCTGGGTTCGCACCACCTGAACCCAGAGTTTCAGCGCCAAGTTCGCAAGGGGCACCCAGGAAGACGCCTGAAAGCGGCACCCAGGAAGACGCCTGAAAGCGACATCCGGGAAGCTGCTGCGCCTGCTCCGGAATCGGGAGCAGCGACGTTGGACGCCGGGAGTATGGTGCTGTACGTTCGACGTGAAGTTCGACGCTGGGAAGAGGTGAATCCTGGGAAGGTGACGCCGCCAAGTGTCGTTTATGAGTGGCCGACTCCGAAACCGGATGCCAACTCGTACTTCGCGGCCGCGTACGCAACGGGACATGGCGTTTGTCTCTGGAGGATCAAGATGAAGCCTGGATCTCTGAGTTTCACCTCGCCCGGTGGGGCGTCGGAACTGCTCAGGATCTCATGGCGACTACGATTCCCCAGAGTATCATGACCACCCGCGAGTGCGTCGCCATTCTGCAGACTCTGTTTTTCGAAGCCGGATTTGAGTTTGCCAATTTGATCCCTAGCTGGTCTTCGACGCGTGCTTCCAGGATTCCAGAAAGTCTGGTGCGCTCTGTCATGGAGGAAACCCAGAATTTCATCGCCGTGGAACTGGTCGAGTGGAGATTGGTGATAGCTGGTGTGCCTTTCAAAGTAAACTCTGAAGATCACGCCGCACCAAGCGCCCAAGAGCAAGCACCAAGACTGGACTACCACAAGGAAGATGGAGACGGTGATCTATTGATGACGGACTACGATGCGGATCAACTGGGCCGACAGTTTGTCCTGAGATTCAGAGTCACTGGACTCAGGATTTCACGAGCCCACGAGGGCCGAGTGATGGTGAGCCACGATCCAAGCGTACTCAGCATGGACCGCCTCGGCCACAAGTTCCGTCAACGCCATCCGCGCTGTCTACACCGTCGCTGTCCCCTCTTTCAGCGTACAAGTCTTCGACTGGTCCCTCGCTTCAGAATTCCACTCCCCTGAATTCCATGTCCAATGGACGTGATTCTCTGGAGGCGGAAGTCAAGGACGCTACCCCAGGCGCGGTGCCAAGTGTCATCGGTACCTCGCGCGCTTCGGATGAGAGTACTGCCTCGGGCGTTCAAACGTTTTATGGTAGCTCTTCGTCTTCGTCGTTGATGTCGCTTGGCCATCGAGTTGGAGCTCTAGCGCTTGTGGCCCAGAGTACCGGTGGCTTTGCAGCTGCCGGTGATCTTGGATTTCAGGTCACCCTGACAGTCATCCCGTCGCGTATTGTGTCAGTCGACCAAGATGACGTTGAGATGGCATCGTCGGTGCACTCCGACGCAGAGATCGCACCCAGGAAGGCCGGTCTCCCCAGGATTTCAGCCACGACTTCCGAGCCGAAACTCAGTGTTTCTGCCCGATTGCTGGATTTGGTGGTCCAAGGGATGTCAGCGCCGATGAGCGGAGTCAACACCAGAGCTCTAAGAGCGAGGTGCGCTCTCGACGCTTGACGAAATCCAGAAAATCATCTGCGTCCAGCCGCTCGAGTGGATCCAGGAATCTTGGGTCAGTTCCGTGTCCGCGAGGTCTGGGCCCGACCAAATCGAGCTGAACGTCTTGCGACAACAGCAGGAGTGGCAGGCCCGCATGGAACAGGAGCAACGCGAGTTTCTCGCCAGAGAACGCCTGGATGCCTTGGAGCGCGAGCGCCTCAGGGAACACGTGACCTGGACACGCGTCGCCAGATCCAGGAACTTACGGATCGCTTGGTCCACGCTGAGATCGCCCGAGGAGAAGCGGAACGGCGTGCGCAGGACTTGGAGGCTCGCCAGACCCAGAGTTCCACTGAAACTCAGGGGATGACCCAGAGTATCACGGAAGCTAGCGTGAGCGCCTGGATGCCGCCTACGCCAAGCGCTGGCAACAGCACGAAGCCGAAGCC
This sequence comes from Phytophthora sojae, assembly GCF_000149755.1. Lineage (NCBI taxonomy): Eukaryota > Oomycota > Peronosporomycetes > Peronosporales > Peronosporaceae > Phytophthora > Phytophthora sojae. Next base: position 966,520 of record NW_009258119.1, read on the forward strand.
GACTCGGAGCGCGCGCGCTGGGTTTCCGAGACGTACGCCGGTTGGAAGGAACAAATGTCAACTATGGATCAGAAGGTCCAAGAACTTGAGGCGGAGAAAGAGCGAGAGCGGGAGTCTTCCGAGAATATCCAGCGTTTCCACGCCGGCCAAGTGCGCGACCTTCGTGCAACATTGGCCCAAGTTCAAGCGCGTCGCGCAACCGTCGCCCCTGATTTGGCAACAAATGTGAGGTCGTCAGTGGCTCAGAACCCTGAAGTTGCAACCCGACCCAAGAATCCAGTGGCGTAATCAACGGAAACGCATGTGTCACAGGCCAGAGACGGGAGACAGCTGATTCGAAGAACACTTCCGAAGTCACCGCCTCCCAGCTAAGAGCGACCCTCGCGCAGACTTCCGCCGACACTTCCGGCAGAATCGCGCGCGTCAAGCGGGGACATGGCGCTACGGAGACCAAGGTGACGCAGGATGTCAAGTTCGAGCCTGTGTCTCTGGGGAAGACGTCGGATCCCAGGAGAACAGCGACCTCTAAGGCCTCGCAGGACTCTAAAACAGACTCCAAGCGCTCTGCACCCAAGAAACACCAGCAGAAGAAGAAGAAGCGTCAGGATGTCAATCCACCCTCGGACTCAGACCCAAGCTCCGATTCCAGCAATGATGACTCGTCCTCTGAGAGTTCGAATGACAGTTCGGACGGGAACCCTGGGGTTAACCTGACGACGGCCTCTACGGCTCAAGCTGGTACTACGCTCCTGACGTTCAGGCCGTACATCAACTCGAATACTCTGGGTGAGTTCGATACTAAGGCGTCACTCAGGGAACGCGTGCATTGGTGGGAGCGTTTTGCGAACATGACGGCTCAGGGAGGTTGGTCTACGAATATGCGAATTCAGGAACTCAAGTTGAAACTCTCGGGAGCTGCGCGTGACTGGTTCAACCAGTTGCCCAAACACACTCAGCGTGACTGGAAGGAGTTGGCGTCTACATTCAGGAAGAAGTAATGGAAAGCGCGCTCGTCGTACTCTGAACGTTACTTCACGATGGAGATGAAGAACTCAGAGAGCGCCCTGGATTTCTTTTATCGTCTGAATTCCGCCGCTGGCAAGGCTGACATTGACTTTCGCAAGTCTTCGAAGCGCCTGGAGAAACATATCCGGAGGTTCATCACGAAACTCAGGGACACGCGCCTCAAGACGTCGCTGCAGGGCCAGAGATTCAGGAGTATCGCTATCTAGAGTACGCTCTGGAACAGGACGAAGATGTCTGGAGCCGCAGCGACCATGATGCTCCGCCACCCAGAGTTCGTGACTTTCGTGCCGACAACATTCCTCAGGGACGTTTCAAGCCGAAGCGACAAGGACGTGCGTATGTGACTAGGGGCGATGTCTCTGACTCTGAGTCAGACGAAGACCCTGAAATTCACGCGCGTTTCCAGGAAATCACGGACGAACCCAGAGTTTCAGCCCGAAGTGTGAGCGCGAATTCAGGGTCAACTCGTGAGATCTCTGGAGAAGAAGCTTCTACGCCTAGCGCTGGGAGTCTGGCGAGTATGATGGGTGCCGAGTGGACTCAGACGCTGACGAACGAGGTCTATCGCGTGATGGATAACATGGGATGGCGTCCACCGAACGCCCAACCAGGACCGAACGCGAACTCTGGATTCCGTTCCCCTCGCCGCGAAAACCCGAATTGGGACAAGTTCTGCGAGAAGTGCGGCAAGTGGGGGCACCCAGAGGAAAACTGCTGGAAAGAAGTGAAGTGTGATCGCTGCCTGGAAGTGGGTCATCCGACTCACTTGTGTCGCGCGCAACCGTGCGAGAACTGTGGCAAACGGCATCTCGGGAAACCGTGTGAAGACTGGAAGACACTGGAAGCTGTGAAGAAACTCGCCCGCCAAGGTGCACTGAAGGACATGCCGAGCCAAATCCTGGATAAACTCCTGGATGGCGAAGCAAACTCTGGGAGGCCGTCAAACCAATAAGCCCGCTGGGTGGGGACCCAGTACGCGCCGGGCTGAAGAAGGCCCCAGAGTTATGTGTTCTAGTGTATGTAGGCCCGGAGCTGAGAACAAGAACCCAAGATAACCAACAATGCATGACTACTTTGACTCAGGATTTCATGACTTCCCCTGAAAATCAGCATCCTGAACAAGCGAACTCTGGGTCGGTGAATTCTGAAGAATTGTGGAGTACAAGCTGAACCCTGGAGAGCGCTACGGATGGTGGGAAAACAATGATCCTGACCCAAAGAAACGTGATGTGGCGATGGTGCATGGCGCTGTGAACGACTGCCGGACGAGAGTTCTCCTGGATACCGGTGCGACTGTGAATATTGTGAGCTTCGACTTAGCGCGTAAGCTCGGACTCACACTCAAGTCGCACAAGCAAACCAAGGTGTCTGGCATGGGAGGCGTTCCGACGTACATCGGTGCCAGTGCTCAGGTGAAGATTACTCTCGGTTCGAGGGTGATATATCTCCTGGATATCTGGATTGCTAACATCGGCGAAGGGATCGAAGTTCTTCTGGGTATGAGTTTCATGTTTGCAGCTAGAGTGAGGATCAGTGTTCGCGAAGGTCTCGTGACACTTCCGGATGAAGAGGCGATCATGATGTGTGGATGGACTCCATAGGATCGCCTGGGTGTCGACATGCCTGTGGAAACCACAGGTAGTTGGTACCTGGCCCCTGGGGAATCCAAGGTGGTGAAGATCTCGTATGGACCGACGAACCCACAGCGTGAGGTTGTGTGGGCAGGACGAGGTGACCGCTGGGTAACGCACCTGATTTACGCTGCGAGATCCTGGCCGGTCGCCGTGAAGGTGGTCAACATCTCGGACAAGGACGTCTGGATTCACAACAGAACGCCAGTCGCCCGAATTGTGGAGTACGGCTTCTTCCCACGTGCTGGACGCTTTGTGGGCCCTGGTTCGTTTGCGTATCGGGAGTGGCAGACGCTTATTCTGGAGAGTGTTCAGTCGCGTGAGGGCAGACTTCGGGCGGAACGCCTGGCTGCGCTTGAGCCATCCTGTGTCGAGACCCCAGAGTATCAGTGGCCTACGAAGATTCTGCCGCGACCTGCAAAGGGCCCCGACATGGCACTGCTTGCCTCGATTCTCAGGAAACCGAAGCCTCGTCGCGTGCGCTTCGCTGAAGACGCTGCAACTCAGACTGAAGGAGTGCCTCCTGAAGACCCTCCTGAACTCCGAGACGTTGCTGTTGATACGAGTGACTTGGGTGACGTTCTGAAGGAGGCGGTGACCGATGTTGCCTCGCAGACTGTCGGAACCCCAGAGGGCATGAGTCCTGAAGGTGATACGGCCGCTGAAACCCTGAGTTTACAGGTTGAAGTTGGCAGTGATTATCAGGGTCAGTGGTGCGACGAAGGTGATTCTCTGGGATTCGATGTGGATGACGACGATTCTCAGGGTGCTGTTGAAGATTACTGGGATCCCGATCTCAGGGACGCCGGGAACTCCGTTGGAGAAGCTGAAGCAGGAATATGAGCGCTGCATGCGGCTTTCGACAGAGGACCTCGGCTACGAGCCTGCGGTCTACATACGTGAAGGAAGTGAGTTGCTCTCTTAGTTGCGTGACCAGTTGGTTATGCTTCCTGAGATGCGTGACTTGACCCCTGAGGGCAAGATCGAGGAGGCAGATGTTGGAGTCCCTGGGAAAACGACGCCCGAGATGGAAGACCAAGTGAGGCAATTCTGGAATATCATCGGAAGATCTTCTTGGGAGACGGCAATGCAGCTCCCCCGCCTGCCCGTGGAGTGGTTTGTGACCTGGATGTAGGCGACGCTAAACCTGTTGCCCAGCGTCCAAGGTCCATTGCACCACACCTGTGGACTAAGGTGTATGAACTTCTGAAGAAGCTTCTGGAGAACGGGCTGATCGAGACTTCTACGTCCCCCTGGGCATCTCCAATCGTGATCGTCCTCAAGAAGAATGGCGTCGACATCCGGATGTGCATCGACTATCGCGTGGTGAATGGCTTTATCAAGCTCTCACACTATCCGCTGCCGCTTATTGATGATCTTTTGATTGGTTTTGAGTCGGCGATGTGGTTTATGAGCTTGGACATGGCGAGTGGTTTCTGGGCTATCAAGATGACCGAGAGAGCCAAGTTGATCTCTGCGTTCGTCTGTCCCTCTGGGCACTACCAGCGGGTCAGAATGCCGTTTGGCCTCAAGAACGCGCCGCTGATCTACCAGGCAGTTCTCAATAACTGTCTGTGGGGATTTCTGCGGCTTTCCCCTGAGGAAGAAGCTGAGGTCGACCAAGATGTCTTGGAATTTTTGGGGTTGAACTCTGGGGAACCCAGAGTTTCAGGTGAAAATGCACCGCGACTTTCAGTGTTGACGGATGAGATGACTGTTTTTCAGCGTAACATCCCGGCTCCCTCTCAGATGGGCCCTGTCCTGGGTCGAAGCTCGTATATCGACGACATCGCCCACGGTGCGCCTACGTGGGAGCAGCTGTGCCAGGATCTGAACGCGCTGCTCTTCCGACTACGTTTCTGGAATATCTCTGTGAGTCTTCCCAAGAGCGAATTCGGGAAGTTGTCCATTCCGTACCTCTCTCACGAGATTAGTACTGAGGGCATCCGAGCGACCCCTAAAATCGCGAAGGGGGTCCAAGACTTGCCGTTCCCGACGACACTGAAAGGCGTCCAGAGTTTCATGGGGAGTCTGAATTACTACAACAAGTTCATTGAAGATCTGCCCGTGATCGCGGCCGTCCTGTACGAGCTGACTGAGGAACAAGTGAAATCCAGGAGAGACCTGTCGAGAGCCCAGGAAGCCTTTGAAATCCTGAAGCACAAGATTGTTTCGACTCCGTTACTCAGACATCCTGATCGTTCAAGGCCCTTCGTGATTATTCCCCACGCGAACCCGTGGGCAGCATCCGCTGTGTTGGGTCAGGAGTACGACGGGATTGTGCACCCGGTTCGATTCACAGGTCGCGTCCTGAATGACGCTGAGCTGCGGTATCACATTGCGGAAAAGGAGGTGATTGCTATCCTGAGAGTCATGGAGGTGTTTCGCACTTTGGTTGAAGCATTACGCTCACGAAGATTTTCAGGGTGGGCACCAGGGGATCACGAGGACGTACGAGAAGCTGCGCTCTGAGTTCTACTGGCACGACATGTACGCTGATGTTGAAGTTTTCGTCAAAGAGTGTGTGGATTGCGCCAGCGGCAAGGGGCGCCCTCAGAATCCAGGGCCTTCCCCTGGGAACATCGAACCGAGGCGCCCTTTTGAAGTTGTGTCTATGGATTTCGCGACACACTTGCCTAAGTCGGACCGTGGGAACACGTTCCTGCTGCTTTTTCAGGATGCGTTCTCAGGATTCGTCATGTGTAAACCCATGAGTTCCACCACGGCGCAAGATGTCGCTGAAGTGTACGAAGAGCAGGTCTTCAGGAGATTCGGTGCGAGCTCGATGCTGAGGCACGACCAAGACCCAAGGTTCATGACTGAGGTGTTCACGCGCTTCCGTGAACTTTTGGGTAGCAAGCAGCGAGCCACTCTGGCGTATCGCCCCCAGGCGAACGGACAACAGGAGCGGTCGGTGCAGACTGTCGTGCGCAGCATTCGAGCGTACATTGCTGAGGCGGACCAGAGTGACTGGGACGACCATGCTGAGCGCCTGATGTTTGCCCTGAATACATCGTTCGATGCCACTCGCCTGGGCACTCCGTTTTATCTGGTGCACGGCTGGGACACACACGGCACGGTGTCTGCAATGTTAGGACCCAGGCCCTCGAGTATCCAGGAGCGCACTGCGTACGAGTGGCGCAGGAAGCTACAGCGTGACTATAGTTATGCACAAGCTTGCGCAGAGGATCTTCAGAAGAAGGCCAAGCGCGCGCGCTCTGCCGAACAAACCAGGAAGTGGAGAGAGCTGTCCGAACGACTGATGGCAGGATTCGCAGCCGGTGATGCTGTGTGGCTGTATATACCCAAAGTGCAGCCCAGGCTGAGCCGCAAACTGGCTCACATGTGGCATGGCCCCTTCAGAATTCAGGAAATCCATGACAACTTCCGCGTGAAACTCAGGGTCGAGAACACAGGATATCGCGTGAATCCCTGGGTACACGTGAGCCGTTTGAAACCCAGAGCACTATTCCCGAAGCGGCCCACTGTGGAGATCGACGTGGACGAGGATGATGACTTTGATGCGGCGCTGTTGCCTGAAGACAGTTGGGAGCCCGACGCTGCGAACGATGAGTACGAAGTTGAGCGAATCCTGGATTTGCGATGGATTAAGCGGGCTCGGACAGCGAGACGAATTCGTGAGTACCTTGTGAAGTGGAAGGGGTATGATGAGACCGAGTGGCTGCCTGTGTCGAAGCTCAACTGTGGTGCCCTGCTCTACGAATTCAATCAAGGCGCAAGAGCGCGGGCCCGTTTCCAGGCCATGCAGGCTGGAGATGATCACCCAGGAGTCTAGCACTATGGGGTGGCAATGACCCAGAGTTACACGTGATATTCAGGGGAAACTCTGGGTGACACTGTGAAACTCTGGGGAAAATCGACAGAATGTGTGAATATTGGAGACGGAAAACGTGAATGTGATTTGACTTGATTTGATTATGGAGAAGGTGATGCTGCTGAGGCGTTGGCAGTGTGTGAGAAGGAAGGTGAAGGCGAACGACGTGGACATAGGACACCGATCCCAGCGTCGGCGCCACAGACTTCCTTCAACCCCTGAAGATCCTCGTCGGAGAGCTCCTCAAAGCCGACCAACGTGGTCGCGCCGCCGTAGCCTTCCATGGCGAACGCGCCCGCGCGAATGTCGTTCACGATCCCTGGGATCCCCACGAGATACGCGTTGGTCTTGAGATTCGGCGGAGCCGGCAGTTTCCAGTGCGGGGGGGCGTTCAGGGGCCAGGAATTCAGGGGGATCGACCTCCTCCTGCCGAAGCATGCCTGCGAAAATGAGTCCCCTGACTTCCTCTAGCGTCGCGTGTCGTGGTAACTTGAACTCAGGGGCGCCCTCCATGTCCACGTCCGGAGCCACGCCGCCTGCGTCTGGAGCATTGGACTCTGAGTTCGCGTCACCAGTTTCCTGGGTTGCAGCGTCAGTCGAGGCGTTGCCATCGGCCTCGCGCATGTCCGCGTCGGAGGTCTTGCCGGTGGCGCTGGAGAAGGAGACGCGCTTGGTCACGCCCGTCTTTGTGCTGCCCGTCGAAGTGTCGCCGGACGCTGAGTTACCCGCCTGGCCGCTGCCGCCGCCTGCTGGTGCGGTGCTCGCAGGGGCGTCGCCGGTGCGCTGCTGTGTCGGAGGTGGCGCGCTGCCGGGGGGCACCGTGCCTTGAGCTGGCGCCGTCGCTTGCTTGCCGTCCGAAGTCGCGCTCTCCGCCATGTTGACGATCTGCGAAATGGCGATGTGGCCGCGCATTGCCCGTTGGAGTTTTTGCGTTTGAGAGGAGAACCTTGAAGATAGGTCCTGACCAACCGTTGGGGAGACAGGGTGCCGCCAAAGTGAGTGAAACCCTGGGAGTCGACAGAGTGCAACGGCCGTATCGAAGTCGACGGTGGATGGACCTGTGTGTTTTTGTGGCCTGGCCATGGTTCACCAGTTCGGAGCGATTTCCTCTTTGATGGACCGTGAAAGTTAATTTAAATCGTTAAGGCCCTGTGGCCGACCGTCTGGGCAGTGCCCAAGGCGGTGCTAGAGTAAATCAACCTGATTGGTCAATCCACTTCAAGTTGAAGTGAATTGACGTGCGTCATACAAACGTCAATGTAGTTGATAGAGATAATGCACCATGTGCATGTTTTTTCCTTGTCATGAGTGAAGTTTTTTCCTTGTCATGAGTGAAGGTGCCTAAGCTAGACTAATGCTTACGCCCTAGCCTTGCACTTGAACGGGGCGGGCCGACGACGTGCTCGTCACGTCTCGATCATTACAGTATCAGCAGTAACCTTCGACCAGGCGTCCTCACACCACATCAAAGCGGTAAGAACGTCAACCTTATAAGGCTCATCTACTCCTTCTCCTATTTGGTCGAGCGCATACAACATTTTCTCCAATAATACATACCTCTTGATACAGTGGATAATACCTTGGTTGGTAGGTCGAGGCTTTGCTCGCAAATGAGGAAGTGAACGCTTTTAAAGGAAATCAAAGTGGCGAAAGCGCGCCAATATTCAAATTACTGCTGAATACGACGTCACGAGATTAATTGATTTTTAGCTCAGTACCTTTGCTCATCACCATCTCGTCACCTCGTAAGCCCAGAATTATAAATTATACAAGGGTATTAGCTGTAGACCCGTCCGGTATTCACGCACATTACTGTATAGGTTTGTGTGATACACATGAGATGCTGTGCCACATTAAATTCGATTTACATATATGGGTTTGTGGACATAACCCTAGATCATGTGGCATACACCAGTCTCGAATTTGACACGCAATCATTTCGGCGATTTCTCCAAGAGCATAGATGAGCGTGAGGTGGTCAATGTCAGTTGGCAAATTGACCGCGGGTCCGCAACCCACCTACCCATGTCGGTCACCACAGAAATCCCAAGCGCTCCGACCACCGCCTTGGCCGTGACGCTCTGCGTGCTGGCACTCACGCCCAAGATCATGTCGGTACTTGCCAGTGCGCACTTCAAGCTCACCGCGGAGCGACCAAAGCTCGTGTTCAAGTCTACGCCCAAGAACGAGCGGTTGCTGGCCAACTGCGTGCACCTCGTCAAGAAGAAGTTCTACCCGCTGTGGTATCTGTTCAACGGCCACTTGCAGACGCTGCAGTTGTCCTGGGCAAATGAGATGGAGCCCACGCCCGCCATCGCCTACGAGCGCCAGTTGCTGGATATGCCCGACGGCGGAGTAGTGTCCTTGGATTGGGCGCTATTGCCGTCGACTACCACGAAGGATACCAAGGAATCGCTGGAGGAGCGCGTTGACAGCAACAAGAAGACCGTGCTGATTCTACCAGGTCTGACGGGTGGCAGCGGCGAACATTACATTCGCAGCGCCGTCGAGCGACTGAACGCCTTGGGCTGGCAGTGCGTGGTGTTAAACTCGCGAGGATGCCAGAACACTCCGCTCCGGACCCCGCGTTTGTTCTGCATCGCGTATACGGACGACTTGCGCTACGTGGCTCGATACCTCGCGGACAAGTACAACTTCGCCGACGAGGCTTTCGTCGGACTGGGGTTCTCCATGGGCTCGAACGTGCTGGTGAAGTATCTGGGCGAAGACGGGGATCAGGCGCGACTGACTGCAGCGATCTCAGTCGGGAACCCGTTCAACATGCCCAAGTGCTCGGAGAACATTGAGGGGCCGCTCTTCAACCGCCTGACGTACAGCCGCGTGCTGAGCGCAGGACTGCGCGACCTCTTCTTTAACCGCAGCAACGCACATGAGGTGTTCCGCGACTATCCGGGCATCGATGTGGAGGCGCTCAAGAAGGTCACGAAGGTGTCGGAGTTTGACGAGCTGTTCACGATCAAGCACTTCAACTATAAGAGCGTGGACGAGTTCTACCAGGACGGGTCGTGCGTCACGCGGCTGCCCAAGGTCACGGTGCCTCTGCTGTGCCTTAATGCCGAGGATGATCCCATCAGCGTGGCCACCTCGCTGCCAACGAAGGAGGAGGTCGAGGCTAACGAGAACATTATCCTTTGCACGACCAAGAGCGGCGGTCACCTCGCATTCTACGAGGGAAACTACGACGAAGGCGAAGAGGAGAACGTTAAGGCCCAGGAAACCAAGCCCAAGCTGCGCCCATGGTCCGTCAAAGTCATCGGTGAGTTTGCGGAGAGCGTTCTCCAGTGCAAGCAGGTGGAGAAAGCCCTATCGTAAGTATTTGGAGCTTATAGAGTGCTTCGAGGCGCACCGTTTCAAATCTAGTTTATATTGACCTACTACACGGTCGAGATGATGGAGGGCAAGGTACACGGTCACTATAGCATTGATTGATGAGGCTTCCAGTGGGGGACTCACGTGAAGTTTTACGTGTGCAATGCATAGATCCAGTGGCTCCGTGACTTGGGTCTCAGTCACGACAAGATCAACGTCGTCATTAAGCGCCACTCCAATAGGTAAACATTGACAGCTCGTTCGAATTGGTTACATCGATTGCGTTCAGTTTAAATGCAAGTTTTCTTCACACGGTTACGGTATCACGCCAGTGACTTTCGTCGAAAAACTCAGGGCATCTCCCCGCTACGATACCATAAACTCTCGATCAAAAGCCGACGTACCGATCTGAATAAATATGCTTTGACACAATAGCCTAAGAATAACTAGCTATAAAGACTCATGATATCTAGATACGCAAAAAGGGACTTGCTCAAGTGAAACGCAGTTCGTGTGTAAACGGCATGAAGTTGGAGCAAACCTGCTTCGATCGGGGAAATTAGTGTTTTGACGGTATGGTCCAGGTTGGAAACAAGTCTGCTTCGATCGGGGAGGTTCGTGCGCAGGTTTGGCAAAGTCGCCGAATCGGCAGAGCGTCGACAATGAAGTCAAGTGGTAGTGATTGATGCGCTTCTTGTCGGCGCGCGTCAATCGCTGCCGAGCCTGAACCACATCCGATGCGGTATCGCCTTCAGGCAGAACACAGTTGCGCGAGTTTGGGCGGCGATTCTGGACAAGCAAATCGGAAAGCCATACCAACTGCGTTAGACTCGAAACGTAAATTGGGAAGTAGTAGTTCCAACCATTTCGTGGGGTTCACGATATCTACCTATTGTAGATGGATAATTTCAAGATATCTAGAACTAATTCTATCTAGAATTTCAATAATAATAAAAAATAAAATAAACAGACTCCAACACAAATTGAATTATTTCAACCAAACGAGTTACTATACTACAACTACCGAACCAAGCTTCGGAAACAAATTCACAATCCGGCGCAAGACGAAGAAAAAAAAATCACGAAAAACCAGCTTCAAAAAGAAGAAAGCATTGCGTTCCGAGTGTAAATTCTACGCCACTGCGCCAAAGCAGAAACTTGGTCGATCCAATACACCAGGTGGCGCATGTTGTCGCGAGTTGGTGCAGTTCCCCTACCGAAGATATCTCAATGAAATCCTCGGCTGCATGCAGAACCTCCACCATGTACTAGCCAGCTCGAGGTTTGTCGGGTTCTTTGCTGCCGGTTGAATCCCATTCTTGCGAGAGATGTCCGCCATGTTCATTCCGCTCCGTCGAGCAAGAAATGCGACTTACTTGCAAGTTAAAAAAGGAAATATAAAAGTAGCAATATAGCTATGCAATAAATGTAGCTGTATTATTGTTTATTTGAAAATTATGGATATATCATCCACATCTTCTTTGTGCGACGCGCGGCCTTGCATCAAGGCAAAGCGCCAATTTAGGAGAGAGTGCTCAGTTTAAGAGAGACCTTTTCAGCCAGTAATAGTGCAGTATTCTTTAATCAAAGCGCTATGATTGGTCAATAACCTTTTATGAACAGAGACGCCAGCATTTGCATACAAACTTCAAGCTTAAATCTCTCTTAAACTGGAGCACCTGCTATCCGAGACGTCTTCATAACTTGCTTGGTTTTGTGTTGCCTTCACAACGTTTTTGATCAGTTGTAGATTCATAAATAGTCGAAACCGTCCTCTTTCTGCTGGTGCCAAAACCATCGTTATGCGCCAAAAAATGACGCCGGGGCGACAAAACAAAATTGACACTCCGAAATCTCTCTTAAGCTGGCGCTTTGCCTTACGAGCAGGTAAGAAAAAGTAGGCAATTTAAGCGGTTTTCATTTAACGTATAATACCGAATAGTATGTCCTAAGGTATTAGAGTCCCCTGCGAATAGAGCGCCCTATGGTGAGGGCATACTATAACAATAGAGTGCCATCAAATAGAGTGCCATTTATTAGAGCGCCGTTCCGAATAGGCTGCCGTCGAACTGACAGACTGTACATACACGTTGATATTATACATGTTGAATGCGTTGGGTAGCTACTTACCGCGCTCAACTGCGATGCCATTCCGGCATTGATCGCGCTGCAAGACGACATCGTGCCAGTTTTGCTTTTTCAGGAGCACAGACAATCAACCATACGACTCGACATCAAAATGCAATCTTTTGAGTGGATTGCCAGCGCAAAACTGGTTAATAATCGGAAGTGTAGAGTAGTAGGAGAACCTGCACCCCGATTGCATGACCGAATTCGATGGGTTTGCGTTTCGGCCCTCCTCAAGAATAGTATGCCGCATACTAATGGTATTATACGTTATAGATTTTTAAATGCCTGGTCCTTTTCGCTATGTGCTCCACACAACAGTAGTGTGCGCCACAAGAACAACTCCAAGTTGAAGTTTGGGTCATCAGATCTTCGCAGCTCACTCACTCACTCACTTGCTAATCCACCACCAAGAAGCCGTCAAAGCCTACACCCCTACACCCCCACACGCCCGATGTCCGCGTCCCCCACCAAGAAGCAGAAGGTGGCCGGCCCCTTGACGGCGCACAACCTGATCGACGGCGCGTTCGTGCCGCCCTCGGGGGGCGACTACCTCAACGTCATCAGCCCCAGCAGCAGCCAAGTGATCGGCAAGTGCGCGCTGTCCACGGCCGCGGACGTGCAGCTGGCGGTGGCCAAGGGCCAAGAGGCCTTCAAGCAGTGGCGCCAGACGACCGTCAAGGCGCGCGCGGCCATCATGCTCAAGTTCCACGCGCTCATGGTGCAGCACCAAGGTGGGAGATAGTTAGAGGGCCCTGAGAACAAATTAGAGGGGTGTTTCATTAACATTGGGGTGTATTTGGGGGGTGGCAGACGAGCTGGCGGACATTGTGGTGCAGGAGAACGGCAAGAACCGCACGGAGGCGCTCGCCAGCGTGCTCAAGGGCAACGAGACGGTGGAGTACGCCTGCAGTCTGCCGCAGCTGGTGCAGGGCCGCACGCTGCAGGTGTCGCGCGGCATCTCGTGCCAAGAGGTGCGCGATCCGCTGGGCGTCGTGGCCTGCGTCGTGCCCTTCAACTTCCCCATTATGGTGCCGATGTGGACGGTCCCCATCGCGTTGACCATGGGCAACTGCGTCATCCTGAAGCCGTCGGAGAAGGTGGGCGCTGAGATCTTTGTGTTGTTATTTTAATATGAGACGGTTGAGCTGATTCTTGCGTTAATCGTAGGTTCCTCTGACTATGGCGCGCGTGGCGGAGCTGCTGCTGGAAGCTGGTGTCCCCAAGGGCGTCTTCCAGGTGAGTTTAGTTGTGTGTGTCCAATGCTGGAACTATTGCTGATGGTTTGGATGGTTGTGACTATGGTTTTAGATCATCAACGGAACGGTGGACCCTGTCAACAGCTTGTGCGACCACCCTGGCGTTGCCGCTGTCACGTTCGTTGGCTCGAGTCGCGTGGCGCAGCTCGTTGCTCGTCGATGCCGCGCTCTGGACAAGCGTGTGCTCGCTCTGGGTGGCGCAAAGAACCACTTGGTGGCTCTTCCGGACGCAGATATTGATGTCGCCTCCAAGGATATTGTTGCGTCGTACGCTGGTTGTGCGGGACAGCGCTGCATGGCTGCTTCTGTGCTTTTGCTCGTGGGGGATTGCAATGCGCTGCTCGACATGATCGTTGAGAAGTCGAAGGAGCTGGCTCGCGGAACTGAGGCTGGGCAGGTTGGTGCGCTTATTGATGGAGGCTCGAAGACGCGCGTGCTCAAGTACATCAACGAGGCCGAGGCTGCTGGTGCCAAAGTTCTGGTGGATGGTCGGTCGTGGGCCGAGGAGACGAACGGATTCTGGGTGGGACCTACGGTGCTGCTCCACGCAAGCCCGAACGACGCTGCCATGAAGGACGAGATCTTCGGTCCTGTGCTTTCGGTGTATCGTGTGAGCTCTTTCGACGAGGCTCTTCAGATCGAAAACGGAAACGACTACGGCAATGCAGCCGCGATCTACACGTCGAACGGGGCCTATGCTGAATATTTCCAGTCGCGCTTCCGCGCCGGCATGATTGGGGTCAACATCGGCATTCCCGTGCCACGTGAGCCGTTCAGCTTCGGCGGTATGTACGGCACCAAGAGCAAATACGGCGACATGGACATCACGGGCGATGGCTGCGTTGAGTTTTTCTCCACGCGCCGCAAGATCACGACCAAATGGAGCACGGTGATCCACTCGGGCGACGCGGCCAACTTCAGTGGCCAGATGTGAGCAATTGAGAGCTCTTACGACGAACGATTTTTCTTGTGCAAGATGAGTTTGGCCAAGTGTACAACCCCGCTTGATCGAGCCACAGAAAGAAAAAGCTTACAGATTCCAGTTCTTCGTCGGTATGAGTGTTTTGTTAAGCACAACACCTATTCGTAAAGTTATTGGACTTGGAACAAGCCGACAACTTGGTACTCAACTCATGCACGGCATTCAAATTCTGAGCAACACCTCCGTCGTCACAATGAACAACTTAAGTCCTTGCTGTCAGTTTAGTCGCGTACAGGACAAGAAGGGGCTGTGCGGTTGGAATGGGGTCGGAAAGCGTGTGTAGTACAACTTGCGCGCGTTATGAGCGTCCTGCTACGCGTCAACGCTGTCGGCCGCGTTGGTGGGGGCAAAGCACAGCGTGACAGCGATCGCGGCGATGAGAAGCGTCTTGGCGAACTGCATCTTGAAGCGTGGTCTCTCTTGCGTGGGTCGTAGCGAATTGGAAAGTGACGGTGAGAACACCGTCTAAAGTTTGCGTCAAACGATAATCGTAGCAGCTTCTGGCTCGCTTACACGTACTTGCCGTAGGGTGCGATTTGACAGACGGCAGGCATCAAAGTTTGCGTTAGATCTGCGGGGTGCCCGCGAAGCAGGGCCGCGCGGTATTGCGGAGGTGGGCCCAGCGACGAGCATTCCAGCGAACGGACCCGTTGCCGCAACTCGGAGTTAGTTTTCTTTTTGCGGGGGTCTGGGGCAGAACACCTTTTAGCACATCAGATCCAATCTCAGATCTGTACCGTATATGACCCCAACTGGAGGTTACCGTGCTCGCGATATCCCTGCAGCGGCAACATTCGCGAGATAAAAGAGATTGTATATGCTTTTTCGGCCCTCCATTTTTCTAGTGACGTGAATTACTATGAAACACGTACTTATTAATAAAAAACAGTATTACTAAGTTTTTTTTACACGACGACTACATCAACAGAGGGCTAGTACGACTTCGCGCGTTCTGGGATCGGAAGTCCCCTACCAGCTTTCCGAAGATTGAGCTCAGACATTCGTTCAAACTCGCTGCCACCGTTATCTTGATCGAAAGCCAACTCCTCGCGGGCGATCGCCACTGTGTCGCTCCCTAATATGTCCTCAACGCACCCGCCACAAAACGGACGCTTCTTCTCGAGAACGGTGCGGCCGTCAGACGCCATAACATAAACGATCTTCTTTACAGTACATCGGGTGCACATGAGTTGCATGCAGCTCTGGCAGGTTTCGCGGCTTGTACCAAGAAACCCGAAGCTGTTGAGGCACAAAGTGCAAGCCCCTGGACGAATAGATGACGATGGAGACGCTTTGGCATTAGGAGGCAACCCAAAGCTGGAGCTTGAGCATGTACTTGAGCTGGAGCTACTCGCGTCGGAGCTTCTACCGTCGAGACTGTTTCTGCGCAGCTTCCAGACGAGTTTCTTCATGCGTGCACACTCCACTTTGCGTCCAAACGACAGCCACTGCGACGCCAGTGCCTGCAGAGATACATTATTCAGCATCTCGTTCTTGGTCGGGAAGTCGAAAAACCCTCGCACGTAGCACTCGACAGTCGTCGGCGTCTTCTGTTTATACAGCGAGCACACCGACATGTTGCCTCGCAAGACACCTTGGCTCTTGAACTGTGGGAGTTCCGAGAACGCGACTGAGTGAGCGAAGTTGTATCCAACGCGCTCGCCCTTGCTCGAGTGCACGACTCCGGTCGCATCCAGCGAGATGTAGTCGCGTCCGTGGTAGAGCTTCCACTTGATGCCGACGTGGTGGAACGGATCCTCCACTGAGGCCTCTTCCAGCTGGCACAGCATCTTGGTATCCAGCATCCCGTCATTGACACATCTCGACTTGATCTTCAGCGCAGCGTCCGTGGGTGCCACAACGCCGTACATGACGTCCTCGACGGTCCCGTCCACCGTTCCGAACAGCAACAATGACGGCGTGAATGGTGCTTCGCCACGCCCAGAGCCCGGGCGTTCACGGTAGATCCTGAGTCCATCTTTGCGCCGCATCTCCTTCCACTGCCCCGTGGCCGAGTCCGGGTACCCGTTCTTGGTGACTAGCAGGGTGTTGCACTGCTCCAGGTTGTGCGCGACCAGAGTGCTGGCCAGATCTCGTAGCATGACTCGATCTGCATCGGAGACCGACAGCTCCGGTAGCAGATCCACCAGCCTGCTCTTCATTCTTTTGGAGCAGAAAACACAGCGGAGACTGTCGTGTCCGTGAGCAGAAGTCAAAGTGAGCCATCTTCCAAGTCGGGCATTCCGCGGAGCTGAACCGATGTCGGAGAGAGCGAGCCGAGGCTTTCGGAGGTGCGAGATGAGCGCCGCAACTTGCCGCTGCAGCATATACGCGTCATGCTTGGCGCAGGCCAATGCGCACGAAGAGACGCGAGTGGGATGCGCCATCGCCTGTCGGCCCCACGTTGAAGTGTAGGCGCATAGCCGCGCGGCGCTGATGTGTGATTGGCCCATCCCATCGTGAAAAATCGATGATTGGGTGGGCGAAAAATACTTGAAAAGTCGCTGAAGGAGATGGCTACAACTTTTTGAGAATGGATACTCTTACATGTTCATTCATACATGAGGAGTCTCCGAATGGACTCTATCATAGCGAGATCTCGACGGGGTCGCTGTCGCGGCGCATGTTGACGAGCTCGTCCCGTGCGATCGCGACGGCGTCGCTCTGCACGACCTCGTGGATGCATCTGAAGCAAAAGGTGCGCTTCTTCTCGAGGATGGAGCAGTGATCGGGCCCCATGACGCACACGAGCTTCTTGACGCAGCAGCGCGAGCACACGCTGTGGTCGCAGCTCTTGCAGGTCTTCCTCCGGCCCGGGATGAAGCTGAAGCTCTTGGCGCACACGCGGCACGTGGCGTCGGTGGACTTGTGCTTTGGCCGCTCGGCCGCGAGCTGGATCAGGTCCGAGTCGTCGCTGTGCTTGCGCAGCCGCCACGCCAGCTTCTTCATCTGCGCGCACTCCATGTTGCGCGAGAACGACAGCCACTGAGTGGCGATCGTCTGCAGGGCGAGGATGGCGTTGCTGTGGGTGCCGCTCGACAGGTCGAAGAACCCGCGCGTGTAGCACTCGACTGTGTGGTTGGCCTTCTGTCGGTAGAGTGAGCACACGGACATGTTTCCCCGTGCAATGCCGAGGTCGGTGAACGCTGGTAGTTGCGGGAAACCCACGGAGTGCGAGACGTTGTAGCCGACGCGTTCTCCCCAAGGAGTTCGGATGATCCCGGTCGTGTCCAGCGTCACGTAGTCGCGGTCTTCGTAGAGTCTCCACTGGAGGCTCACGTGGTGGAACGGGTCGTCAACCGTAGGAGATACCAGCTCCTCCAGCACTTTGCTGTCGACGACGCCGTCTCGAATACAGGAGGATTTAATCTTCAGCGACTCGTCCGTCGGCGCCAGAACGCCGTACATGATGTCGTCCAACTTGCCGACTACCGAGCCCAATAGCAAGAGTGACGGGATGGCTGGTGGTGTATCGGTCGCCGAACGGGGGCGCTCGCGGTAGATGCGGATGCCCTCGACCTTGCGGGTGGGGACCCAGAGCCGACTGTCCGGGTGACCGTCCTTGCTGACGCAGAGGTTGTTGTACTGGTCGAGGTTGTGCGTGACGAGGGTCGTCGCCAGCTCTTGGAGCAGCCTCTGGTCCGACTCGGGGATCAGCAGAACCGGCAGGAACTTGGAGATGGCCACGGGCTTCGGCATCGTCTCGGGTCTCGGGTTGTTGGTGGCAAGTCTAGCAATGGCCTTTTCAGAGGCACGCGGGGATCCGGACAGGAGCCTCGTGCTCCGACTCGAAGACGGTAAGCACTCCACTCGTGGATAAGCCTGCGCCTCACCAAATTTTCTGAGGTTCTGCACGCTACGCTAGTACGCCGCTCCGTAAGCAGTGGCGGATCCAGCGGAGACCTGGCCACTGACTTGACCGATCTTGGCGTTAAGCGTGTCAACTTCTAGTCACCTCGGAATGAATGGAACGCAACAAAAAGGTTTTTGACGGGCATTCATATTCGGAAATGCTAAACGCACGGGCGTTCAACTCATAAGATGCTACGGAGAAAATGTAGGAACTGCAAAACAACCGAGAGGCTGCTCGTCCACAATGGCGAGCAGCGCACGAACCTGAGGCGGACAGAGCCGCTCCTTGCAAAAAAGAAATGAAAGTGTAGAGTGCGACACACGCTGTCGGGGATGACCCATATCCTGCAGACGTCGCTTAGCTTGTGCGCACGCGCGCGGCGTCGGCCATGCTCTTCCAGTTGGTCTCGCAGATCTTGATGAAGGACACCACGCAGCCGAAGAAGATGCCGGCCGTGAGACCGAGCCACATCCCCTCGACGCCCAGCTCCATGCGGAAGGCTAAGTACACGCCGAAGGGCAAGCCAATCACGAAATACGCAAACAGGTTGATGTATGCGCCCAGCACGAGGCGTCCTGTACCGCGGAAGACGCCTTGCATGACGGCGTTGATGGCGTCTAACATCTGGTATGGCATGAGGAACAGCAGTGCATGACCCGCCAGTCCGATGGACATGGCGTCGTTGATGAAGATTTCCGGGATGAAGTAGCGCGTGGCGATGATGATCACAGCGATGACGGCCGAGAGAGACACAGACAGCAACATGCCCAGCGTCGAGGCCAGCTTGGCGTGGTGGGGCTTGTTGCTGCCCAAGTAGTTGCCAACGAGCACGTTGGCGGCCACCGAGATGCCCAGGAAGAAGTTGAACGCGAATGTTGACACATTCACAAGCACCGAGTGGACGCTGATAGCGACGACGCTGTTGGGCAGCCAGCCGACGATAGCCGCCATGATCTCGAACGAAATCCATTCGAGCTCCATCATGAGCATTCCCGGCACGCCAAGAATCAGAAACTTGCCCAGGTGATCTACTGCTTCCTTCGGCTGCCAGCCCGGCCACCACTCGGCTGGGATATGCGGGTTGCTCAGGTAGAACGGGACCAAACACAACGGAAGCGCAAGCTCGGACAACAATCGCGCAATCGCCGCACCATCGAAGCCCAGCGGCGTGTAGAACGTCAGGAAGACGCCCAGCCCAAGGTTCACCAAGTTGCTGATCACCGCAATGTACACCATCGGCAGCACCACATTCTGGGCTTGCATTACCTTCTTCAACAGCTCGTAGACGTACATGGCTGGGACACCAGGCAGCAGGATCTGACTGAATCGACCCGCAAACTGCGCCACTTCTGCGGGCTGGCCGAGCATCAGAAGAACCGCCTCAGTGTACCAGTTGATGACGAAGACCGGAATCATCGCCAGGCCCAGCACGATCAAGCCACTCTGAAGGTAAATACCGAGCTTCTTCGGTTTGCCAGCTCCATACGCCTGCGAGCACAGCGTGTCCATCGCTGTCGCCAAGCCGAAGCCCACACCGATGGCACTAAGGTTCAAGACCATGGTCGACAGGGCCACACCGTCCAGATACTCCTTCGTCATAGGGGAATCCAAATGGCCCACGAGCGTCATGCTGACCAATTCCGGGAAGAACTCCAGCACATACGTGAAAATAACGGGGTACGCCAGCGTGAAGAGCTTGCGGACTTCCGTCCTGACCTCTGGGTGAGCGTCAGTCTCAGGTTCCTCGAGAATACCGGACTCAATGTCGGTCTCCGAATCCCGCGCGTAGGACTGAAGCAGTGGGAACTCCTCCTTGTCCGTGTGCGACTTCTTCGCCTTGCTGGCCGCCTTCTTCACCAGCACCTGAGACTCCCACCGATCCGCGGCCGAGAAAGACGACGAGCGGATCGGAACAGCCACGGGGCTGTCCGAGCTGTACGACGAGCTGAACGAGCTCGTGGACGTCTCGGAGTCATCCCCAGACTCCTCAGATATCTTCGAGGTCGCCTTGGCACGCGCTGCAGCGCTGCGACTTGGTCCGTTGAACTGCTTCTTGATCCTCGCTCCACCGCGCGGACTCAGCAACTGGTGCGCGTCCAAGCTCCACTTCTCGACATTTGACTTCCACGACGTTGCGCTAGACTCGTCACTCGGAGGCTCCGACTTGGCCGACTTGAGAGTGCCGTAGCCGGAGAACTGTCGCGTCATCGCAGCGCTCTTCTTCTTGAGTGGCTTGGCGTCCTGGTTGGTGGTCAGCGGTTGGAGCTTGAGCTTCCGGGCGGTCTTGACCTCGCCTCGAGGCTTGGGCTTGCCGGCCGCGTCGGCGGCCTGTTGGCTGTGCCGACGCTTGGCTTGGTCTCTGGTGCGGCCCGCAGCGGACGGAGTGGGCGCCTGGCCGCCATGGTTTCGTATTAAGCCGCTATTGCCGCTACTACTGCCACTACTGCCGGAACTGTCGCTGTCCCCGGCGCTGGAGCTGTCGTCCTCGCCGACATTGGCCACGATCATTCCCATCGTCCTCCTGGTCTGGGGCTGTTGTGCCTGGCTGGTCGTCAGTTGGGAACTGGGGCTTGGGGCCGTTGAGCAATTAAAGATTGAGGCGTCTCGCGGTCTGATGCGATGGAGAGCTGCTGCTGCTGCTTGAAACGCCTAACAAGTGGGGTATCGATTGATTCTTGGATAAGCTGACGTCGCGATAGTCACACACAAAACACAGACACAGCATAAAAGTTAGTTTGGCGGCGATATAATGCGGATTCTGGAGTGAAAAACTATGGTAAAAACCCGAAGAGGCGCCCCGTCGCTATGAATAGCAACACGGTCTCCGCTAAAGCCATACAAAAACCAAGATCAACCCGCAGGGTGGCATCTCCGTGGTATCTGATATGATGAAATGTATCACTCAAAAGTACGTACACGACGTCGAGGGTGGTCCAGGTAATGCAGTCGGCAAATTTCGCCATGCAGCGGGGGTGGCGAGGCTCCCTCTGTGTTTAGTTTCGAGCTCGCGTTGCGTGGGGACCCAAGCAAGGCGAGGCGAGCGGTGTGGTGGTTGCAAAAAGTCCTGCAACGGGGGAGTCACTCCAAGGCGTTGGGTGGGTAGCTGGACTGGGCTGAGTGCGTTCGCGCGCCGCTTGGGGCTGGTTACTGAAGGTGCGGGGTCTTTCGAGGAGACTTGCGTGCGAGAGCGGAGGTTCGGAAATGATGGACAAGTCGCGCTTGGCACGCCGGCGATTGCGTAAAAAACTGTGTTTTTAGTGGGATCGCAGAAACGAATAGCAAATATTGTAACGGATTTGACAGAGAATCAGTGTAGGCAAATACTTTTGTATGCGTTTACCTTCTGAATGTAAATATTATCGAATACGCGGAGATTGTTGTATGAGGTTGTAAAGGGTAGACCAAATATCGGGTATTGCGGACTTAACGTGGGTGGAGCAGGGGGATGTGAGCTTGCATTTCTTCCTTCCGCCCTCTGCGGACGACCACGACGTCATGACCGCGCTGGTCTGGCCTGGCCTGGCCGCGGTCTATTTCGACCCCGCGCGAGGTCAGCGCGCTGATGTTACGATTGCTTGTGTTACGCCGCTGGAGTCTGCAAAGCGCGTAGCGCAAGCAAAGCACTTCTTGTCCCGACGCCAGCTGGGGTCTCGACGCGCAACCATGGCACCAGGAGCTGCGAGACCGTCGAGGCATCGATCCTGTAAATGGCAGCCCAGCGGATACTACATGTAGAGAGAGCGTACCGAGCGCTTCGATCGGCGAGCACTTCACATGTCAAACTGCGACACATGATAAGAGACCCTGCAAAACTGGCTCATGCGCTGGTTTTTATTCTTGCATGGCGCGCTTCGATATGCATGTTCTCAGCGTTTTTTAATCGCTTTTGGCTTGCGGTGCTTGTTCGAACGCTGAATTGCAGTTCACGCAGGGCGGACCATTGCGTGCCGCTCGAGACCGAAGGAAGGCAGACAGGAAGTTGGGCCTCAACTTGAGGCAGCTTGCCTCGACGGAATCTTTGGGAGATCTCGGTGCACGCCGCCTGGCGTGAGGGCACCGGATGACCAGGATCTTCGCGTTAAAAAAATGCGAGCGAGATGAATGCATGTGGGCCACATGAAGGTTATGTGCACCACGCTACATACGTTCAGTCGACCACCGATATTTATGTGGTACACATGGTATTAGGATCGACCACAGATAGATCTCTCCTAGAGGCTCCAAAGACATCGAGAACGATTACGAGCTGTAATCTGTAATTTTGAGAAAATATTTGAAACTTCAGCAAACAAGCTGTAAATTTAATTTTAATATCATGGTTCGAATCCATTTTTGTATAATCCGCTCACCATAAATACAACACAGCCATAACTATTTATATCTGAGTAGAACTACACCGTTAATGCTCCGCTTGTAGTCACTTTTCATTTTGCACCATGCCACCACACAACCAGCGACGCAAGCACACACGGAACTTTCAACGCAAGGCCGATGGATCATTCTGGAAGCTCAAGTCCAACAAAAAAATTCCGACCCGAGAGCCGTCCGAAGAGCGGAACGACGCTCCGGTCGACCGAGGAGTGGGGCTCTTCGGCGGATCCCGAGCCCGACGAGGTCGCGCAGAGCAGACATTTGAGGTAGAACGGCTATACGCAAAACGATGGGTGCACAGCCTCGAGTTCTACCTCGTTCAGTGGGTCGGCTACCGAGAGCTGACATGGGAGCCCTCGAAGAACATACCCTGGAGACTTAAGGTAGACTTCGAAATAGAAACGATAAGCTTTGTTTGGTTGTACCAACCAACACGAGGTCGCCGACGCTCCACCAAGAATCCAACTCGGCGCAGCTCGCGCATCCTGCGGGGTGCCTAGCCTAACCCCGAGATAGCTAAGTTCGCGTGGCGAATTTAATACATACTGCCATCAGTAGGTTCAATTGATCCATAAGTTGGGGACGATTCAGTACATACATACTGTATTATGGAAATTCCTCTAGTGTAGTGCTTTTGTGTAACTTGATGTTATTGACGATTCACGCGCGGTCTGGATTTGTGCTCGGAGTCCATAAGGCCAACGAGCATGCTACTGGACATGTACAGTAGCAAGAGCACGGTCCAGGTGGCGTACAGTGGACGAGCGGTCAATGTACATGGCATGGTTGCTGTTTGGACCTGGATACATATGTTAGACTAGGTCGTCTTCGACTTGGCTGGGAGCACCTGTGGTATAAAACGCTGGCGCTGGTACCGGTGCTGATTGCCGTGATAAGGAAGAACTGTGGCCCCCGCAGGGGCCACACCCATGAATATCGCGCGTGCCGCAGTTCACTTTCTGAAGCTGGTGCATGTTGTTGATGTCGCTGTGCATTTCCTGCCTTGCTGAAAGTTGCCGTTGAACCTGCTCGGTCGACATCCTTCTGGCTTGTGTAGCACGAAGGTTGCGTCAGGTTACGCTTGGGAGCTGTCCACCCCCTCATTCTTCGGGTGTTCCTAGTATAACAGTCCAATGACAAAGCAACAACGGCCAATAAATTCGTGGTACAATTCATCTTCGCTTAAGAAAACGCATTAGAAAGATGTAGTCTACATCAGGTAGACCCTACTGTTGTAGTACATGTGCTGCGTTCATCCCTGAGATGTAGAAGACGTACCTACAGAAGAGGGTTCGTTTGCGATAATGCTACACTGTACAACCAGGACTCTTATAGAATACATGTTCGTGGCTGTCTCGAGTCGAGACTCCCGACCATGCATCAAGGAAACGAAGTAGCGACCACCTGCTACTGAGGAATCACTACTCCAGTGACGTGGAAGCAAAAGCACATCACTAGGAAGACAATACTTAAGTATGTATTTATGTAATTATCTCGCTGCTATCCCGATGACTTTGATCTGACAATACAGGCAAACACACGTTTAGACTGTGTATGTAGACGTACAATGTATAGGCGGTATTCTACATGTGGTTTTTACCAGGACGACCAGTCGTTGACTGGCACTAGACTCAACTCGTGGGAATTCGTGATCCAGTAGTGCCTCATCCCTCTACAGTACCAGTACGGCACTCTCCGATCGGAGTGGCCCCCTGGTGGTCTAGTGGTCTACGTCCCTCGAAGCTATCCCATTCAAACCAACCAGAATCAAAATCAACTATCTTCAACATAAAATCAGCACAGCAGCGGACAGAATGTACCTACCAGCATTGATTCATGCTCTTTCGTAAGACGATACGGGTCCCTAGAGAACATACCGTAAGACAAAGCGTCTTACGTTTTGCAATCAACGCATTTTGATTACATCTTGATTTTAGTATACCAGTGGCTACATTGTATTTTGTCACTCAAAACGAAAGACAGTTTGTCGGACACCAGTTTGCGCCATATTATTGGTCAAAAGCTCTACTTGACGTGCAGAGCTGCATGTGCGTGCTCGGGCCCACTCAACCACGACAGCGGTGCGGATGCAGGCTGTGTTGGTGGCACCTTTGTTCGCCAAGACGACGCAGTTGCATGGCGCGTAGGTCCGTCGACAAAAGGATGATATTCTGGCTGCAGCCACGGCGGCCGCGCCAGGCCTTGCGTGAAGCCTTAGCGCTAAGGCTGTTCTGATCTGTTGCTCTTAAAATGCCACGTCCAGAGCTTTTCAGTGCCTGGATGGTAAGGAATAGTGTCAGGAGGGAAATATTGTAGGTGTTTTCGTACTGTCAGGTTGCAATGTACGTATCATGATGCGGGCAAGCCTTCCTTCAATAACGTGGTTACTTACGTAGCATATGAGGCAGCGATTCTAGAGCGCTTATAACCGCACCAGTCTATTGCTGTCTGTTAAGCTTGAATCTACGTAGTGTTTCCGTTTCGGCTTTGTTGACAAGTTTCTAGAGAGTGCTCAAGCGTACATTCTAGTCGTTTACTATTCAATGTACGCTCAAGCACAATTCAGTTCTCCGTGTACCAACCGCGTCGTGTCCTCCGAAGGGCATCTCCCTACTTACGCCGACTACGCGGCTTCATGGAAGAGCTCCTCGGACCTCATAAAATATGTATAATACACACTTTCATTTGCAGGACCTGGCATTTAGTAGGTCGCTAGTTAGGCCAAATAACTGTGATGCACTTCACATTACTACGAAATCGAAAACGAAACAAATACACGTCCATGCTGCCGATCCTGCTCGTCAGCACGGCTATCCGTTGCTGGTGCATGCCACGACGGCGACGCAGACGGCCCGGCCAAGGGCATACACGGACAACACCACGCATAATATTAGCCAATCACATGGCTAAAATTGATTTGTCGTCAAACTGTCTTACGAATGCTCGACACAAGTGATTGATGGTGAAGACTCTAAGCTCGCACATCAATGTACCTTACTAAAACAGCCGCTCCAACTGAAGGTATTCTATTGGTAAACGCATTTATTATGAAGATTTCGCAAGTTTATAGTATATTAAAGTTTGTATTGAAAACATAATCCATAAACACAAATCTACTTTGATTGGCCAAAACAATAAATTAGGGTGACACGGATAGTGCATCGTATCTTAGTTTATGCACACGGGTACCTTGCCTTTGGTTCGGTGGCAGTTCCTGGTGTCGGCAGTTGCATTCTGTCCGTTGCTGTAGCAAGTAAAGTGTAGGAATAACCAGTTAATCAGCTTCTATTCCTTCTTCTTCGATCGTACGACGGGAATTGAGTTTGCTGTTCTGACGGCTAGTTATCGCGTTTACTTGGTAGATGGTCTTTGTTAGAGTGAGCAGATGGGAGCAATGAGGGGGAGGGGGGATTGAGACAGTAGTGGTGAAGAAGTATAATACCGTAGTACGGGCGTTATATTGACGGGTTATCTACCCTTCCGCAGAGTGAGTCCGGGACCCGGTCGAAGAAGACCCCAGGCAAATAACGTCATTGCCCCTTTTTAGCCAATAATAGGTCAGTAGTCTGCGCAAGTCCTTTCACAGCTCATTGCCGCAGAAGTCTCCCTCAACCTCCCTCGTCGCTCAAGAAACAAGATGCGCTGCCACAGAGGCTTCTGGGTCTACGCAGGTGACAAAGGCACCGACATCTCGGACAGCGCTCCACGCTTTCCGCAGGAGCAAGCCTCTCAAGCGGGCCAGGTGTCAACAAGGCGGCAGAGAATTGGCTCCGAACGCGCGCTGGAAGGGCTCCGAAGAAGCGCTGGGAGGGGGAGACAGCGGAGATTCGGCAGGACTACATACTGAAAAACCCTGACTCTACCTTTTCGCTGGACGACAACCCGCTGGACTTCGCGGATGGCCGGCAGGATCGCCGGCGCTACCCTCGAATGGTGCGAGCCGACATCGCTACGCCTGTGGTACTACAGGAAGAGGCTCCGGCAGCACCAGGTACGACACGCACACCCGTCGACACTCAGTGTCGAGAACAAGTTGATGACAGTGTGTATGCAAGCTGCGCGAACACAGCTGACTATGCACTCTGATGAAGAGGCGGATGGTGCGCTTCATGAGACGCCGACTAGCGCGGCTGCCGCTAACTCAGCGCTGAGCAACTACGTGCGTGATACCATTCAAGTTAACCCAGACTTCAAGGCCATGCACGCGGGCAAGGAAAACTACACGACCCGCAGCATCAATAACTTGCAGGAGTTATATTGGCTAGGAAAAGTACCTTCGGTGCAAACTTTGCAAGCTAGTCCATGCTCGCCTGTTGTGTCAAGGGATGCTTCGACTACATCTACTACGGTGTGCCAGGCAGGGGCGTCTGTCGAGAGACTCAATGGATTGGTTGCTGATGGCGCAGCTAATAGCAGCAACGATGCTCAGATATCACCTTCGGCTCAAGCAAAACCTACCACTATTACCTCTCGCAAACGCCCCCGGTTGCTCGAAGGGAAGCAGCGACCCGCCACTGCCAATTTAAAGTCACACGCAACCAGCGGAAAAGAGCAACCGGCTGGTAATGCGGCAGATGACGAAGATAGCGCGTATGAACCAAGCAATACGGAGGATAGTGACGTGAATGATGACGATGTGGACCCCCCCCCCCCCGATTTTTCAGAAAGCGCGTGTCAAAAAATTATCCGCTGATAGTGTGGACCGATCTCGAAGATGAAGAAAACCCCCGAAGAGTGCACGTTTACCCTGCGGATTTGGATAGCTTGCAGGCTGGCGTTTGGCTGACCCAAACCGCGCTGGATTATTTTATCTGTCGCTATATGGAGCAGGTTAAAGGATTAATTCGCGTATGTGACTCGGAGTTGTACGTATTGATGGAGACTGCGCGATTCACGCGAAAGCCGAAACGACGACGCCGACTGTTAGCTGACCTGGTCGCATTATTTGACTGGTCGTCCTACCAATATGTGCTTCTCCCAGTATCGGGTCGCAACCACTACAGGTTTTTGGTAATTGAGAACCCCAGGCACCCGGGGCCAGCAAAAGTTTATCACGTCAACTCGATGAAAAATGCTCACAGCTCGGCGTATGCTTTTGGTGTGCTACAATGGGTCCTATCAGAGACCCGTAAATCTCGAGCAGAATCATCGGCTCCGTTTGAGTGGAGCACCTTTGTCCATTTGACCAAGCCCCAGCAATCAAATTGCATCAACTGTGGGGTTTATGTTCTCCATTACATGGACGTGATTTCAAAACACATTGCAGCTGAGAAGCCTGGATCGATCGAGGAGAAGATCGCCGCGTGGCCAGAGGGTGATTTCGGTGTCAAGAACGCAGCAGCATACCGAAATAAGCTGTATAGGACTATATCTCCAGAGTGATTAAGTGTAGCACCCGGTGAGCAGAAACAGAAGCACAATCAACTTCTTTTTAACATGGTTCCGGTCATTGATATCATGGATCAAAACAGCAAGTAACCGAATATGTAGTACCGCAAAATACACTATGGTACAGCAAAGCATAACTGCGGTACCTATCGCAAAACCTCACTGCGGTACCACATTATAATACTGCGGTTCAAACAATACTGGGTTATTAGGAAGGAGGGACTACGAAATGCGTTCGTCATGTTTTTCTGTGCTCGATACTCGACCGCTTGGCGATATTCTCAAGTACGAATTATAGTACTTCAGCCTGAATGTATTCAATTACTTTTAGCGTTGCTCCACTGTTCCAACTGTGATTCCTTCGGCGGCATCCGTAGGGCTACGGTGAACACATACGTCCGACAGTTGACGAGTTCTGAAATATTGCAAGATACGGTTGACATCGCGGAGTGGTGGTCTCAATCGTTACCGACTAGTCTCTCCGTTGGGGCTGAGATCGGAGATAGTAGTCGTGGAAACGGGGTAGCGAGATACAGCGATAGCTTGGACAGCATCTTTGATCTCGCCCGCGTGTTTCGCTATTCAGTTCAGAGATTTGTTATGGGTATGCCGGTACTCCTCCAATACTTGCAAGGTAGATTAGTTGCCACGACGTCAGACACCCGAGTCGCCGTAAGAATATCATCTGCAAACGCAGCGACTAAGCTGCAAATTGGCCGCCTTCTATTGAAGAACCGGCGTTCGTTCGCGCTACACCACTTTGTGCCAAACTGAGCCTCGAGATCTCGGACAGCTCTGGCGCCAGCTAAGCCGGTCGACGATTCTTTCCACAAGTCCGGCACAGTAGCCAGACCCCGCAGAACTTTATACGTTGGCCAATCACTTTGCACGTCACTAGCTATCGGCGAAACTGACGGCAGTATCGCCGTCACCTTCGCGCCCACCAGATAGAAGCTGAACTTGTACGACAGCAGTGCCGCCTTGCAGTGGAGTCGACATGCGCATTACGTCGCTGAGGCTACCTGGAACCGTCCGCATGGTCGAGCAGATTTGAGCTAAAGAACTTTTGAAATCCTGGTGTAGCCCGTCGATTTTGGCGTTCAACACCGGTACAGCTTTCTGAAGACGCTGTTCAGTTGGGGCTTCCATTGCGTCAACCGCTTGCATAGCCTCACGTTTAAATTCCGTGAACTCCCGGGATTGAAATATGATGTGCTGCCAAATTGGGTGCGTTGGTGCGGATTTATGCAAGAATATAGCATCCTGGAGGATGACCTTACGGAGATATTTAAGCAACTCAAGAAACCCTCCGGCCGCAAGCGATTGTTCCGCTGTTCCTGAAGCAATGGCCTGTTGCCAAACCTCCACCTGCGAAAATACCATACTTTGCAATGCTAACGGGGGATCAACAGAAGCTCGAGCAACAAAAACGCTCCCAATACTTGGTTCAAAACCGGCAAGTGTGCGCATCGCCTGCCTCGGAAGAGATGTGAGGTAGAATTTCTCCATTGATTGGCCGTTCCACCGACCCAAACGGCGAATTTGGGACTCACTTGCGCCTCCCAGGTCCGCCATACGCGATCCGGATCCGTGAGTTTTAGCTTTGTTGTGGACGCCGGCATGTTTCAACGCTGCTGTAATAGCTGCGTTGTGAACTTTGTACGACATTGGTTTCGTGGGATTTTACCTTTTTTAACAGCTTTACCGGATACCAGTGCTCTGAAGACGTGAAGTCGGGAAACGCCTCGCCATCCACATGCCAACGCCAATACAAGTAAAATCCAAGAGTTCCATGGGGGCAGATCTGGACATGCTTATTGCGCATACATGCACTGACTTCAATGCGCCCGACTTGGTTGGTTTTACCCTATCGCATCACCATAACCAGAGCCCTGTATGGCGTGTAGCCCTCGTTTTCGAGAACAATCGCGTGTAAGGCTGCCAATTCCATCATCCGCACCGACTCTCCTCTCATAAGGGCGTAGTGGCTCAGCAGAAAAGCGACCGAATTTCGCAAGTGTTTACCTGAATCACGTGCCGGTGTCCAGAAATACCGAGCTATCTCCTGAACTTGATCGATTGTCGTATAGCCATCCAGTAGTGTATCAGCTCCACGGTCCTCAAAAAAATTCCGCTTCCTCTCATCTTCTTCGTACTCTGTCAGCTTCAATAGGGTCGTCACAGCTTCGTCTCGGGGGGAGGGATTACTGTTCACTTTTGCGCGAGATTACTGCTTCTACAGGTCAACCATCGCCGCAACATAGGAGTTCACAGCAGAACGTCCGACGGTTTCAATTATGTCGCTGGGTGTACTTCCACTCTTGTGGCGCTTGGCCCGGCCAATTACGCGCTCTTGTAGAAAGAGATGAATCTTCTCACCAGTAACTGTACACCGGGTCAGGTCATTAATGCTACGTCTTTTTCCGAGCACCACTCTAAGAACTCCTGTTGCCAACTGCGGTACGCCCTCTGCGGGTTCTTAGGTCGAAGGGTAGTGGCATTCTTGTAGGTCCGCTGGAAGGTCCGCTGGACAGACTCCTTCAGGGCGGCCTGCATTCGACTCTCTGCCTCCGTGATGCCCATTGTTAAGCTGTTCCCTGCACTTGGGTCTCCTTTTCCCGTGCTGGCTTGGCGCGCGTCTAGCGGCTTAGCCCCTAGCCGCAAGATTAGACGTAATTTTGCCCAACCAGCATCTAGAAGACCCCTCGTTAAATAACAAGTTATTTTACCCCCAAAACGTGAGATACCTACAATGATTTGATCGAAAGCCACCAATGCTGACCGGTCCCGGTCCGGACCCCTCTGTGATAATGTTATACAGCGCCCTATTTCCAAAACCAGTTGTATAAAATTTCTAATGCTGTCCTTCTTTCTGCCTTTAATTAACGCCCGCCGGAGGCGGGAGGGTCTAGGGTTTGTTCTCCAAGGGTGAGGGGGGGGGGTTACCGACTTTTGTTAGTTCTAATGGGAGTTTAGATATACATGTAACGGGTTGCTGTAAAAAGGGCTTGCCGGCTAGGCCTTCATGTAGAAGTTTGTATGGGATCCACAACGATCAGCTCCTGCATTGGCTATACATGTAGTTTTTGCTGGGCAACTTTTTGTGGGTTCTATTGTTGGCTTAGCCTTTTCATTTTCTTATAAACAAGTACTCACTCAGCTAATACATAGTTGTTTTCCTATCTGTTGGGGTCATTCCCTCGAGTAGTGCGCCGCGACCCACCAAACTTTGCATGTGCTCAGGACGTGGGCGACAAATTGGCAGATCTCTGTCGAAGTACTTGGCGAGCGGCGCAGCACAAGCAATAGATGATCTCTTGGCCGTGGTCTAGCCATCGCCATGACGGATAACGTTCTTGCTAGTGTCGAGCTTGCGAATTTTCAGCGTTTGAATTCATGCGTAGCTAGCCTTCGTGTAGGCGTCTTCAAGATACTTTCACGCAACATCGAGATCGTACATAAGCGGAGGGGGCGACGACAAAGGTAGCATTCAGGTGATTTATGAAGTTTCTCGGGTATTAATTATGAAAAGTGACACTGTACAGTATCAGGTACCTTTTGGTATGGTAATGTATCTATATATACGAAATCATCTATATAATTCTGGGATAGCAGTAACCCCGCTGTGGCCAGCCCAACACAGGTTAATTAGGCGGCACCTCGGTAACTGAAGCCAGTAATACTGAAGCCGGAAAACTGGCCCCGGTAACTGAAGTTTACTGCCTATGCTCTCCATCCCTCAAATCCGAGACAAGCTCGAGCTCGAGATGGATGGAAATCATCTCGAAAGTTCCGTTTTCGTTGAGTGCCGCGAGCTGCACTTACCGCTGAAGCTCCCTACCAGTCCGCACGTCGTTGGTCAGCGTTACTAGGTTGTCGCTGCGCGCGGTGAGACCGTCGGCAAAGTCAACTCAACTATTATTTGACAGGTAAGGAAGTACATCGCGCACTTCCAGTGCCGCGCTTGCAGCGGAACACACCCATGAAACGATCCCTCACTTCATCAATCCCCTCGTACACAAGCACCTACAGTACATGTACTAAGTTGCTGAAGGGGTGGATAAAGATTAACCGTGTTGTTGGTTATCTGGAGTTCCCAATATGCAGAATGGCACACTAGCTATCATGCAGAAGTGTAAATACTGACGTTCTTAGACTATAAGAGTGTAGCCCGTAGGCACCCCGAGACGTTGGTATAGAGGGCAGAATGCCGGAGAATGAATAACCGTGGATGTGTTGCAATGAATCAGCCCAAGCTGGATGTAGCAGGAAACTACCAGAGGCATCGGCGAAGCCTTGCTCATGTGTCCTAAGTTGCTGAAGTAAATTGCTGAAGTGAAAGAAAAAACGTTTGTGTGCCCACAAGATGGCGTTCGACAGACTAAAGGTTCACGAACACGTACAACTGAGGGCTTGCGCAGTAGGACGTCTGTTCTTCCGGGCACGTAGTGTCAGTGGCCGTGGAGGGCGAGACACGAGAACGCAGGAACACAAGCTTGCTTGCCCACGGAAAGAATGGGATTGAGGAGGAGAAAACCTCTCGGGTGACAACCCCCTCTTGGTTAAACTATGCTATAGAAACCTCAGTATAAACAGGAGCGATACTTCAACTAGAAGCTCCATACTGAAGTATAGTCAACCATTGCAGCTTTGACGAACAGCGGAGCTCGATCAGCCACTACCAGTTCCGTCACTCCCTCTTCGAGATCCGCCACGCAGACAACACTTATTTGCCAGTGCAATCAGTCAGCGGCAGCGGCACACCATTCAGTCTCTCACGCAGTTTGCAGAACTGCGTCGATCCAAGCGGCTTAGTGAAAATGTCTGCAAGCATATCCGACGTAGGGCAGTAGCGTACATCGAAATCTCCACGTTCATACAGATCTCGCACCTTGTGATACTTCAAGTCAACACCTTTAATTTTGTAGTTGCCCTCCGTAGCCTTGATCACTTTGATCGTCGACTGATTGTCTTGAAACAGCACAGTCGGATGGCGTCGGCGGAGTTTCAGCTCTTCGCACATATTGTGCGTCCAAATGATCATCACGGAACACTCGGCCGCAGCAATAAACTGAGCACTACAGGTATCATCTTGGGTAATAGACTGCTTATGGCTCTTGTAGGCGTAAGTACATCCGTTCATCTGAAGCACAACACCCGTGATGGATTTGCGATCATCCTTCTCACTACCGAGATCCGCATCAGCGTAAGCCGTGAAATGTAAATCTGGGCTTACGGGCTTCTTCCTCAAGAGTCCATAATCACGAGTGCCCTTCAAATACCGTAACACTCGTTTTGCCATCACAAAGTGCTCCTTGGTGTACTTGCCAAGGGTTCGCACTGCATTTGCGATCTCTGGGCACGTGCCTTGCACCAGGTACTGGAGACAACCCACCAGCTCTCTGTAGGGTATGCTGGGGTCATTAACTCCGGGTTCGTCCTCCCCCACAAGTTGAGCTACACACTGGACATACCGTCTAGTATGCGTCTCCATCCGACTTTCTACGTCGGAAGGCTGAAGCCATACCTGCAGCACGAACTACCTAGCTCGGCTGAACCGAAGCAGAAGACTCGGCGGAAGCCATCGTCCTCCAGCGCGACTTCGCGCTGGAGCAGCGGGTCGAGCTAATGGTCCAGCTCGGCCGGAACAATCGAGGCGGTCTGGGAGGCCGCCACAACCTGAGGATACTTCAGAGCGCCGAACCCAGCGCTCTAGAACTACTCCACGACCGGAACTCGGTCGTGGGGAGACGCGAGATCAGGGTCAACACCAAGTTGACCACACACGGGGCGTGTTGCCACCACCACCGCCGCCAATTCGTGACGCACACGGCTCAACTCGATGGATAGTTGAGCGGATTGTTGGTCACAGTATCCCGAGAACGAACAGGCAACTGGTTCGTTTTCGTATCCGTTGGAGAGGATTCCCTCCCAACCAAGATACATGAGAGCCACAGAACGTCTTGCTCGAAGACGTCCCGGACATGGTGAGGGCATACGAAGCCCACCATGCGCTACATACTGGAACGTAATGCGAGCGCTGCTGTTAACAGCAGCGCCCTAAGACACTTCGAGGGCAGACATAGGTTCCTGCCCCCGCGGCAGCGACGCGCTTCGCACGTAGCCGCGCATGCTACTCAGCAGCAGAGAGATTCTCCGCTGCGGTCTTCAACTACGACGCGCTCATTCCATTACGAGCGCGCTCTCTTCAAACGTCACGCATTGACCAAACGGTCAATGGTGGTTAGACGTGCCGAGACCGGCACGTCTAACCTTGACAGGGGGGATGGTGTAACGGGGTTACACGCACAAGTGGCTACAGTCACTTGTTACTCTAACAGATGCGATGTCTGTTAGAGGTTTGAACACTTCCTCGACCTTGGTGTAAGGTACACCAATGGCTACATACATTTACGACCACCACGACGGGTGGTCCGTACACATTTAGGATTCCTATTGGCTGAAAGCAGCATCTTTTAGCCAATGAGTGACATGCATAGCATTGGAATTCTGCCAACCAGCCGTTGGCAGATTCCTAGTTTAGAATATTACATCTAGAGGAAGTCAGAAACATAAAACAAAAATTGCAGTTCTCATCTTTACCAAAACACGCAACTTGGAGTCTTTATCTTGTTTAAAGTATACTCGTGGATCTCGAGTATACTTAACTCAAGTAAAAGAAACCTACGCTTCCTCATACACGTGCGCATACGTGTAAGCCGTAGTAGTGAGCCAAGGTAGGCCCACTACAAACGAGGAAGCACGTGGCTTCCAAGTCTTTCGACGGCTGCGACGAGTAGGGTAGGCGCGAGTGGGCGTACACCCGAGTGGCTAGAGACGGCGAGAAGATCGGAACTCAGTTCGTGCACGGCAGGTAGACGTGTATTGTAGTTAGACGGTAGCAGATACCGCGACTAGTTCATCTAAATAAAATAGGTGCGGCTGTCAGTCGGACACCCACCGGCGCGGTGTCATACGTTTTGACATCGACGGCCAGACGGACTTCAGATCGCATCAGCACGGTCGCGACCAACCCCGAGCGTGTGGGGCTAAACACTTTGCAGTTTGTTTTGCTTTGGTTTGCTTTCGGTCGGTTCGAACCACTTCAAACCAAACCGTGAAACCGTAATGAACCTGGTTTGCTGGTAATTTTTGTTTGGTTTGAACTATGAACCTGGAGGTTGGTTTGATTTGTTTCAGGCGTGACAAATCCAGAAAAAAGCAGTTTCAAAATTGTTTCTTTTTTTACTAAACTTGGTAACAGAAGACAATGCTGCAGGCTGCAGCAGAATAGTAAATGAGCAAAATATATCTCACGCGAAAAGAAAATAGATAAACAGAAGACAAGCTTCGGTAAACACCAATTGATCTATGGACAACAAACAAAGCCCTACGTTCACTTCTTGCGCTAAGTAGGCCCACAGACTTAGAAGTTGTACTTGGATTTCTTGTTCTCGAGCACTCGGCGCACCATCCAGCCGTCCGTGTCGCGCATAGCGTTTGAAGTGAGCGCGTCCATGAGGCACGGCTTGAAGTTGGCAGGCTTCGGCTGCTGGTAAAAGTCCGGCAGTCCGAAGCTGTGGCCAATCTCGTGGGCGACGATCGTAAGCTGGTCGTCGTCGATGTGCGCCATCATGTCTTCGAGGTCCACCTGCTGGAAGTTGTAGGTTCCCCAGCCGCCACCCAGCCCCTGTGTCGGCTGGAGGTAGGCATCGTACGGCTTACCGTCGCAACCACTACCTCCGGGCGACGAGCCATCGACCGAGCGGTAGCAGCTCTCGGGGCACTGCGGGGCTCCCTTATCGTCAAGGTCGCCGATGTAGATCTTGCCAAGCGAGTCGTCCGACCACTCCAGGTTGGAGGCTTCACGAGCCGCCCAGCCCACGATGTTGACCTTGATCTCGTCGTACGGCCAGCAGTTGTAGCCGATGAGCCAGTGGTTCCACAGATTGTACTGGCGGGTCAGCATGGCTTGGAACTTGCTGGCTTGAGCCTTGCTGAGCTTCGTCTCCTTGCTGTCCCAGCGGATGCAGTAATTGAGCGTGCCCTTGTTGGCCACGATGTGGTCCATGATCCAGTTGTCGTAGGGCTCCACCTCCGCCTTCATGCGGTTGTCCCAAATCCACTGGAGGTCCTTCGTGCTGATGTAGCTGTCCGGATCGCCCACGACACACTCACTCGACTTGGACTTGATGGTTCCAAACGGAGCGTGGGCAGCGGTGCTGTTCGCGGCCGTAGCGGGCGAGGCTACCAAAGCGGTGGCCAGGGCGAGAGCGGAGACGCTGGAGAGAAGACCTGGGGCCATTTTGGATAAATGGAGAATGAGGTGTTGCTTGGCAATGCGAAGACGCAGACTCGCAATGGCGATGCTACGATGGCCTTGACGTTTCTGGCGACCTTGATGCAGCCTGCATGGTGTCCATAAGGTGAAGGAGCAAGACGATTCCACTGATAACAACAACAGTACGAACCGTATTCGTGTAAGTGTGTAAGGTAAGGTGCCAGTTTCGTGCCTACAACCAGTTCCGTGCCTACTTGTTTTAGCCAATTAGCATCTTCTCCTTGTCAAACTCTCGTAGTCTATTGGTAGATTTTTCCAGCGTCACATGCAATTTCCGGTGATGAGCCTCCTAAAAAATGCTATCAAAAAGAGGCAGGAAACTGGCAGCTCACTCCAAACCAACAAGCTTTTCAAAACAATAACAAGAAGTTCTGCAAAATTTACACGGCCCAGCGTGAAGTACATAAATTCAGCCCAATCGCGTAGATTTAGCGGGTGCAATCAGATTTCGGAATGGACAATTCAATGAAAAGTTATGCCACAGCAAGTCCGCAAGTTCGAAGGACGGCACGAAACTGGCAGAAGACCTTATGAATACCTTTGTCCAGGTGTTTACACGGACTCAAACAGGTGCTGGAAGCGAGGGGTGTCCGATAGGTTGATCGCTGGTTTTGAATGGACTTACTGGTGGTGCGTGAGCCTCGCGCATCCCCAGGATACAACTGTCAGAGAACAGCAGAATTATAGAAAGAGCGAGCCGGGGAATTGAAGCCAATACAGTACCAAATTCCGCTGGCCACGTTTGTAGTGGTACATGGTCGTTAGCATGATCCCGATTATTAATTCAAAGCATCCTCGACCATCCACCATATAAACTACCTAGGTAGTGCAAACGCGTGTGCCATTAAAGTTCAAAATAATGGCTCAATGGCTCAAGCGAATTGGTGCCGGTTGTCGACACGTGTGCGTACCACGGCGTAACCAGAGTAATCTGGTACGTGTAGTAGGATATCATTATTGATTAAACCGTTATGTAAGCCGAGAGGGAGGACTTTTCGTACCAGCTAGGTTTCACCAACTAAGAAGAGTCTCGAGATGAATGACTACCGTCTAACTCCGCAACTATGGTAGCCAGATTCACTATACACTAACAAACAGTTTGCAAATGCTAGTACGAATAGTGGGTTGTGCGAACAATACCGCCATCTAGAGAAATTGCTACAAAAGTGACGTGGGGCACAAGAGCAACCGCTCCCTGAGACACACTTGCTGTACAGTAGTGGGTTTGGCAAGTAGGCGTCGCTCTATCCTGGATAGTTTCAACACGGGCAGTTCGGTCGAGCCGCTCGACATCGACTCAAGCGCCACAAATTCTCATCAGGTGTGCGTTCGGCTGTACCGAAGTACTTGAACTGTATGGCGAACGCGCGCACGCTGTTGTTGTCATTTCTGCATCGAATTGTTGTGTACACATGCGCATGCACCGCATGTCAAGCCTATCATAGCCGCTGTTTCCAGGGAAAGCGTGTAATACCAGTCTAATAATAGCAGCTGATTCCATGCGAAGCAAAGATCACGAACAGCAAACTCAATCCCCGAATACTGTACGGGGAACGGGGCCCCTTTTACAGTCCGTTAACCGCTTACAGCGAGTTATCGTTCTCCGCAGCCCAAGACGCTTCTAAAATCTGTAGCATTGCTGTCAATTGTAAAATTTGCCGTAGAGGAGTGAGTGGAAAGTCGGATTGTCGATTCAATTATAAACATTGAATTGAATTGCATTGAGTACGATATTTTTATATGACGAAACACAAAAACAAAAGCCTTCGATACTGTACGCGGTCCACCACACCGCTGCCCGCATCCAGCAAGCCGGTGGGCACTGTACGGTGTCGTTGTATTCCCCTGAGATGCTGGGAATCCCCACCACTATTCACTTATTAAATAGTGGTGGGGAATAGTGACTATTATAATACCTCACGACTTCGATGCCACGACAAACAAGCATACTAGTTAAAAAATGCCCCGACTTTGCTGTAGGCTCATTGAACAGGTTGCAGTGTAATCACAAAACGCGAAAGCAACTCAAACAATAAAGCGACTCCCATCTTAGGTCCTGTGCCTGGTATAGGAGAGTTGCAGAGATTAATGCTGGGTAACCCAGTGGCATGTGCAACCTTGTCGTACAGCAACAGTCTGCCCGAGTAAGGAACGCCTGATATATATAAAGACGCAGAATATATAAATTGATGTTAAGTTGAGTATACTTTTCCAATGTACTGATTTAGTTATTTCAAAATGAACTGAAGAGCAGCTTTACCTACGAGTCCGGAATGATTCCAACAGTGGCGTATGGTCGAAGCACTAACCTTTGACCAGGCATCCTCGCACCACAACAGCGCTGTCAACTGGTCGACCTCGTAGGGATTATCTAGCCCTTCACCAAGCCGGTCTAGAGCCTGCATCATCTTGCGGGATAGAATGTGTCGCTTAATACAATGAATGATTCCTTGGTCCTTCTCCAGCGGCCGCCCCAGCAGGACTGCACTTGACTTGATTATGCGGCATATCGTTGTCTTGCCTGGGGCGGCCGGGAGGCTGAACTCCGTCACAGCCCACTCAGCCAGGCCCCTGTAGGAGAGAGCAGGTGTGCGGGCTGCCTTGTCGAGGATGCCCACTTTCTCAGACCAAGTGAGGCGGAGACGCTTGGACGGTGTGGACTTCATGGGTGGAGTGGGGGAGGAGGTGGGCTTGTGGGGCGAGGTGCAAAAGCAAAAGTGCGAGTCTACCACTACGGTACATGTAGTTTGAAGTCTAGTAAGATCGCTAAATGCGCGCCATTTTTCAAACGAGGGTGGAGAGCTGATGATTGGCACTGGATTTTTCACCTTAGTACCTCAGTACCTTGCACATCCCCCTATCGCCACATCGACTGAAAAATAATATAAAATATGTGAGGCTATTAGTTGTACACCCGTTCCTTATACCCGTTCCTTATTCGGGCAGAATTCTGTACAGTACATGTACACGTTCTATATACCTTATGTGCTTACTGACGTTCAGTCATTACCGACAACTCTATGAGCCAATCATGGACTTTCAAATATTGTACCGTTGTAGTTTATTTTAAGTCCTTACTGACAGCATACAAATCACAAGTCACAACACAATTTATGTTTTGCAGGTCACTTTTATTCTGAGTCGTGGGATGGTGTCTTCAATAAATGTGCTTGTCATAGCACACGTAGAGGGGGTGTTGCGATTTAGGAAAGTGCATTGCTTCGTTTGGATGAGTCAAATGACAAACCAACGCCTCCTGTAGCAGCCACAACCAGTTTCCTTAAGATGGCGCCAAGTAGATTACCAGTGCTTGTCGCGGCGACTCTAGCCGCGACGTCTTCCGCCGTTGACTTTAGCGGTCAGAATGACATCACGCAGGCGTAGGGACCGTCGCCCCCGGTGAGGAAACGCAGACCGGGACGAATAGCTTCAGGGGCTCCGAGTTCCAAAACCAGTGGACGCAGACAGCGTCTTCCTCGAATAACGCGCCCCCAACAGCCTCGAGTGGAGACTGGAACCAGCCGATGACGACGGAATTCCCCTCTGTTTGGACTCCGACGAGTGGGCAGGCCAGCGGAACCGGATGTCGCCGCCAGCGTCAACGGAGACTCCGAGTGGAGACTCTAGTGGATACGCTAATCCACCGCTTAGCGTGGACTCCAGTGGGTCAAGCGAAGGTGGATGGGACGAAAGCGTGGAATGCAGCGGGTCGGACGATGATGTGGACTATGGGAGTCTCGAGTGCAGCGGGTCGGACGACGAAGAGGAATCGCAGCAGTCGGTGCCGAGTTCGACTGGGGGATCTGAGAACTCCACTCCCTCGACGACAACAACGCCGACGCTGACCTCTAGCGGAGAAACCGATCAGGAATCATTTCAGCCGCCCTCGATAGCTTCTTCATCGGATACATCCACCTCCATGGCCTCTGGTACTGTCGAAAACTCCAGCCCGGCGACAACCACATCGAGTCAAACTGGAGCCGAGGAGGATTCGTCGCAGGCAATGCAAAATTCGTCCAAAACTTCCTCGTACGAGAGTGCGTCGTCGTTATGGCGCCAGAGCAAGACAACCCGGCGCAAACGTCTTCTAACAGTACCTCAAGCGCTAAGCACGCCCCATTCGGAGCCATCAAGTCCAAGTCGGGTGAGTGTGTCGTGGGCGACCCGGACAGCTACATCAGCACGAAGGACCTCCAGTGGAATTGGGACAACCGCATGAAGGCGGAGGTGGAGCCCTACGACAACTGGTCATGGACCACATCGTGGCCAACAAGGGCACGCTCAACTACTGCATCCGCTGGGACAGCAAGGAGACGAAGCTCAGCAAGGCTCAAGCCAGCAAGTTCCAAGCCATGCTGACCCGCCAGTACAATCTGTGGAACCGCTGGCTTATTGGCTACGACTGCTGGTCGTACGACGAAGTCAAGATCAACATCGTTGGCTGGGCTGCTCGTGAAGCCTCCAACCTGGAGTGGTCGGACGACTCGCTTGGCAAGATCTACATCGGCGACCTTGACGATAAGGGAGCCCCGCAGTGCCCCGAGAGCTGCTACCGCTCGGTCGATGGCTCGTCGCCCGGAGGTAGTGGTTGCGACGGTAAGCCGTACGATGCCTACCTCCAGCCGACACAGGGGCTGGGTGGCGGCTGGGGAACCTACAACTTCCAGCAGGTGGACCTCGAAGACATGATGGCGCACATCGACGACGACCAGCTTACGATCGTCGCCCACGAGATTGGCCACAGCTTCGGACTGCCGGACTTTTACCAGCAGCCGAAGCCTGCCAACTTCAAGCCGTGCCTCATGGACGCGCTCACTTCAAACGCTATGCGCGACACGGACGGCTGGATGGTGCGCCGAGTGCTCGAGAACAAGAAATCCAAGTACAATTTTTAACTGCAATCACGTCTTCATGGGGAAAGGTGGTAATGCGGAGTAAGCTTTTTACGGTTTTTGCAAGCAATTTTTTCTTTGTCGCTGTTATTGTGAAAACCGCTTCTTTTGCCTATTTTGGTTGTAAATCTATCGCTTAGCAGCCTGATTTAGCTCGATCGATTTGTAAATCGATCGCGTCCCTGCTAAGCATATGTGAGTGGGTGTACAGATTAGACGAACGATTCAGTCAATATAGACGCGTTTGGAGCAGAATGTCCACCTTGTACTGGGCAATCGTGCAGCCTGGCGATGTATATGGATCACAAATTGTGATTCACAATGGATTTAAACCCTGATGTGTACTCTGATTAACCCTTTGAGTACCACCCGCTTGGTAGTGACACTATATTGCGTTTTAGGGTAGCCAATAGGATATCTAGAAACCCCGTTTATATGACCAATCACGCACAGCTCTCTGCGCTTCCAGATCAAGGTAAAAAGAGGCTTCGAGTGCCAAAATGTCGGATAAAACGTTGACACCTGATTCACGCTGTGCAAAAATAGTCTGGCTTTCTTTCTCCCCCTACAGACTTTCACTCGCCATGGATGTACGATACTGCCACTACTGCCGCGCGATACCGTGCGATTGGGAGACGTACGGCAGCGAGCTCGTTGATAGTCTAAGGCGCCTACTCGACACGTACAAAAAAATCCCGCACCCTCACAACGTCAGCAAGGCGCTCTATCAAGTCTACTACTACCTGAAGCATGGTCGGCTAGACCCAGAACCAAGCTACAGCATCCCCGCCTGCATCAATATCAAACTACAAGAAGGTACATACATGTAGTATTGCTGTCGGTTGGATACATGTAACTTGACGAGTTTGTGATATGTAGCTATCCAGGCTCAGGGTGAAGACAAGCTAGTTCTCTGATAGTGGTGGGCTGTATGAATATGGGCTGACAGCGCTACGCTACAAGTTGATGTGGCTTATTTCGATATATTCGAACATTCTAATCACCAACATTCTTCGTGTTCTCACCGATTATCGTTCTACCTGTAGATGCATTCGCCAGTTTGATCGTGATTGGGATCGGCATTCTGTAAGTTTGCGCTGTTGATGACTGCTCTTATGTCTATATGGTATTCTACTACATCAAAGTACATTTCTATTAAGTGGATCGTGAAGCTTTTCCAATGTTCAGGATATCAGCCAAACGGGCGGTGGGTCGAACTAGGCACTTGGAATTGCACAGCCCTCGGCAGTTCGTGCGATGGCATCTGCATGTACCCCGGCGTCTCCAACACTTCCTCCACCCTGTTGACTTCGTCAGAGCCAGTGTTCGAATTGTACAGCGTCTCTCGTTGGATTGATCTCCCGGACAAGACTGACGAGACGCCGTCCACGATTATTGTTCGGCACGGAGACGTAACGGAGGTGCGGCTGCTGCTGAGTCACCACTCGCTCGTGGCCACTCCTGCTCGGTGCTGCTAGTGTTGTTTCTTACCAAGTTAATAACTCTTAATAACTGGTATTAGTAATTTTAGGCATTTAATAACGATGGTATTACCTTTGTGTATCATTTGTGTATCGTAATACTTAAATATTGTCTTAAGCATTTTAACTTCTGGAAGAGCAAGCTTTTGCTCATATCAGCTTCCCACACAATGCTAGCCTGCACGCGCGCGGTGCGTTCTCCGGTCCCAGGCTGGAATCTCTCCCCTAAATCTACGCGTCGCTCGGCACCAGCTCGTTGCTCGGTCAGGACGTGAACGGCGCCGGCGCCACGCTGGCCACGGGGCTCGCAAAAATAGGCCCAAGGTGCTCTACGACGCGTACATCGCCCCACATTCAAGCTGATCAGCAACGGCTCCGCAACGCAGTAGTCAAACGCCCGCTGGATGTCATCAAGGAAGCCATCGTGTACCTGCACTTCTGCTTTTCGGCCCGAGACGATGGACTGCGACAAGGCCACTCAGACTGCTTACAGAAGATCTCTTCACGCGCCATGCTAGTGGACATGACGGAGACCGAAACCATGACGCTCGGCCTGGCCCTCGCGGACCCCATGTATACGTCGACGGGCGACCTGCAGGTCAACGGCTCGTTCACCAAGGACCTGCGCTTCTTCAGTGGCCAGAAGTCAGCCATGCACGCGCTCCGTGCCGCCGGTGTTGGCGTCTACATCATCGGCGCGTCACCCGAGTTGTACACCGTTGCGGCCGGCAGTTACTTCGGACTAGGCGACATGGTGCCCAAGGAGAACAGGTGCGGCGTGCGCTTCACGACGGACGAGGCCGATGCTTCACTGCTGAGCGACAGGACCTGCGAGTTCTTTGGCACTACGGTGTCCGGCACCAACAACACCTATCTCCTGCAGGGCGGGCCTAGCCGTCAGTACGTGGACCACGTCACGTGCCTGCTGGCCGAGGGATTCATCAAAAATAAAGTAAGTGCCGCTGGGAGAGCGTGTAGCTGGATATGGTGGATCTCATGAGTTTGTGTGTTGTGCTGCAGATTCGCAAGAGAGGGAAGGGCTTGAAGAGTATCATATACATCGCCGAGGTGGCCATTATGCTGTTACATGAACGAACAGCTCGCTGGTAAGGGTTGGACGAGGCCTAAATGTTGCGCTACAAGCGTTGATGTTACATTATTACTGCATTCTTAACCAAATATGACGCTTCTTTTTTTGTGGGAGTGCTAGTGCGCGTTCTGCTGTACCAATATGCGCCGTTGCGCTGGCAGCTCAGTGACAGAAGTTCAAGTTGAGGTCATCTCGTAGAAGGGCAACCTGTTTCGGCGGGTACTGCACGATGCACTGAATATGTGAGCTAACTGATGTGAAGCTCTACGATTATAAGAAGAGCAAGAAGAGCTGGCGTTTGCATTATTTGAACTCGGATTAGTCAGGGCAAAAGCGGTTTAGCCCTCCACCTCTCCTTCACCCCTAGCAAGTTCGCCACCACTAAGGTCACCAAAGTGTTCTGCGACCGCCATGGCCACGGGTCCACACGCAGCTTCACCACGCACAAGCACAGAAAGGTTGTGTGCGCGCTGAAACAGGGTGGTGAGGCCGGCAAGAGCAAATCGAACATCCTCGGCTGCGTGCATGAGTGATCAAGGCTCGAGTAGCGCGACGACGAATATGCCGTCACGTCCGACAAGCACCATCAAGTCTACCCCTATCATGAACAACTACCCAAGTCCGCAGCAGAACCAAAACTCCTCACGAGAAAATGAAGCGGAGGAAGCTGCTAGAAATATCATCAGCCGAGGCAGCATCTAGAAGAAATTCGAAAGAGGTTGAAGCCAATGCATTGATACACATTTGCATGAG
Source organism: Phytophthora sojae (assembly GCF_000149755.1). Taxonomy (NCBI): domain Eukaryota; phylum Oomycota; class Peronosporomycetes; order Peronosporales; family Peronosporaceae; genus Phytophthora; species Phytophthora sojae. The sequence continues at coordinate 1,010,879 of NW_009258119.1, forward strand.
GACGACGACTCTATTTGACTAACTAGTGCATGATATGTAATCAAGAAGGCGTGAACGGAATGAAAATATGGATCGTGTTGCGCGTGAACAAAGTCAAATATGCTAATGCTCCCAGGTTGGACCAAACAGCACCCTCGGCGAGTGGTGGGTGCGTCCAGTGCTCGACTGTGGAGTTGGAGGTAGTCCACATGCTACCCCCTGAAAATACGAGACGATCGCAAGTTGGTTGACTCGGTGTTGTTGCACTTGCCGATCCGGGCGGCCTCACGACCGGTGGCACAAGCTGGCGCTCATCAGCACGCGTGAAAACGGTTCCGCTGCTTGTTGACTGCGTAAGTGCGACCGACTGCGTAGGAGCGACCGACTGCGTAAGAGCGACCGCAGCCTCGTCACTGCATACTGTGCTGGTATTCGTCGCTTGGTCGGGTAGCGGGTTGGCTAGCGCAGGCGAAAATAGTGTTCTTCGAGCTAGCGGGGGTGGGACAGCTTCACGTTGGTCGGTCTGCGAGGGCGTGAAGAATCGTGATCGGTGCGCCGTATTAGACCGACTACCGCGCATGCGACTGGAGCTGTTGGGAGCAATTGACGCAACGATGTCATCATCGCTGTAGTCGTCACTCGCGCTGCTTTCGCCCTCTTCTTCTGCATTGACTTGATAGTGCACTGCACTAGTTGCAGCCTTGTCACCCGCATTCGAGTACAAATATGCTAGCTTTTCCACGCGATCGGGTTTCAGCCGATTTCGTCGCTTGGTGCGGATGAAGGAGTGAACACTCCACGAGCGCTCACTCGCAGCGGACGACGTCGGGATGCTCAAAACGCGGGTAGCCAAAACATGTAGGAGCGGAAACTTGTTAACCTTGACCAGCCACCAGTCTAATGGCGTGTCCCTCGCGTTTTTTTCGTGGTCTTCGGCTGTCCAGGACTTCTTCACGCGAATAAAAGCCATGACAGCTCGGCGAACCGCATTTGGAGATACGTTGGAGGGTAGACCAACTCGTGTAGCTAGATCTACGCATGCATCGACTGCATTGTCCAAATCATCACCTTCAAAGTCGTCCGTAGACTTAGTTGGGTCCAGTAAAAATGCAGCGAGGATTGATTCGCGCTTGAGGAAGTTCCAGCGGGAGCTAATCTGGCCTCGGATCGTGTTAAGAATACCAGAAGCAACATCATCAGTTTCGCGGTTGTAGATGACGTGGGTTTTCAGTCCACGAAAGTATTCATACACCATCGAAAGGCAACACCCATCCTTTTCGAGAGCGCCGAGAGCTTGGATTATCGGGTTCGTCAGTCGCATTACGGCTCTGGCATTCACCCAAAACATGCTATCAGCCAAAATGGACTCGACGCGATTGAGTTTGGCAGCAGCATCTCCGTAACGAGCCAGAAATTCATGGTTGGAAAACAACTCACGCAGCACATCTTCGTTCCTCACGACACTGGAAATACAATTTGTGCTCGAGTACCACAGCGTCGAAACAGGGATGATTAGCGCGCGTCGTCGCTGCCGGGTACCAAGATACTTGCGTTGCAGAGCCCGAAAGCGATAAAGAAGCGCTGCACGTTTACGCACAAATTTGGTAACTAGGACGGCTTTCTTGAAGACGTCACTCATGAGCTCCATCCCGAACATGTCTTTGAGTAGAAGATTGATCATGTGTGCCGCGCAGCCGTTACACGTTAGACTTGGTATCTTGGCCATTAGAAGCTCCCATGACTTACGCCTGTTAGACGCGTTGTCCGTCACAACAGCGCATACGGATCCTTTTCCGACGACATTTTCAACAGCTTGAATCAACTTGTTCAACTCTGACGCCATGAACTCCCCTGTATGTTGTTTGTCGGCGCAGCGCTCCGATGACCAAAATATGGGTCGGATAAATGGAGACGTCACCATAAAGTTGATAATGGACTCGCTGTTGGGATCGGACCATCCGTCGCATACAATGGCAACGTACTGCTGCTCCCTCAGCACCTCCATAACGCTGACAACTTCCTCCGCGTACGCGCTATCAAGCAGTGAGGTCGCCAAATCTTGGCGTGAAGGGAGCGTCATTCCGGGCCGGTACTTCGTCAGGATACACCTCATGGCTCCATTTTCGATGACTCGAAACAGAATGCCGCAGGCATAGAACGCTTTGGCAATCTGAAGATGGAACTCCTTTTCAGTCACTGAGACCGGTCCTAGCACACTCGTAGCCATTTCAGGCCGCGAACGCTTGGATGGACTGTGGGGCCTATCGGAAGTGTCGGGACGATCTCGCTTGGAGGGTGTTACTGGGTAATTAGCCCGGACGTCCGCTGGGGCGCAGGGACAGCTGCGAATGTGTGGGCGGAGGTTTTTCTTGGGCTGGGCATTCTTGATGAGCTTGGAGCAGTGCGTGCACGTCACGTCGGGGTGCTGCTTCTTCGGGTTGGCCCAACGTGGCACAACCACAATGTACTCGGTCCACACGCCAACTGAAGGGCGACCAAGGCCAGACCCTTCACTGCTAGCCCGGTCCTCGTTGCGGTGGCCGTTTTGGTCCATGGAGCTTGCAGGCTCTACAGGAGCAAGTTTGCGAATGCAGCGACGAGAATAGGCCCCGTGCGCGAGCTGCCTGCCACGTGGAGCATACGCAGATTCATGTCGGTAGACCTCCACGTACGTTGACAACTTCACGAAACGCGTTGACCGAATATTTCTGCCACACCAACTATACACATGAGGTATTACCGTTAGCAGATCGAATATTTCTGCCACACCAACTATACATAAAAGTTATTGACGTTAATAAATGGAAAGTACGAAGGTAATAACGGTAACTGGTAATATCTGGATGAGGATTTGACCAACTCTAGACACAACTACTGTATCCTTGGGGCATGGTTGAGAGAGTTACCCGTGTTGTGAGAAGTTGGCTACGAATCGATCATTCGCGACGGCCCGTAGCCCACAGCATCGCGCCAATTAGATAGTTAAGCTAGTTACTTCCAGAATACCAAGATCAAATTGGCGACTTTCGTGATTGCTACAGTGTAGCGGTCGAATTCATCTCCCACATAACAAAACGTTATAACTTCTTTACTTTAAACGATATCAATATTATTTTTCTATTGGGTATAGAGAAGAAATTTCGTATAGTACCGGTTAGTTTTTGTCGGCAAGGCTGCAGCAGTTCTGACACTCTGTGCCCAGTCAAATCGACTGTTCTGAAACAGGCCACTTATCTTGCTCGGCTTGTTGAGCAAGTCATATAGCTACGCTGCGTCGGTCCTACTTCGAGTCGCTGCAACTCTAACACCCTCTGGTCGACAGCGATACTCAACCGCTGCACCCGATCGTCCGCCACAGTGCGTTCGACCGAATTTATTAGGGGGGTATGCAAACCTCTTCTACCACGCAAGTTACTGTCAACCTCTAGTCAGCACTAACCTACGATCCCGTCTCGTGTTCCACGCAGGGTTCCCAGCTCCGGCCAGTCACTCAGTCAGCGCTTCCGTCAAATCCTCCTCGGTCTCGTCCTTGTAGAGCTTGCGCTCTGTCGCGTACGTGTCCGTGGACCCGCTCGTCTTGCCCTCGTCCGCGTGCGCGTCCGAGTCTGTTGCCTGCTGCTGCTTCGGCAGCAAAATCCGTTGTGTGTGGCCTCCTCTCGCTGCCGCAGCCCGCTGCTCCGTCCTTCAATGTCGACTCAATAGGAGTCACCAACTGCAGCTCGCTCGAGCTGCTTATTGTGCCACTCTTGGACGCGTGGACCACACAGAATCCGCCCTCCGCCACCGTCACGACCTCGAGGACCGCCCCCGTACTGCCTATCGTGGACCTGCTGTCGTGCTCCTTAGCCAGCGGCTTCGTGTCGCCGTCCGTCACCACCTCCAGCGTCTCGTAGGTATCCACCACCGCTGCTGTTTGCCTCATGGGGTCCATCTGCCCGGGCCCCCTGTTACAGCTCCATCCAAAATCAACCAGCAAATGGTGTGGGTGACCCATTGGGTCCCGCTAAGGACCTGGACAGATGTATTGAATGAAGTATATTCATGCGCAGGCGAATACAGCAGCTCGTGCGGTTGTTGTATCGCGGCTTGGCCATGCCCTCTCACCTTGAGGTATCACGTAGACTGCATCAAATACCCATAGCCTCACCACAGCGTGTCTGCGTCTTGCGTCTTTACATCGCCAAGAAAATCTTCATTCTGCATTCATCCACGATGGCCCCAAGTCTTATTTCCAGCGTCTCCGCTACCGTCCCCACAACCGCTATGGTTGCCACGTCCACTGAGGCCGCGCCATCCGTGAACAGCACTGCTGCACACGCTCCCTTCGGGGTAAAGTCCAAGCCTGGTGAGTGTGTTGTCGGCGACCCAGACACGCACATCAGCCCCAAGGATCTCCAGTGGATTTAGGACAACCGCATGAAGGCGGAGGTGGAGCCTTACGACAACTGGATCATGGACCACATCGTAGCTAACAAGGGCACGCTCAACTACTGCGTTCGCTGGGACAGCAAGAAGACCAATCTCAGCAAGGCTCAAGCCGCCAAGTTCGAAGCAATGCTCACCCGCCAGTATGCTCTGTAGAAATGCTGGCTTATTGGCTACGACTGCTGGTCGTACGACGAAGTCAAGATCAACATCGTTGGCTGGGCTGCTAGAAAGGCCACTGACCTCGAGTGGTTGGACGATTCGCTCGGCAAGATCTACATCGGTAAAGCCGGTGGCGCGGTCGAGTGGGTTAAGCTTCTGGCCCTTACGCTATGGACCGAGGGTTCGAGCCCCACAGCGGACATTAGTTTCTCCGATCGAGAAGTGTATAGAACCCCCGTAGAGGAACGTCCCTCATGGCCCAGGCGGTTAGGGCACCCTGACACTAAGGGGAAATAAACGTAGAGAACAGCTGGCTTATAGGAAGGACGGTTTCACTTTAGAAAGTAACAGCAAGGACCTCGGCGGTACGAGAAATGCCCGTATCCACAGACCCCAGATGGGTTAGGGGGAGGAATAATTGGCCTATCAGAAACAAAATCCATCCTGGAAAAGCCACTTGCTTACGAAGAAGTGTAGGTAAAGGTACGCGCTAAGAAATCCCCGCACTGTGACACATAATGAGGCCCGACCGTCCCCACAAGGGAAAATACAAACTTTATTGGCCTATCAGAAAAGATCTACATCGGCGATCTCGACAAGGACGGAACCCCGCAGTGCCCCGAAAGCTGCTACCGATCGGTCGATAATTCTGCGGCGAGTTATTGGGACTCCAGTAACTGCGATGGCAAGCCGTTTGATGTCTATCTCCAGCCGACGCATGGATTGGGCGGTGGTTGGGGAGCCGGCAATTTCCAGCAGGTGGACCTCGAAGACATGATGCCGACCATTGACGACGACCAGCTTACGATCGTCGCCCACGAGATTGGACACAACTACGGTCTGCCAGACTTTTACCAGCAGCCGAAGCCTCCCAACTTCAAGCCGTGCCTCATGGACGCGCTCACTTCAAACACTATGCGAGACACGGGCGGCTGGATGGTGCGCCGTGTGCTCGAGTACAAGAAGTCCAACTACGACATCTAACTTTGTGGTTTGCTTTGTCCAAAAGACCAGTCAGGGTCTTTGTTTGTCGTTAATAGATCAATTGATGTTTACCTTGCACGTTCTTCCTAAAGGGGGCCTCACAAATATTTTTTGACAAAAAAGTTGAAATATAAAATCAACGCGCTCTCCTGAAGGTGAACATCTACTGACTGTGTTCGTTATGAACAACGAACATGGTCTTTGTGTGCTTTTCTTCATGTAGTTTCTAGACGTAGCGCGAGTCAGGGCCAATCCACATGCTTACAAGTGATAGTTGGGCTTCTTGTTTCCGAGCACACGGCGAACCATCCAGCCGTCCGTGTCTTTGATCGTGGGTGTTGAGAGCGCATCCATGAGGCACAGCTTGAAGTTAAGAGGCTGGGGCTCCTCATAGAAGTCCGGTAGCCCAAAGCCGTGACCCATATCGTGCGATACAATGGTAAGCTCGTCGGTATCGAGGTGCGCCACCATGTCGTCAAGGTCCACCTGCTGGAAGTTATAGATTCCCCAGCCGCCACCCAGATTCTGCGTAGCCCACAGAGAGATGTCGAAAGGCTTGCCATCGCAGCTGCTGTACACCGACCAGCCACCGGGAGAGCCGTCCACCGAGCGGTAGCGGTTGTCGTGGCACTGCGGAGAGCCCTTATCAACAAGGTCGCCGATGTAGATCTTGCCGAGCGAATCGTCCAACCACTCGAGGTCAGTGGCCTGTCTAGCAGCCCAGCCAACGATGTTGATCTTGACTTCGTCGTAGCGACGAAGTCAAGATCAACATCGTTGGCTGGGTCTTCTTGCTGTCCCAGCGAACGCAGTAGTTGAGCGTGCCCTTGTTAGCTACGATGTGGTCCATGATCCAGTTGTCGTAAGGCTCCACCTCCGCCTTCTTGCGTTTGTTCCAAATCCACTGGAGATCCTTGGGACTGATGTAAGGCTTGGACTTGATAAATGGGTGCCCAACGTACGAACGGCAAAATTTATGCTGGAAGTACAGCGTAGGCAGCTCGGTGCTGTTTTGCTCTGTTAAAGCACAGTACAGACGACATGGCACAACGTGGTACATGGAAGCACATCGAAGACAAAACAATTGATAACTGACCTGGTCGCCTCCGATAATACCGAGTACCGGTATTCTCTTACATCAACCAAACGCTCTTCGTGCGCCACAAGTTTCTTCGTCGGTTGTCATCTGACGTGTGTCGGCGACGGAACAGCGAATGTTGTCAGATTCTCAATCCCAACGTTAGATTTCACTACATGGATAGGAAGAGAACTCCATTGAGTCAACTACTACCCTCGTGTTGGTCGAAGGCAGCATTCACCAGATTCCAAATTTTGACCGGTCGCGGAGAAGTGTCAGAGGACGCCTCCAAGGATTTCCGGCCCTTGGCCTTCCTGGGAGGAATCCTCCCTCGGGATCACAGGAAGGAGCAAGACGACAGCAATGGCATCTTCAAGGTGGCCAGGGTCGACGAAGGGTGTCGACCTCGTGGCACAACAGGCTGATCAAGACGGTAGGCAAAACAGAAACGAAAAGCAGGGTGTATTGGTGACGACGAAGCGCGAGACGGCGGAAAGTATGATGGAGCACACAGCACTTCTTAACAGAGGAAGCAGGAGTATACAAACTCCAAGTGAACAGCCGTTCACGTGTCCTTGGTCTGAAGGGGACGACTTGACTTGAAAAGCGGTAGATCTAAGACTGAATGTATTTATAGGTTGGTACAGATTTGGCCTGCATACAAATCCTAAGTTCCCTATAGTTTGTGTCATACAAAACGTATCTGTTGGCTCTGAGGCCACTTGGGTCACTATCCAGGGGAGTGACCGATGTAGCCATCCCGGAATAGTGACAGGGTCACTATTCCATGTAACCCCGTTACAGAAAGAGTGCAGACTGCTGGCCACGCGATCTTGTAAGGCTATCGTGGCGTCAGGATCGAATTCCGACGAGCGCGGCGCAGAGGTGACCGCTGGATTGACGAAGAGCGAGACGGAAGAGAAGGACAAGAGGGAACAAAGGTGAACAACGTGTTGGAGGGACGCGTAGAGGTGGTGGACTCCGGACCGACGAAGCGCGAAAAGGAGGGGTTGCATATCTTTTTTAGCAATTGCATATCGTAGGTGTATATCTGGGTCGAATGCCCTAGTGGCATTTGGTTGGTGTATACCCGTGTGTTTGGGCTACTACCGCGGGCGGAGGCCCGTGATCCGTAGGCGAAGCTGCAGCAGTGCGCGGCATCGGGTGTAGTTAGCCGTCTAAACCGCAACAAATTCAAATTCAAAAGCATTCACCACTGTTGACCCTACTTGGGGGATACTACGTCGCCAGAGCTACTGTACTTATCAGCAACATGGGTAGTGCATGACGCTGTATTCCTGACGACACCAATGGTCTCTACATTTCTGAACGAATATTTGTAGAACTAAAAGATTTTACCAAATACTCCCCATACTAGTATTTATTAGATCCCCAACAAAATGGTCGTTGGTAGCATGAGAGTTGATATACATATGGGTGAGGCCTCTACTAGTTATCGACCGCATTGCACAGTAGTGTACTAGCGGATCTAGCGAGATAGTATAAAACGTATGCGCTTATCGTAAATCTTAGGCAATACATCTCATATTTTTCAGTGGCACAGAACGTACTGTACAGTAAAATTTTAGTAAATCGATGCTATTGCCTAGTGTATTCAAGCCACCGATCCTTTACACGAAAAGACGTGTGCTATGATAGCCATGTCGTCATGACCGTCTGCAGAGCGACGATAGAATTGTAGCGGGGGAAAGCGGAACGAAATGATCCGCTTACGAGCAAATGTCGTGGGTCGTCTCGACGGGATTCATCCGACTCTCCTTTGCTTAACTTTAAGTAACAGATCGAGGGTGAAACAGGCGTGCGCTTTAACGTAAACTGCTTGAAAAACCAGTCCGAGACTAACGGCAAATTTATCCGGGGGGCAGTGGATTCTAGCATAGATCATTTTTTATTAATATTGTCAGACAAGCTGGATGTGGTACATGTATGCGCAGCGTTGGAAGAGCCATTGCGTCTTGTGTTGTTGGATGAAACTGAGGCGACATGCAAACGCTTCAGTACCCCTCTTCGCCTCTCAGACACTCGCTTTCCGATACTGTAGTTTTTTATTAACCCCTCTAACCCCGTATTATGTATCCTACAGAATAAGCATTGTCACAGGACATAATATCCAGCAAACTTGTCCTCTCTTTCGAACTTCGCATATGGATGTTTGTATAGCCGGTATTGTGCACATCTTCCTGTTAGATTAGCGATGGGAAGATAAACGGGGTTTATTCCGCGGTAATAGTCGGACGAGTATAAACCACCAACAGGTTTGAAAATTCGGGTGGAAGCCTAAAACCGCCGCGTGCTAGCCACTCGTACTTTCCTTCATTCCGAAACTGCGCTGTTCAAGACGTCGCAATGCAAGCTTTGTTGGAGCCCGTCGAGCGCGCCCAAGTGGCCAAGGACCATGGCCGAAGACGATCATGATGAGCGCCATTGTGATCTACAGGTAAGCGAGAGCGTGTACTTTGCTCTGTAACATTGTACTAGTGGTATATTGATTCTACGTTGCGATGTTGATTACCAGGCCTGGTGATCCGACCCAGACGACGCTATGAGCTCTCGCGTGTGGCCCGATTGGCAGATCGATTGCGGAGTCAGCGCACAACCTCATCGGTTCCTACGAAGCCGGCTACGGCCGGGTCTACCGCTATATTGTAGCTGATGCAGTGGCTACCCAAGAGGCTACAGAAGAAGCGCTCCTCATGGTGTGGCTACACCGGAGACTACAGAAGAAGCGGTAGATGCTACGACGGATGCTACAGAAGAAGCTCTCCGCGTGATGAGGTTACACCGGAGATTACAGAAGAAGGGACAGAGGCTACGACGGAGGCTACCGATGAAAGCGGCAGGAATGGAGCGGCAGTGCCGGAGGCTACAGAGCAAAGCGGAGGCTGCCAAAATGGCGAAGATGACCCACGGCTGGCGCGAACATTGAAGAGCGTGCGCATGTAAAGGAAGCAGTAGACGTTGGCATGAATATCATATATTGTCCTGTTTCGTACAAGAGGAACCGTGTGTCGTGCGTGTCATTACGGGCTATTGAGCATGCAAGCTCCCTGGTGTTGTTAGAGAGACAATCGTAACAAGCTTGTTAGGTGGGCTAAAGAAATCTAATGATGCGCTAATGTCAAGCACAAGGAAGAATTCGCCCAGTTCCTCCTCACTACGTCAGTTAGGAACAGGGCGATTTCTTCCTCCGCGTTTATCGCGACGTGCCGAAGATGGGTGGCTGGAGCCGAAGTATGCTGCGTTAGCAGCCTTGCAAGGTATTACCATGTAGCAGGTTTTGAGCGTGCTCTACGCTCGCCACGACCAATAGAAGCTCGCCATTTCGGTATATGGTGGATACATTGAGCATGTTTTGTTCACTTTCGTTGCTGTTCTGTGGACAATGTACCCTGCGCTTCACCGCAAGATGCGAAAGGGCTTCCAACAGCAAATCTTTGACAGGTTTTGAAGTATACTTTAATCAAGTCTAATGTTTATTCTGTAGGATACAGAATAAGGTCTGGGGCTAGAAGGGTTAACCAATAAAATGTCATAACCAATAAAATGTCCATTTTGTTTCAAATCCCGAACTGAGACCAATGCCCGAGAGCCCCGCACGCCGGCGCGGGCCCAAGCCGCTGCTCTCAATGGAGCAGGAGAAGCAGCTGGCGCAGTGGGTCCTGGCGCAGCAGAGCTCAGGTCGACGAGTCTCACGTGACGACGTCATCAGCCAGGCTCGAGAAATATCACGACTGGATGAGACCCAAGAAGGAGAAGAGACGAAGCCCAGCCAATCGGTTGGCATGGGGTGGTGCAACCGCTTCGTGGCGAGGCACCCGGAGCTGAATTTACGCTCCGGAGCTGCTGCAATAGTCAAGACGAAAAGTACCGACTCAAATGATGCAACTGTAAATTTCACGTTAAGTGGTGGAACGCTAATGGATGCAGCAGTGGAAGGCCAAGAAGCTGAGAGCTTAAAGGTTTCTGAGCCTTCGGAGCAATTGGAGGGTAAAGAGGAAGACACAGAGGCTGAAGAAGCTGCTGAGCCGACCAAGACGAGGAAGTACAACCGCAATCATATGGAGGCGGCTGTGGAGATGTACTTGGCTGGGAAATCCATGAGCGAGGTGACGCAGCGCTTCCCGCTGTTGCATCAACGGACTATTCGACGTCGAGTGTTGCGGGTGCAACGGGGCGAAGTGGATCGGAGACGAGGACCACGCCCGCTGCTGGAGGGCCAACCAGAGCAGGAGTTGGTGGCATGGATTCTGGACATGCAATGTCGAGGAACGCGCGTGACCAAGAAGGACATCCTCGCGAGAGCTAATGAACAGTATCGAGCGCTGACTGGAGAGACGACCGAGGATCGACTGAAGGAAGGATGGCTGCGCAGATTCAAGGAGAGGCACCCCGTGCTGTCGGGTCGCGCTCCTACTAAAGTGCGCCAGGAGGGAGAAAACAACTCGCAGTCAAGTACAGAAAGTGAAAAGGAGTTTTCAAGTGGTGCAGACGGCGAGCTGCTAGGTAGCGCACAATCGATGGGTGGACAACAGAGAATAATGTCTGGAGGAGAAGAGAAGCAAGAGTCGCAGAAGCGTTCTGAGGCTGCTGTGAGTGGAGTTGAAGACTCAGCAGCGTCGTCGAAGAAGCAGAAGACGGAAGACGCACCCTCAACTCGAAGTCCCAGAGCTGTAGCTGCTACGAGTCACAGTGATAGTGCTAGTGGGGTTTCAGTCTTGCCTGAGCGACGCCAAGCTGAAAAAGCTGAGAACGTGCAATCCAACAATCGGCTGGAAGAAATGCAGCGTCAGCAGCTCGAAATGCTCCAGCAACTATGCGCGTCAAACGATGTGCTGTCGCGCATTGCTGGCTCGAAGCGGGTATTCAAGAGCACCAGCACAGAATAAGCACGTGGATGGCAACCGTCTCTTTTTCGAGCTGGATAACGTCGCTTCGCGGTCGCCAAAGGATCTTGTGTGTTGCCATGAAGGGCTGTCTTCTGGTGTTGGTGTGCATCCTGGTGTGCTGTGCAGACGCCGAAACTCTGACGTCGAGCTGCATGCGAACGTGTGGCGAGTTCGAGCAGTGCTTCGTGTACAAGGACTCGGAGTTCTGCGCTGAAGTGTGCGCCCCCGGTCGGTGCAACGACGACACCGAAATGTGCACGTTGAGAGGCGTGGTGCCGTGTACGACCGAGCCGTGTTTGCCTGAAGCAGTGTGCGAGCCTCGAGTCACGTCAATGGTGACCAACTCGACCGCAGCCTCGTCTTGCGAGCTGCGTTGTCAGCTCATAAGCTCTCCAGTGTGCGGCTCCGACGGCGCCTCGTACGCCAACTCGTGCTTTCTCAAGAAGGCGCGATGCACCACTGGAAATCCCGACTTGGTGGTGGCGTCTCGAGGGATCTGCGAGCGTGAAAAGGCTCTAAACGCCAAGTACAATCCTCCACCGTCCAGCTCAGCTGATGATGCTGCAACTTGTTTGGCTGCAATCACTTGCGCGGACGTGCTGGGTCCTGTGTGTACGAGCGCAGGCACAATGCGTAACCTGTGCTACTTCAACCGCGAGAAGAAATGCAACCAGGCAACGCTGTCGATGATCCGAACTGGGTCCTGTGAAGACTCGAATGTGGTGCCTCTCTGTCCAGCGACCTGCACAGACGAGTACGACCCAGTGTGCGCGTCCAATGGCCAGCTCTATGGCAACGACTGCCTATTTCGCCAGGCCAAGTGTGCGCGACGTGACCAGCTTGCAGTCAACATCGAGCCCCGGGTGCTTTCGGAGTGTGAAGCGTAAATTGTTTTCCAATCGATATAAAGTCTTTTACTTGCTTTGTTTAATGTGTTCCGCTCTCGACTTCTCCGAGTCAAATCAGCCTACAAAACATGCTCCAAAAGGTGACAGCGTAGTCCTAGCTCGCAGTGGTCCCATTTACTGAGCTCCCTGGGCACCCATGGGGTTGTGTTGGTGCAGGTGCACCGAGTTCATATTGCCTCCGCCGTCGCCTCCGAAGCGCGGGTCGTGGCCACTGGCCAGCGGTCGGATGCCGGAGAGGGTCTTGAGCTCTGTGATGATGCGAGCGCAGAGGTTCATGTACGTGAAGGCGTTGCCGTCCAGACGCTGGAAGTCCAGCAAGTAAATGTGCTGCTGCACCTTGTACAGCTGGAGGCCGATCTTGATGCGCTGCATCTGCTGCTGCAACTTGAGCTCGTCCGGGCTCAGCACGGCGCCCCCGTTCTGGTTGTTGGGGTCTCCTACAGGCGACTGCCACCGGCACTTTACGCGGTACGGCGCCACGACCTTCCATTCAAAGTGGAGCACGAACAGCGCCTTGTATACTTCCGACATCACGTGAGCCGGCTCCTTCTTCGACTGAATGCCCAGGTACCATCGTCGCCGCTTGGGAGTGGGGGCTGCGCCGTGCCCGTCATCAAATCCAGGCATGCCATTTCCTCCGGCCGCGGACATCCGTGGTGCTTGACCTGGGATATTAATTCCTCGTCCACCAAAATTCCGAGGGTCAGGCAGCGCTGACGAGGGCGTGACCAAGGGAGATGCCGCCATAGGAAGGGGTCCTCGTCCAGGGAGCAGCAAAGTGCTAGGTTCGGGAGTCGAGAACGTCTTGGGTTTGTTATTCACCGTTCGCACATCACGCAGTTCTAGACACAGCAAATTAACAACGTTAGATTAAGAGAGCAGAAAATAAATGGCTCTATCAGGCAAAATTCAGCTGGATGAGATCCACGAGAAGCAATGGACGTACCATCAATACGGATCTTGGCGTTCTTGTGATCAAGAATAAGTTCGTACGCCACGCGGAGCGGGTGGTTTTCTCGCCTCTTGAGCAATGCTACTAGCTGGTCGTGGCCGATATTTGCGGCGTAATTCAGAGCCAAACACTGGGACAGGCACTCCTCGTCAATCTTGAAGGTTTTGTGTTCCACGATCTCCGGCGGGTGCTGCAGGTACGGGGGCAAATCAATCTGGAACCATGGGTGTTGCCTGATCTCCGGGATCGTGATGCGCTTCATGGGGTCCACCACGAGCATGCGCGGGATGAGGTCGCGCGCCATCTCGGAAAGGTGGCTGGGCAGCGAGTACATACCGCCGCGGATCTTCTTGAACAGGTTGGGGATGCTCTCGTCGTCAAACGGCAGGCTGCCGCACAGCAGCGCGTACAAAATGACGCCACAGGACCACACGTCCACTTCAGGACCAGCATATAAACTGCCGGAGATCACCTCAGGAGCTGCGTAGTTCGGGGAGCCGCACGACGTGCGCAAAAAGTCTCCGTCCTCCATGCTGTTGGACAGCCCGAAGTCTGCGATCTTGATGTTATTGTCCGCGTCCAGCAGCAAGTTCTCCGGCTTGAGGTCTCGATGCACGATGCGGTGGAAATGGCAGTACTCCACGCCCGAGATAATCTGGTGGAAAAAGTGTCTTGCCTCCTCCGGCGCCAACTAAATAACAATAAACATAAAACAAAAAAATAATGGTTAACACCTCACAACCACGACAAAACCTCAACAACAACAAAAATCCACACCCACCCGTCCTTTCGACACAATGTAGTCGAAAAGTTCTCCGCCGGCAATGTACTCGAGCACCATAAAGATGTCCGTGGGCGTGTCAATCACCTCGTACCTAGAAAAAAAATATACACCATAAAATACCGTTATTTTCCTGGATCCCCCTAATAATTTGATGCAAATGTGGTGTGCATGTACAGTCGGATGATGTGAGGGTGGCGCATCTTGCGCAGCAGCGTGATCTCGCGCCGCACCTTCTCGCTCATGTCGAGGCTGCGGATCTTGTTGCGGTTGAGGATCTTGATGGCCACCTTGTGGCCCGTGATGTCGTGCTCGGCCACTGGTTAGACACATACAAAGACGCAGATAGGTCCGTCGGCAACAAATTCACCTAAACGGGGTGGCAACAAGTGGCTGAACGCGAGTCTCTAAACGTCTCTAAACGTACGCTTGACCTTGCCGAAGGAGCCGATGCCGAGCGTCTTGCCCAGGCGGTAGTGGCCTAGCTGCACGGGGATGTCGCTCATGGTCGAGGGGGGACGGGGCGAGCGTGCGCTGGGGGCGGGCACTCGGACTCGTTACGTGCGGGTCGGTCGGCGCTAATCGGCTTCGAGTGTGGCGCAAAGAAAAACGGGTCAGGCCGGTATGTAGTGTGCGCCACACCAACGGAATTACCGGTTGTGGTACCGGTGAGACGAGGTAGAGAGGTAGAGAAGTTGGTGTGTGCTACATTGAATAGTGAGCCCTACAGTAAGTGCGAACCCACTTCAGCTCAGCACCGGAAAATATCTGGATGCATGGCTGCTTCGGCGACAAGCAGGCGTGTTACAGCTCGCTCGGGGACGCGGGAGACAACTTCAAGCCGCTAGCTAAGGCTGTCGGTTTGCGGGCAGCTACAGTATCTATCTAGCGTCAATAGCAAGCGGGCAGAGGCGTTAGCAGAAATACGCGTGTGTATCTCCGATTTGCTCGGCGCTCTTCGATCAGCGTCATCCATCCGCCCAAGGGTTTCTGCCCGTTTCGAACGGCTCGTGACTCGTGCGGTCCGTTGGTGCGTTCGGGGCTTCTTTCTCGGTGCACGAACGCCGCTCTCTCTTGTTGCAGCTGTAGCGGTGCCCATGAGTCGGCGAAGGCACCTTGGCCTTGGGGCGTTCGGCGGGGCGAGTGTCAGTGTTGAAGTACCTTGGGCCCCGCCGAAGCTCGCAATATGCTGGGAGAACGGTGTATGTCGGCGGAGGATCTCGAGATTTTCTTTATATTTTCGACGCTGGCTGTACATACGCTGCAGTACTTGTAGCTACTCATTCGTCTGTCTTCGCGGATGACTCGCGAGTTTCAGAACTCGCGTTTTCGACTTGAAAGATCTGGCAGAACGTGGCACTGGCATTGTCGAAGCGAGCGAACCCAGGTCCGGGGACGCCAGGCGTGGCCACTTGCTTGCCGGGGAGGTGCATGCATGCGTGGACACTTTCTTGTCGAGCACACTTGGCCGATCGGCTCCTCCCCGTGTGACGGCAGCCATGAGACGACTGCCGCCAGCTGAGCCCGCGCCGCGGCGGAAGTGGATTTTTAACATGAAACATCGGGCGGCTGCAATGTGTATACGAAAACAAGATCTATGGCGGGGTAACTCAGCGTACACAAAACAACGAGGAGCAAAAGGCATGTCTGCAATGCATGTTTATCGTACTCGGCAAAATATGTGTAAAGTGCTAGCGGTGAGATGCCTCTCGTCGCGAGCAGGCACCGCCGTTGCAGACGAATTTTGTGCCTCTGCCGCCCGAACGATAGACCGTTCTCGAAGCGAGCCACTTCAAGGTCGGTGGTGCCGGCCAGCATCCCACGACGAGAGCCAATATTTGTGGCGCTCCATGGCAGCGCCTGCGGCTCGCGCCACTCGGTTTCAAAGCGAGCAGCTACCGAGTGTGGGCGCTACGAGTCCTTATCTGCTGCCGCTATCAGTTGGGCTCTCTCGTCTTGCGCGGCTGGGGAGCTCCTATACTTTCAACGTTGTGGATCGCAGGCAAGGTTGGGATTGGAGTCAATAAACAGTACCGTATCGTGTTGCGACTCGCAACTTGCGAGTGTACTGTACTACGTATGAACATCGGCTCGCAGCGCATGGTCGTCACGGCTGTCGTTGGCGGCGCTCGATGCTGCTGCTGCTGTACGCGGTCGTGCCTGCGGCCACGACTATCCCCGGCTCGCTGTGTATGTCGGCGTGCGATTTCTCCGGCGTCTCACCGCGAAGACACGTTCACTCGAGCTGGCTGCCGCCTTGTAGCTGGGTTGCCACCACTCAATTCGCCAGCGGTAACGCTGCTCGACGAGCAGAAATACTATCCTATTTAACATGTATGGATACAATATGGATACAATATGTACATCGCGGTGAACCGGATAATAGGCGATGCCACTGAATCTGTGGCATGGCTTACTCTGTGCCGGAGTAATACTTACTTGCCTAGACTTCGCGGCCTGTATTCCCACCACCGGATCCTCGATGCCGTTGGGCCGATGCAGACTGCATTGCAGTTAGGCCGATGCAGACTGCATTGCAGTTGGGCCGATGCACTTGCTCGTAAAGTAAGTATTACTCCGGCACAGAGTAAGCCATGCCACAGATTCAGTGGCATCGCCTATTATCCGGTTCACCGCGATGTACATATTGTATCCATATTGTATCCATACATGTTAAATAGGATAGTATTTCTGCTCGTCGAGCAGCGTTACCGCTGGCGAATTGAGTGGTGGCAACCCAGCTACAAGGCGGCAGACAGTTCGAGTGAACGTGTCTTCGCGGTGAGACGCCGGAGAAATCGCACGCCGACATACACAGCGAGCCGGGGATAGTCGTGGCCGCAGGCACGACCGCGTACAGCAGCAGCAGCATCGAGCGCCGCCAACGACAGCCGTGACGACCATGCGCTGCGAGCCGATGTTCATACGTAGTACAGTACACTCGCAAGTTGCGAGTCGCAACACGATACGGTACTGTTTATTGACTCCAATCCCAACCTTGCCTGCGATCCACAACGTTGAAAGTATAGGAGCTCCCCAGCCGCGCAAGACGAGAGAGCCCAACTGATAGCGGCAGCAGATAAGGACTCGTAGCGCCCACACTCGGTAGCTGCTCGCTTTGAAACCGAGTGGCGCGAGCCGCAGGCGCTGCCATGGAGCGCCACAAATATTGGCTCTCGTCGTGGGATGCTGGCCGGCACCACCGACCTTGAAGTGGCTCGCTTCGAGAACGGTCTATCGTTCGGGCGGCAGAGGCACAAAATTCGTCTGCAACGGCGGTGCCTGCTCGCGACGAGAGGCATCTCACCGCTAGCACTTTACACATATTTTGCCGAGTACGATAAACATGCATTGCAGACATGCCTTTTGCTCCTCGTTGTTTTGTGTACGCTGAGTTACCCCGCCATAGATCTTGTTTTCGTATACACATTGCAGCCGCCCGATGTTTCATGTTAAAAATCCACTTCCGCCGCGGCGCGGGCTCAGCTGGCGGCAGTCGTCTCATGGCTGCCGTCACACGGGGAGGAGCCGATCGGCCAAGTGTGCTCGACAAGAAAGTGTCCACGCATGCATGCACCTCCCCGGCAAGCAAGTGGCCACGCCTGGCGTCCCCGGACCTGGGTTCGCTCGCTTCGACAATGCCAGTGCCACGTTCTGCCAGATCTTTCAAGTCGAAAACGCGAGTTCTGAAACTCGCGAGTCATCCGCGAAGACAGACGAATGAGTAGCTACAAGTACTGCAGCGTATGTACAGCCAGCGTCGAAAATATAAAGAAAATCTCGAGATCCTCCGCCGACATACACCGTTCTCCCAGCATATCGCGAGCTTCGGCGGGGCCCAAGGTACTTCAACACTGACACTCGCCCCGCCGAACGCCCCAAGGCCAAGGTGCCTTCGCCGACTCATGGGCACCGCTACAGCTGCAACAAGAGAGAGCGGCGTTCGTGCACCGAGAAAGAAGCCCCGAACGCACCAACGGACCGCACGAGTCACGAGCCGTTCGAAACGGGCAGAAACCCTTGGGCGGATGGATGACGCTGATCGAAGAGCGCCGAGCAAATCGGAGATACACACGCGTATTTCTGCTAACGCCTCTGCCCGCTTGCTATTGACGCTAGATAGATACTGTAGCTGCCCGCAAACCGACAGCCTTAGCTAGCGGCTTGAAGTTGTCTCCCGCGTCCCTGAGCGAGCTGTAACACGCCTGCTTGTCGCGCTCGCTCGCCAACGGCCGGCGACGACACATCTTTCTCGCCCCGCGCGCCAGCCGGGCTCACCACCAGCCTGTATCGCAAGTGCAATACACCGCCGATTGAAGATCGCAAATCGGCGAGAACTAACATCTACAAGACGACGGACAGCGAGCGAGCGGAGAGAATCCGCCACCGCAAAAATGCCATGGCCATCTCCACCACCCGCTTGCAAGCCATGGTCACGATGAGGTTGCCTTGCGTGCGGCGAAGTCCATCAAATTTGGTTGACCTCCTTCATGGCACGGGTGTGAATCGGGCGAAACGCCGTTTCGAGCTTCGAGCACCGCTTTCCCGCCTCATTCTAATCGCTTTCGAAGGGCTCGGGTTTCAGTATCGCAGGTCGCCTCTCTCTTTCCCACCGTCAATCCCACCTGTATTCGTCTACTTGACCTCGCAGAGCATCAAGTCTCGCAGTGCGCATCCTGGCTTTGTTTTGCGCGTGTCTGACTAGCATGGAAGAGCCAGGCCGCCGAGCTTGGGAAAAGCAGTCGACCGCACGACGCGGTCGCCACCAGCAGCTTCCCTCGCCGACGCGGGCTCTGCGCCATTATCCTTTTCGCCTTGGCTGCCGCGTCGTCCATCCGTGCCGACGCCATTGCCAACAGCACCACAGCACAGCATACAGGCGTTAGCCATCCATCCATCCATCCATCCACACAACTACAGTACAGCCAGCCATGAGTCTCAAGCGACCGCAGCACTCCATGGACGAGCTGGCCTCGCCCGAGCGCAGCAGCTCCAGCAGGACCAAAGGCAGCAAGAGCCGCCGCAGCCGCCGCACGCTGCACAGCGCCGAGTCGACGTGCTCATCATCGTCGTCGTCGTCCTCCAGCTGCTCCAGTGACGCGGGTTTGCCGCTGGCCTCGGCGCCGCGCACCGTCGAGATCATGTGGGGCGGCCGCTCGGCGCCCGGCTTCACGCTCAAGCGCAAGCGCACGGGCGCCATCCTCGTGAGC
This sequence comes from Phytophthora sojae, assembly GCF_000149755.1. Taxonomy (NCBI): domain Eukaryota; phylum Oomycota; class Peronosporomycetes; order Peronosporales; family Peronosporaceae; genus Phytophthora; species Phytophthora sojae. Next base: position 1,030,265 of record NW_009258119.1, read on the forward strand.
ACCGTGACGCGCGAGACACAGGTGGCCACGACGCTCAAGGTCGGCAGCGAGCTCAAGCTCGTGGGCGGCTTCCCCGTGAACCGCCTCACGCTGCAGGACGTCAAGAAGGTCATGCTCATGGCCCCCAAGCCCGTGAGCCTCGTGTTCGTGAACGCAGACGACGTGGTCATTGCCAGCGTGGACGACGTGGAGGCCGACAGGAAGGACCGGCGGTCGCTGGCCTCCACGACGCTCTCCACCGCCAGCCTGCGACGCAGCGTGAGCGTGGACATGAACAGCCTCAAGCGCGACGACAGCGGCGAGGACAGCGACAGCAGCGAGGTGTCCACCGTGTCCGCCCCCGCCTTCTACAGCACGCCCAGCGAGAGCAACAAGTCCAAGAAGCGCAAAGTCTCCACGCTGCAGGTGGCGCTGGATCGCGTCAACCAGCTGCTGAACCGTCCGGTGCGGCAGGCCGGCCTGCACATCGCGGCCGGCAAGAGCATCGTCGTGTAGACATCCACTTGTTCTTCTTCAACCACCTGCCACCAAGCTCTTCAACATCACTTCAACCCGATAGAAAAGGGAAAAACAGCACAAGACGAAGCGGAGCGAGCAGCGCGCGAGCCATTAGGAAGCTCGACGCGGGCCTGCTGCTCTGCTCCCCCCCTCCTCACACCGCAGAAACTGCTCTATATGTAGTATTTATTCCAGCACATGCGACCGCCGACCGAGATGCCAGGGTCGACGCGAAGAGAAAAATACACATCTGAAATTGGCCATGTGCTCAATCAACACTTTTGTGTCGCTAATGAAAGTTTCTAACGCGTAGGTACCTACCAATCTGTTTAACAAGAGCTTACCTATAACTTGAGTCTCCTGGGGAAGTTGCTGTACGCGCCGGCAGCGATGCGCAGCGTGTGCTTGAAGTCCTCCTTGTCGATGCTGCCTCGGCCTGACCGGTCGGTGTACTGGAAGCAGCGGTCCAAGTCGTTGCGGAACGAGTGCGAATGCTTCCCGCTATGCTGGAACGGAGTGAGCTCGGCAATGTCCTCGAGTGTCAACAGACCGTCCTTGTCTTGGTCCACCATGTCGAACACTTGGTTGGCGCACTGGGCGAACACGTCGGGCTGCTGCGTTTGAAGCTGCGGCCAGTCCAACAAGGCGGCGCAAAACTCGTCGAGAGACAACAAGCCGTCGCCATCCAGGTCCAGGTTGCGCAAGAAGCCGATGGCTTCGCCTCGAGTCAGACGGTAGCCTCCGCTAGTCACATACGCTGCGAATTCCTCGAGTCCGACGCTTTCGCTGCCATCACGAGACACCTCGCTGAACAGCACCACCACGTCCTGCTTTGTTGCCAGTGGCAGCAGCCGAGTCACCTCGTTCAGTACAGCGTGCTGCAGACTGTTGAGTGATCTGTAAAGCTGCAGCCTCTGGACTAGTGTCCCGTTCAGCACTGGCCCTGCAATGCCCTTGGTGGCTTCCTTGGCAGCAGCAGAAGCCGTCGTCAGCGCTCCAGGGGAGAGAGGGGCGCTGGGTCGAAGCCACGGATGTTTGAGAGCCTGCTCGGCTGTAAGGCGTTTAGAGACGTCGCGCTCGAGAAGTTGCCGAACCAGGTCCTTGGCTTCGTCGGAGATACCGGTCCACGGCGGACTTTCGAGGTCGATTTCTTCGTGTAAAATACGCTCGTCAAGCAACGCTCCGGACTCGAAGGGGAAGCGTCCACTTAGCAGACGATACAAAATCACTCCACAACTCCAGAGGTCTGACGGGTAGGCGTATTTGTGCTTGAGAACCTCCGGCGCCGTGTACAGCGGCGTGCCGTGCACCTCGTGCAGGAATTCTCCATCCTCCAAGAAGGCAGCTCCACCGAAATCAGTCAGCTTGAGCGGACTGTCCTCTTTCGTGTCGGCAAACATAAAGTTCTCGAGCTTCAGGTCTCTGTGCAAAATACGCAGCAAGTGGCACTGCCAGACCACGTGCAGGATGTCCCTCATGTACATTTTCGCCCGCTCTTCCTGCTTTGGGTTTGCAGTCAGATCCAGCTCCTTCTCTCTGGACAACCTTGCCGATGCGTCTCCGCCCACACAACGCTCCATCACCAGGTACACATTCTCGTCATCCTCGTACGCTCCGAAGAAATGCACAACGTTCAGCGTGCCACCCAGCAGCACCATCGTGCGCCCTTCCTGTTTCAGCGCCGCATAGTCCTTGCGGCTCACCACTCGAGACTTGGACACGATCTTCACCGCCAAATCCAACTGCAGTTCACTACCACGCGAGGTCTCCTGCTGCATCGGTAACGCGCAATATACTTCTCCAAAGGCCCCCTCACCGAGTTTATCTCCAAGCTTGTACTTCTCGAGGAAGTTCCTTGGCAGATTGAACTCGAGCTCTTCCGGCTTCGTAAAGAAGCTCGCGGCCTCAAGCGCCACGTGCTGAAGCTTCGGGTACGACGCTAGCTTGTCCATGTATCCTCTCCAGCTCTTACGGATGCAGCCGTAGTGGATCCCCAGCGGCTTTCGGGACGAGGAGACTTGGCTGCTGTGGTTCACGAACGCCGAGGCACCAGGCGTCACCGCTGCGTCTGCCTGTTGCTGAGGCGGGTGCTGGTCCGGTGCGACCAAGAAGCAGCGGCGTTGGTTGCTGGAGGAGTCGGGACGCGCGCGGACGAGGGGCGTTGAGCGACGCAAGGCGGAGGGTATCGCCTTCATGCTTGATTCGGGGATATCACGACTTCTAGAGGTCGGACGACGGCGAGAAAAGCATGTACGAATGCGCGTGAGTGAGGCGAACGAGGTGGTGCGCAGCAGATCTACAGCGAGGGCCTGCGCGAAGCAGGAGCAGACGTAGCGCGAGCCGCAGTCGCGCTATTCGTAGCGATCGTCCCGCTGACTAGGTGGCGGCCGTTTCATACCACCGAGAAGCTCCCAAGCGAAGCCATGTCTCACGGCCACACAAACGGTACGCAAGCTGAGGTACCGAAAAGATGGTACGCTCCAGTTTAACGGCGACGTCACGCAAGCACTGTCGTCAGCGGTGCTCTTGACACGTTTGCATGATGATGCGAGTTGATTGAACTCCAACTTGGAGGCGACACACACACATCAAGCGGACGGTGCGAGCTGGCGTGTGGAAGTCCTCAAGGTAGTTGATGGATGGGGTAAAAGGCTCACTACACGCTTAAATTGAATGGCTGTCGATAACATCGGCAGCTGCGGCCTCACCCGCAGGCGGTGGCACCTCCGCCCTCCTATCTGCCGGCGAGGGTGACTTGTCCTTCTGGAGACGCAGCACGCTGCCGGACAGAAGCCGACTCGCCGGCGACAGCAAGAACAGGATCGAGTGCGACAGCACAGCGGAGTCGTCGTGGATCTCGACGTTTGCTTCGTCCCCAGGTTGCCGCGGCGGCAGCAAAACGCAGTTTACCTGCACGTTGCGCGGCTGAAGCTTTGTAGCGAGGGACTTTACCAACGGCTCAATGGCGGCGTCATCTTTAGCAGACGCAATATTCACAATGGTCCCGCTGCTGGGGGCCAGCCAGCCGTCCTCACCACCGTCCGGAAAGCAGCTCGTGGACATGGACTCGGTGAGAGCTTCAACAAGGGCTCTACAACGCACACCAATAGCATACACATCAGCATCATTGGTGCGAATGATAAAACCTGGAAAAAGATACACGGGACGTACGCGCTCGAGGCGATGGGCTCGCTTTTCGTAGCATCTTCAGCAGCGTCTTCGGGCTGCTCCTGAGTCTCAGCAAGCGTCTTCACCACCTCGGTACCGGCGAAGTTAATCAGGAAATCGACGCGCTGGTATTTGGAAGCGATAGAGCTGCACCACTCAGCAACATCCTTTTGTGTCCGGAACGACCCCAGCACGGGCAACATCACACCACGAGTTGTGTCTTCGCCCTCGGAGGGGAAGCGAGCGATATGCTTGGTATTGAAATCGTCCAGCGCCGTCATATTCCTGCACGATTCAGCGCCAAAGTGAGCAAAGACACCTCTTGCATATCAACACCAGCATGAAGCAGCACTTACGTAAAGGTGAGCAGTACGCTCGCCCCCAAAACCCACAATTGCGTCGCTAGAGACGCCACAGACTTGTTGTCGCCTCCGGTGACCACCACCTATCACGATTACAGCACATCACAGCAAGCGTGTCAGCATATCGTTTTGAGCAGGACGGTAGCTTCTGTCTAAAACGTACCAGCTTGTTGTAAAAGACTGTCTGCCATTGTGCAGACATCGCGGCGTCTTGATACAGCATGTGTGAAGCCAAGCCGTCCACACCAACAGCCGCTCCATCGTGAGGAACCGCTCCATTCGCACGCAACATGATCATCCCACCGGCCGAATACGCCGACGCCGCCATTGCAGCTGCATCCTTTTCACCCGCGGGAGGGGTAGTCGCAAGCTTTGCGCGCTTGCGGCTGCCCTCCAGGTCCTCCCGCACGTTCATATAGTCGCCCAGAGCGCGTTTCTGGAGCTCGGTATGGTCCGCTGCAGTCGGACGGACAGGAGCGCCCACATTCTGCAGCTGGTTATACAGTCCGTTGTTGATCTCCGTGCGCGCATTGCAGCGGCCCTCGCGCAGGTTCTGCAGGAAGATCTGCACCGCCAGGTCTCCTTCGGCCTCGCGTTTGTACTTGAGCAGCCGCATGAACTCCGGGTGTTTGCTCATCAGGTGGTTCTCGATGCGGCCGCGGCGGCAGTTGAGGCGGCTCCAGACCTTGGTCAGCTCGCGCTTGGACGACGGGTCGTCGCACAGCATGCAGACGATCACCTCCTTCTGCTTGTCGGCGCCCGCGGCAGCTGCAGCGGCGACGGCAGCGGCCGCCGTGGCCCCTCCAGCCGTGCGAACGGCCTTGATCACTCGGCCGTCCATCTCCGTCTCGGGCAGCGACCGCTCGACGATCGGCAGCGAGTGCAGCCAGCGCTTCTGGAAGGTGAAGACGCGCTTGCGGGACCCGGCGCCGGCCGCGGCCTTGGGCGTCTGCTGTTGGATGGAGGCCGCGGCTGCAGCCACCGCTGCGTCAGCAGCTTCGGCGACCACTTGCGCAGACGAATCGTGCATGGCGGGGGCGGAGAAGGAAGATGCCGAGGTGGGGGAGCCCGTGGCGCCGACCACCTTGTCCGTCATGACTTAGGGGTGCTTTGACTTCGTGCCGGAATTGTTTATATGGCGCTTTGTATGTGCTCGAATGGTACAGTTTGAATGGAGGGCTGGTACTCGGTTACTTACTTAGGTTACTTACTTAGGGCACGGCGTGGATTGTACTCCAGAGGTGACTTGCGGTTGGCCATCATCAACGAAACAAGATTTTGTATAGTGAACATGATCTAAATCAGTATATGAAGCAGTCATTGCGGTACAATGCTGCTTATTTAAAGGTATTAGATACCATCATTCCACTACATGAACTACATTACAGAGGTAAACAACTGTGGAGAGTGTTTTGTCCTAGAGGAAGTTGATCTTGCCCTTCGAAGTTCACCATTCCCCCTCCGGCCAAAAGCTCCAAAGGCTCCCGCCGTCCTCCACCTGCGTCGCTCTCCCTCCCTCTCTCTCTCTCAGCGGCCCAGCGACGTCTCCGTGCCTCATGAACGCGCCGTCAGCTCTGAGCTCGCTGTACTTCTCGGCGCCACCGGCGACCGGCAACTTCCAGGAGCCCAAGCAGCTGCTGCCGCTGCCGCTGCCGGTGCCAGTGTCGAAGCCCAAGGCGAACTCGACCGTCACGATTCTCCCAGCGCCCACCGCCGTCTCAGTTAAGACAGATGGCGTCTCCTCTTGCCCCTCAACTTCTGTGATCGCCCCCATGAGCCCTTCAACTCCCCAAGTTGACGCATACTCGGCACTCAAGTCGAAGTTGCTGGATCATGAGAATCAGAATCAGATACAGCAACCTGAGGAGATGCCGTCGCCACTGCCATCGCCTGTGAGCGTCACGGGCAAGAGAAAGCGGCTGGACATGGACGACGAGCTCACGTCCTTCTTGGCACCCACGCCCACCAAGCGCAAGGGCAGCAGCGACTTCCTGCGGAAAGGTCAATGGACCAACACGGAGGAGCGACTCGCCAGGCTCCTGATAGAGGCCTTTGAGGACGGGTATCTCCCCATCTACACAGGTATCCGACTGCGTGGCTACTTGGCCGTGCAGTTGCAGTGCGACCCCATGAGGGTGTCCAAAAAGTTGTGTGCTGGGACCATTGACGGCAAGCCTGTGCCCAAGAACTACGGGCAGAAGAAGTTTAAGCTGCGCAAGAAGCCGCTCTGGGACTGTGAAGAGGCGGAGAGCCGCATTGCCGAGCTCGAGCGACTGACCAAAGCCTTGTGGAACGAGGCGCGCATGAAGAAGCCGTCGTTCCTTACGCTCTCGACTACGCGTAATGTGAGCAAGAGGGGCGATGATGAGTCTGCATCTTCGCCGTCTAGTCCAGCGGACGGCCGCGTGCCGTCGTCAACCCCCAAGTCGAAGAAGCAAAAGGTGTTCCCTATCATTTATTTAAACCTGTCCAAGAAGCTCAAGCACTACTCGGTTCGCGGACTGGACAGCAGCAGTAGCAGCGGAAGCGAGCCTGCTTCCCCGTCCAATGACTCCGACTCGGACAGTGAACCCGTAAGGCTTGACGGTGAGTCACTGCAAGCTGCGTATGATCTGCTGACTTTATGTAGTCCACGAGGCAGCAAGGTCAAGTCCAAGAAGCGTGCTTCGAAGAAGAGTAAGGGCATCTCTGCCAAGGAGCATACATCCAGCTCGGATGCTTCGAGCGAGGACGCTGCTTGTAAGGAGGCATCCCCGGAGGACAAATCCAGTGCGGACAAACCCAATGAGGACAAATCGAAGGAACTCAAGGCTGCAGAAGATGAACCCAGCCAGGATATCTCTACCAATGAGGCTCCTGGCAATAACGTCTCCGTTGAGGACGCTCCTGACACGGAAGTCTCCAAAGCGGATCCCCCCATTGCAGATGATGGCAACAAGGACCTGTCCTGCAATGAGAACTCCAATGAAGTCCAATCTGACAAGGCTGCGGACCCTGTCGGTGAACCTCAGCTCGTCAGCGACGACACCTGCATGGACGACTCGCTCTCCGCCTCGACGTCGTCGACGTGATGTGCCTCACCGCAGTCCGAGCAAACTCACCGCCGTGCCTCCAACGCGTTGTCGGAGCATTCTTGGGCTCCACACTTTAGTATCTGAACCCCATGTCGTTTTCCTGTAATGAACTGCGTGCCAACTTGACTACACTGTACACTGCACCTGCAACAAATCCCACTTCAACATGAAGTGGCTCCGCCAATCACAGCTCTTCTTTCGTCTAATTCGCCAGAATTCTCACTGTAGTATCAACAACTTTTTTTTGACAAAAAGTGGGGTGATGGCTAATGAATGGCTTGAGCAAGTCATGCACACTCCTCGATTCACGGTCCATGTGTCATGGTGTTTCACTAAGGTACACCGTTCCAACGTTCGAGCAAAACCTGGTATCGTTGAAGTTGAAGAGATTTCGATACGATGAACTGCATCCCTTCAAATTCGTTCGCTATCGAGCCCGAAAGAAATGAATCAATCAATGCACCAGCACCCAGGTTTGACAGGCGGGGCTCTTCCATCTACTGTTAGAGGATCCATGTTGACAAGCCCTGTTGGTTTCAATCGACAAGCATGATCAGAACCCTATTTTTATTCTCCCCATTGCGAACTGAAAATACCGTCCTCTTCGACGCTTACGAACGACATCTTATCGTGTTTACATGTCATTCAAGTTCTCACCACTCTCTCCCCTCAACTCTGCTGATCGAAGGTGATGCGCAGATCCGGGACGCTCGTTGACCTTTACAAGTCTACGCAAGTCAAGTTGCATGGCATTTACTCCTCGAAGCGAGTGCAAGAGCTGGCGAAATTCGTGCGCGCCACAAGTTGGGTCCGCTCTCTCGCACTCGCAGTGGCAACACCAGTGCTGAGCTTGCTTCCGACGCTTCTGATCGACATTGTCCCGCTCTCGAACCCGTCGGCCGGTGTCGATTCAAACAAGTTGTTCTACGTACGGGTGCCATTCACCAATTTCGCTTAGGTGTGCTCATACTTGCATACCCAATTGCGTGCGCCATCCGCGATACTCTATTGGTATCCACGCTCGCTTGTGCCATGGACTACGGCTTCGCTCTAGTTATTGGCTTCCCGACGCCGTTTATGATGCAGCTTGCGATTCCACCATGGTGTGCGATGATCTTGGTATGCTTGTCAATTCAATGGCGAAACTCGATACATCAAGCAGCGGAAGCAACCAGAATGTTGGTGGATATACTCAAGATCTGGTGCTGCGATGTGCTGCTGGTCGCGGTGTACACCCCCTACTTTGCTGCTTTCACAAATCTGTCCGCTCACCGCCAGATGTGGCTCGCCCTGCTTCTTCCAGCTTTGAAGCTGTTCATGCGGAACCTCTTCGCGAGAGCTGTTGGTCACTTAGGCGACGAAGCGCCAGAAATCGTGGTGTTCAATGCTGATGTCTTTGGCTCGTTATTCGTATCGTGCTGCATGCAGCTATCGCCTTCGTTTTGGATGACGCTAGGAGTTATGCTTGCGGATGTTTTTCTCATGGGGTTATCCCTCCGTGATTTAAGGATTGTAAACGTGGAACTGGGGGATTTACAACGGAGACTTGACCAAGAGTACACGTGGACTAGTCATCACGGCGCAGTTGGTCACATCAGCTTGCGAGATCGTGCACCTACAACGCTGGAGCGCGCTAGTATGCTGCTAGATCAAGAAGCCAACTCAATTGGTCTCACTCCAGTTGCCCCCTGTGGGGAGCCTCTCCTTTCATCGTTGGGCTCGCAACAAAACGGAGAAAGACCGACCCATAAGGTCAAAACGAAAAACCAATGCGTGCGACTGCCCCTCAGGATAAAGCGACTCCTAAATAGGCAGCATATCGTCCCCATAGGCGAAAAAGACAGCAATATTGTCGATGAGAAGCCAAGTGAGCCAGTCACACAGAGCTACACGATCAAAGTTCGGCGGATGCTTTACATGGCTGAATATCTCCTCCTTATCAACTACGTCGAGGTCATCATCCCGCTCGTATATTGTACGTAAGACTTGCGTCGGATGCATTAGGCATATTGTTTTACAGTCGCTCACAGTTTTTCTATTCTCTAATTGTGTCGAGCAGCTTGTTACTTGATCGCTACGTACCACATGCCGAACCACGAATACTACACCGTCTTTCAAGGGATGGATCACGCTCGACTGTATCAAACACTCAAGAATGTGCAGCTGTACTGCTTGTTTCAGCTCGTCTCGCTTCTTTTACTCATGTATAAACTGAAGTTCACGTTGGGGTTCCCACCGGTTCAGCACTTGGGATTTGTCCTGGAAAACCAGATCCAGTGGGTGCTACTTCACCTCACGTTCTGGATCATATACAACGTACAAGGATCGCTGGAGCACCTAGGTTGGTTGTAAGGAATGTGTATTGTCCGATGAGTTAGTGTCGGTCTAATTATTATTTTCGGCAGGGAATGACTATACCTTTAAGTGTGCGTGGCTGTCGACTGGTACCCCTTGAACACTTAACAGTAAGACAGACAGTAAATTACGCCACAACAACAGCGATCAGTGACTTTTCTTTCCATCTTGAAGTAGCGGATTGACTGATACGGAGACCAATGTACTGGTGGCACCTGTTTCCCCCAGAATTGAATTTTCTCGACTGCTACGACGATCACAATGTGGCTCCGCGACGCTTGCATACGAGCTGCTCAGCGGCAGTTTTCTTCCACTGATGTGGAGTATCTTGAAGCTGTCTGCGAGAGATTTATCGTCTACTTGCAGCGGCCAAAATCTGTGCGAGGACGAAAAAGTCTGCATTGACAACATTATCCCGTCCGTGGCAACTGTGCAGAGCTCTAGCTTCGTAGAAAGTCGACTGCTGTTTCAGCTGGCGAACGAGGCACGGCAACGCGAGGAGCTTGGAATGCGGATCTTCTACAGGTGCGCCGTGATCAGCCAACTAAGGTCTTGCGGAGATACCCTGAAGCAACAGAGCGTCTTCAGTTGTGGCTGTTCGGCTCAAGTACAAACTCACACCGCTTAAATCTCGGGCAATTTATCGCTACGCTATCGAAAATTGGTCATCCGTTGACGACCAATGGATTAAACTGTTTACAGAAGATGGAGCTGATGGATCAGTGAAAAAAAAATTGTTGGTTATCATTGACGTTCTAGAGAAGAAGTCGACTGTGAACAAGTCGGCTGAGCCTCGGGACGCCGGCAAGTTAGTGAGTTTTGCTCTTGATTCGGCAAGTGACGTTATTGCACCAGGTCCTCGTGCAGTGGATTTTGCGAAGTATTTCGCTTTGCCCTCGTTCAGGCAAACAAGCGCATACGCAAATATCATCGGTCGGGCGGAATGTTGGCAGTACTGGTCGATAGAGACGCCGAAGTTGCTGGCTTTAAGGCTCCAATCTGCTCGACAGTGAAGGAAACTCTCCCTTCGTTGGTGATGACGTACACGATGGATGCGTTCTGGCGCCGCTACTGTGATAATTTCAGTATGGACAAGATTTTGGCGCACTAATTCGGTGCGACGCAGAATAATGACGTAGAAGCGCTGACATCGTTGGTGTCGATGGGGCGTCCTCTGTGGGGTTGTAGCACGTTTGACGGCATCCTGGAGACTTATCGCTTCGCCAACCAATTCGATACTGTGAATAGTGCAATCGTCCTGGCATCGTGCAAGTTGATGGCCGGACTGTATCCGAGGATCTCGAACTACACCGAGTACACCGGGTTTGGTGTCGCGTCGGTACTGTGTGGACTGGGGCTTCGTTGGCGTTTCAATGCGTCTCGATCGGTCTCATACTTGATGGGGACGCTAGCGTACTTACTCCCGGAGTGTGACAAGCTTCTTGCTGTCAACTCCTCGAACCTGGTGCTGGCTTTAATTGCAATGAGACTTTGGTACACGTGGGGGCGATTATGTGTCTTTGTTGTCCGAGTATATCGTATCCGGCTACTGGTGTTAGAGGGGCGTGCTGTACACAATGTAAACAAACTGGTGGCTTGCATCGTGTTGCTGCTGGTGATAGGCAAATGCTCGTGCTGCAGAATCCGTGGGAAAATCACGGGACATGTAACTTTCGAGGTGATTTTGTGAGTGCGGGGTTGCTCCTGAAAGCTCTTGGTGGGGCCAATCCGCCTCTGGTGCGTTCAAGAGACAGATGTGCCGATAGGAACTCTTTGGTGGAGCGATACAAGCAGTGGCAAGTACGGCGGGCTGACTGGAAGCTGGGATTTTGCCACTTCATTCGGCTGCAACTGGAGCCTACAGAAGAAACGCTGTGGTATCTGTTTGATCGTCGCGCTGCTGGGGTATTTCCGCGCGACCGAGATAATGAAGATCTTGTGATCCCGATGTGCCAAAGACCTGAGGCATCAATGATCCTAATTCAAGTGGACCGGGATGGCGACTTTGATGAAAATATTGCGTTGATGCAGCGTCCCTGCGTATTTTCAAGTGAGAATTCTCTGTCGACAATTCCGCTTCAAGATATCGCGAGTTTCAATGGTCTTTGAAGGAGAGCGATCGTCGTGTAGTGATCCCGATCAGTACTTTGTTGCTGACGAATAGGATGGATTCACGCTGTGCATTCGCTCCGTGTCGCGTCCGCGGGATGTCACGGTGAGCAAAGTCACACTTCCAGTGATTTCGCAAGGTGTGGCGCAGAAATTGGCGGGCATGGTGTCGTCCAGATGGAGCTGCCAGGACTGATGGCCACTGACTTGAACAACCGGTGTGAAAAGGAGATCGAGTGGGCTGATGTCAGATTAAGCCCGCTCATATCGGAGACTCGTCACCGAATAGGGAATTCTTGACGTGCTGTTGTGGGCGTCGCTCACGCCGCTGGTGTTCCTGACTTCCCAGTGTGCACTTTGAATCTGATATCTGGTCTTTTCCACGACGATGAGGGAGATTACTGTGTCAAAAGCAGATTTTTGAGTTAGATAGGTAGCAGTGGCGCCTGGTCGACCCGAACGACTACTAAAAGGTTGGTAAGAATTACAGTGACACCTCCCTAAATGAACCCCTCTAACTGACCATGTGTTCCCTATCTGGTTAGGATTCCTCGACTGTGGATTTCACTATAGGTGTTCTATAACTGATCAAAAACCTCTTTATTCTCTAAATGGTCGCAATTGTTGGCGCCTCAACCCTCTAAATGGACGCCGTAGTAATAGATCCAAACTCATATATTTTTCTCAATCACTTGCCAGCCTCCTCCCACGTATGCCATTGCTACCACTACTCCCGCCACAAGAAATCGAGCGAAGAGAGAAATTTTATTTGGGATGCTAAGTTGGAACAAAGAGTTTGCAGTAACTGCAAGCTTGTGATAAATAAGCTAGCCACAGTATTTTACAATCAGCGCAGCCTACATATATATATATTACGAAAAACTAAAATATTATGATGTCGAGACAACTAGGGGCTATGCAGTACATACCAAGCAAAAGATAAATCTGCAGGCATGGTGGCAGGATATCGGGACAACAAATATTCCTATAACCTCCCTGTATTGAAACTCACGTACAACCTGAGGGGATGCGATTCTGCTAATACCAATGAGAATAAGGAGTAGGAACAGACAATACCGCGCCTACCGTTATTGGTTGAGTTCTGTTTGTGTGAAGACGAAACAAAACAAGAGTACAAAAATGCTGGAGGGGTACCAGGTAAAGAAAGCCCTTGTGCACCTAACATATGAAAATGTAGCCATTAAAAGTGTAGCCATTTCTTTATCTGATCAATTCTTTAACTGAAACAGCGTATTAGACCGAGCGAACTGGGTGTCATTTATAGAGGTGTCACTGTATGGTGCTTTGTTTGTTGATATGAATGACTCAGCGATTGCTTGCTAGTATGCTGGGACCAAGTAAACGCATGTCAAGGGTTGTCCATCGAACTCTCTTCAGTAGTAGCTAGCAGCCCCAGCGTTCGTTCATTTTGGAATTTACCAACCACCAAGTCACCACCAACTATCAAGCACTCAACGACCACTATCATGGTGCCTGCAACTACGACGACACCAAGTCTGTTGGCATGACCTACCGTTTCCTGGGAAATTCAGGACTCCTTGTATCCAAACTCGGTCTGGGGAGCTGGATGAACGCCAAGGAGGCGAACGCAGCGGAAGCCTAGTACGAGATGATGAAGCTGGCGTTCAAGCTCGGCATCAACTCCTTCGACAACGCGGACGCCTATGGGGAGGGTCTCGCCGAGAAAAACATGGGCATTGCTGTGCAGAAGGGTGTCGATGAAGGCGTCTGGAGCCGGGAGGACCTCGCGATCGCCACCAAAGTCGGTCTGGGGACGAAGGGCTTCCGGGACGCATCGGGACCGAACGACCAAGGCTTAACGCGCAAGCACATCATTGAAGCGACCAAGGCCTCGCTCAAGAGGTTCGATCTCGAGTACGTCGACGTCATTTACTGCATTCGGCCCGATGTGTGCACGCCCATGGAAGAGACTGTGCATGCCAAGAACTTCGTCCTAGAGCAGGGCTGGGCTTTCTACTGGGGCACGAGTCAGTGGAGCGTGGCTCAGATCGTCGAGGCTTGCGATGTTGCAGACCGCCTCGGCCTCGTTCGCCCCGTCGTGGAGCAGTGCGTCTACAACCTGCTAGACCGCACCAAGGTGGAGTTCGAGTACGCCGACCTGTACAAGAAGTACAAGCTCGGTCTCTCGACTTGGTCCCCTCTCTCTGGCGGACTACTCACGGGCAAGCACAGCCAGGAGATCGTCAAAGGTTCTCGTATGGACGGCCCCTTGCGCACATTCTTCGCGCCTGATTTCGTCGAGCGCCAAGCCAAGGCGGACAAACTCCAGTCGGTGGCCGCAGAGCTTGGCATCTCCCTGACTGAGCTCGCTTTGGCGTGGTGCATCAGCAACGAGAACGTCTCCGCGGTCATGATCGGGGCCAAGAACTTGGCGCAGTTGGAGCTCAACCTGAAGGCGCTGCCTGCGTTCGAGAAGACCACGCCGGAGGTCAAGGCCCAGATCGACGCGCTCGTGCCGTTCGTGCCGCAGCTCCCAAAGTCCGATGGATTGGAGAACCGACGCACCAAGTTCCTCTAAGGCACTGATTGTGAATGCGGCGGGCACAGCTACAGCAATGGACGGCACCGATAAATCCTTCAACATGAAGCAGCATACTTAGTACAGGTATTGATCTAGCAACTAAGTTGCAATTGATGAGTCAAAACCTGGTCTGTATCGAGGGCTTCGAGTGCGTAATATACTGAAATTGAGCTGATCCCACGACGAGCCATCGCTATCTTCATCACAACTGCGGCTCTAGCATCAGTACATCTGCTGCAGATGCCGTCAAGTCCTCGTCCGGCGCTGTCACCGATATGCGCGGTTTTGAACTGACATTGGCCCGCTCGATCTCCTTTTCACACCGGTTGTTCAAGTCACTGGCCACCACTCCTGCTGGGCTCCATCTCGATGACACGAAGCCCACCAATTTCTGCGCCACACCTTGCGAAATCACTGGAAGTGTGACTTTGCCCACCGTGATATCCCACGGACGCCATACAGAGCGAATGCACAGCGTGAATCCATCCTATTCGTCAGCAACAAAGTACCGATCGGATCACTACACGACGATCGCTCTCCTTCAAAGACCATTGAAACTCGCGATATCTTGAAGCGGAATTGTTGACAGAGAATTCTCACTTGCAGGATGCCTGTATGATTGCCCTATTCACAGCATCGAATTGGCCTGGTAAGCCCCCAGGATGCCGTCGAATATGCTACTCCACAGAGGGCGACCCATCGAAACCAACGATGTCAGCGCTTCTACGTCATTATTCTGCGTCACAACGAACTTGTGAGCTGAAATCTCGTCCATACTGAAACTATCACAGTAGCGGCGCCAGAACGCTTCCGTCAGCACAAACGGAGGGAGAGTTTCCTTCACCGCCGAGCCGATTGGACTATTATAGCCAGCAACTCCGGCGTTTCCTTCAACACGGCATCGTAGGGGCAATCGAGGAGTTCATTTTGAATATGAGCCGAGGCTTGAACTGCACGGCGAAGCGGGGCTGTGAAAGACTAGCCCCTGTGATGTGGTGGGCGGGTTGCGAGCGAGCATCTTGCTGGTGTCGATCGCTGGATCATCGACGCTGCTCGGACTGTACGCTGCTGCTAGACTTCCTGAATGAACTCTCGCTAACTAATTTGCTCTGACGTCCTCGCGCCTGAAACTACTGTTATCTTCGTCCAGGTATTCTTGTCTGGATGTACCGCTGATCCTTGGTACTTGGTACTTGAAGTACTTGCTTGTACTCTGCCTCTGCAGGAAACCCGAGTATGCTTCAATCTGCGCCTCTCTTCACTGCACTTCGTTACGTTCCGCTTGCTTCGCCCGAATGCTCGCCATCTCTATCGGGTAGTACTGAGAAAATTTCACCCGACCGATGATATTTGCGAATGCGCTTGTTTGCCTGAACGAGGGCGATGCGAAATACTTCCGTAAAATGCACTTTGCGAGGGTCTGGTGAAATGACTTCACTACTTAAGTAGCTGAATCGAGAGCAAAAACCACTAACTTGCCGGTGTCCTGACTTGCTCACAATAGCCTCCTTATCTAGAACTTCAATTTATTTTTCACTGACCCATCAGCAGACATTTAATCCATTCGGCACCAACGGATGGCCAGTTTTCGATAGCGGGGCGATAGATTGCCTCCATCCCCAGACTTCAGCGGTGTGAGTTTGTACTTGGATCGAACAGCCACAGCAGAAGGTGCTCTGCTCCTCGAGGGTATTCCCCCCCCAAACCTCAGTTGACTGATCAAGTGCGCACATGTAGAAGACCATTCAAAGCTCCTCGCGTTGCCGTGCTTCGTTTGCCACCTGAAACAACAGTCTACTTTTTCCCGAAACCAGAGCTCTGCACAATTGTCACGGACGGGATAATGTTGTTGATGCAGACTTTCTCGTACTCGCAGGGGGTTCGGTACACATTCCAGCACCCCGGCAAGTACACGAGAAATTCCTCGCAAAGAGTTCCAAGATAGCCCAGATCAGTGAGAGAAAACCGCCGCTGAGTTGCTCATATGGAGGAAATTCAATTCTAGTGGAACCAGTACCCTGCGGGATGGAAAGAAAGTCTAGATTACTGTCAATATTTTACCTGCTGAGTGCTTAAGGGGTACCAGTCGACAACCACGCAAATTTGAAGGTATAGTCATTCCCTGCCACACACAATAATTAGACCGACACTTCAGACAAGTCTACATAACTTCTAGTACAACCAACCTAGGTGCTCCAGCGATGCTTGTACGTTGTATATGATCCAGAACGTGAGGTGAAGTAGCACCCACTGGATCTGGTTTTCCAGCACAAACCCCAAGTGTTGGAGTCCCAACGTGAACTTCAGCTTATACATGAGTAAAAGAAGCGAGGCGAGCTGAAACAAGCAGTACAGCTGCACATTCTTGAGTGTTTGATACAGTCGAGCGTGATCCATCCCTTGAAAGACGGTGTAGTATTCGTGGTTCGGCATGTGGTACGTAGCGATCAAGTAACAAGCTGCTCGACACAATTAGAGAATAGAAAAACTGTGAGCGACTGTAAAACAATATGCCTAATGCATCCGACGCAAGTCTTACGTACAATATACGAGCGGGATGATGACCTCGACGTAGTTGATAAGGAGGAGATATTCAGCCATGTAAAGCATCCGCCGAACTTTGATCGTGTAGCTCTGTGTGACTGGCTCACTTGGCTTCTCATCGACAATATTGCTGTCTTTTTCGCCTATGGGGACGATATGCTGCCTATTTAGGAGTCGCTTTATCCTGAGGGGCAGTCGCACGCATTGGTTTTTCGTTTTGACCTTATGGGTCGGTCTTTCTCCGTTTTGTTGCGAGCCCAACGATGAAAGGAGAGGCTCCCCACAGGGGGCAACTGGAGTGAGACCAATTGAGTTGGCTTCTTGATCTAGCAGCATACTAGCGCGCTCCAGCGTTGTAGGTGCACGATCTCGCAAGCTGATGTGACCAACTGCGCCGTGATGACTAGTCCACGTGTACTCTTGGTCAAGTCTCCGTTGTAAATCCCCCAGTTCCACGTTTACAATCCTTAAATCACGGAGGGATAACCCCATGAGAAAAACATCCGCAAGCATAACTCCTAGCGTCATCCAAAACGAAGGCGATAGCTGCATGCAGCACGATACGAATAACGAGCCAAAGACATCAGCATTGAACACCACGATTTCTGGCGCTTCGTCGCCTAAGTGACCAACAGCTCTCGCGAAGAGGTTCCGCATGAACAGCTTCAAAGCTGGAAGAAGCAGGGCGAGCCACATCTGGCGGTGAGCGGACAGATTTGTGAAAGCAGCAAAGTAGGGGGTGTACACTGCGACCAGCAGCACATCGCAGCACCAGATCTTGAGTATATCCACCAACATTCTGGTTGCTTCCGCTGCTTGATGTATCGAGTTTCGCCATTGAATTGACAAGCATACCAAGATCATCGCACACCATGGTGGAATCGCAAGCTGCATCATAAACGGCGTCGGGAAGCCAATAACTAGAGCGAAGCCGTAGTCCATGGCACAAGCGAGCGTGGATACCAATAGAGTATCGCGGATGGCGCACGCAATTGGGTATGCAAGTATGAGCACACCTAAGCGAAATTGGTGAATGGCACCCGTACGTAGAACAACTTGTTTGAATCGACACCGGCCGACGGGTTCGAGAGCGGGACAATGTCGATCAGAAGCGTCGGAAGCAAGCTCAGCACTGGTGTTGCCACTGCGAGTGCGAGAGAGCGGACCCAACTTGTGGCGCGCACGAATTTCGCCAGCTCTTGCACTCGCTTCGAGGAGTAAATGCCATGCAACTTGACTTGCGTAGACTTGTAAAGGTCAACGAGCGTCCCGGATCTGCGCATCACCTTCGATCAGCAGAGTTGAGGGGAGAGAGTGGTGAGAACTTGAATGACATGTAAACACGATAAGATGTCGTTCGTAAGCGTCGAAGAGGACGGTATTTTCAGTTCGCAATGGGGAGAATAAAAATAGGGTTCTGATCATGCTTGTCGATTGAAACCAACAGGGCTTGTCAACATGGATCCTCTAACAGTAGATGGAAGAGCCCCGCCTGTCAAACCTGGGTGCTGGTGCATTGATTGATTCATTTCTTTCGGGCTCGATAGCGAACGAATTTGAAGGGATGCAGTTCATCGTATCGAAATCTCTTCAACTTCAACGATACCAGGTTTTGCTCGAAATGAAACGGCGGCAACTGGCGTACCATTTGGAACATCGTGGCCCATGGGCCTGGCCGATGAGTCAAGGAGCGTGCATGACTTGCTCAGGCAATTAGCCATGGGTCCAGCGTGTCCTTAGACCCCCCTCCCCCTCTTTCTACAGTATCGCTTTCCATGCTGGACTCCTGGAACTCTGAGCTTGCCCAATATTGAGGGAGATCTTCTGTAGACGATCACGGCTCATCCTTGCGTGCTCGTTAGCACACGCTTGATTTTGAGATCGAACACTAAGCTAAGAGCGTCATATACTGTGTACCATCATATCATATGAGTATTTCACACCGATGTCATATCATATAAATGTCATATCTTTTATAATATCTTATCGCTCATATTGGTCAAATCGAATAGGTAGTGAAAAATTACTCCTGAGGCTTGAGAGCAGTGAGTTTCACATGCGAATTCGTCGTCGTAGCAGCAACTGACGCATGGCCGCAGCTGTCGAAGCGCGGTGGACACTGTGTTTACTAAAGCTCTGCCAGCGGAGTAAACCATGCCCGTCCACCTCTCATTGCGTCCAAGCAGCTGCAACCGCGAACCTCGTTTCAGACATCACAAAGCGTGCCGGACTGAGCAACTGGTGGTTCAGGTGCGCTTTTTTCGGTGGGTGGCCAAGTTTGTCTTATTCATT
This sequence comes from Phytophthora sojae, assembly GCF_000149755.1. NCBI lineage: Eukaryota > Oomycota > Peronosporomycetes > Peronosporales > Peronosporaceae > Phytophthora > Phytophthora sojae. The sequence goes on from NW_009258119.1 coordinate 1,049,230, forward strand.
GGTTGAAGTTGTCTGAATTACGCGCTCTGATTGGTCTCGAGCACGTGTTGAACGTATTGCCAAGCCTGGACGATTTGTACGCTACGTGGACAGCAATGCAGCAATGCTGAATCAGCATTGCTTCGGAGCAATCGCAGTCAAACCAGTTCTGTCACAGTGCGAGGCATTCACGCTCTCTCCACAACTGCGCTGATGGTCACCGTCCTCCTGCGGGCGGTTTGTGCATGTGGGTGCCGATCTGCATTGCAGCTTGTTTTATGACCAAAAAGCGCGTGCCGTACCCAAGAAAGCATCAACTTCTCGAGTGTATTGTTGATACTCCTCTTTTCATGCTGCTGCTAGCATGACAAAGATGAATGGACAAGATCGGCCATCAGAGTGTCCGAGCGGTCCATTGGACTAAGACGCATGCCGCCGCTGAACACCATACCACAGCGGATCGACCCCCGGCACAGTCCGGCTCGTGCCACCGTCCAACGGCAGTCGAGCATCGTTTTCCTACTAAAACTAAGCTCAAAATGGAGCTACCGCTGTGGAGGACCGGAACCTGGAGGACATAGTGCGATCTATTATCGATTGTGGCCGCTGTTTTCTCATGACGGCAGGTGACTCCGTTATCCGGCAGCGCTGCCCGCAGGATGCGTTGTTGCATGGCGCGCTTTGCTTCCCGAGTGCTCAATGGATATCCGTCAGATGCTTCGCCGCCGGCGAGATTCACAACGATGCTTCATGCCACCGAGATTCAACACTCAGGACGCACTTCTAGCCGACCAACACCGGCTAGAACTTGGTCCATAGCCCACTGTGAGCTCACATTTCCAACGATAGCATTGCCATCGGAGGCGGGCCTTGCAGGGAACTCACTTATTAAAACTTAGGTAAAAACAAACAGCAAACGCCGCCGAAGTGCGCGGCTCGTTTGCTCGCTAACGCGATTGGGCTTGCGCGCGAGTCCTGCAGGCGAATGGAGCGGCTGCGCGGCGCTCACTCAGCTCGCAAGAACGGGTCGCGCCGGCCTCACGGTCATAAGTCACAGCGATGTGGTCAGCGCTCTGACATTTTCGCTCGACTGGCCACACGCGCCGCACGGCGCTATGTCTGTTGTTCCTTCAAGGTTCGCCACGGGTGGCTTTGTCTTTTAACGAACTCTTAGCCCAGCTCATAGAAGCGCAACAGAGTTCGAGTATCCGATATCTCGGTCCAAGATCGGCGCCAGTATCCAATCTGCTCCATCAAGACCAAGATGCCATCTCTGAATGCCATCGCTGGCCTGCTGCCTCCTCTGGAGATCTCCATCCAGGAGAGCAGCATGCTGGTGGACCTCACCGAGACGCTCACGCAGCACAACATCGCGCAGTGCAGCACGGTCATTGTGACCAGGGACGGCCACGCCGACTCGAGGGCCTGGAAGGAGCTGCGACGCAGGGACAACATCCGCGTCTACAAGGAGCGAGCGCGCTCCAGGGCCACGCCCACCACCCCGTCCCTGCTGCTGCTCGGCACCGTCAAGGGCAACCTCGACGACGTCATGTACGCCATGGTGACCCCCACCGAGCAGGCCATGAAGATCAAGTCCAACTGCACGCACGACGGCGTGATCGACCGCAAGGTGCTGCACGAGATCGTGCGCCCCAGCGTGGACGACCCGTTCCGCCACGTGAGCGTCAACTGGTCGCTGTACGCCGACTCGGAGCCGCACGACTACGTGTGCGTCGAGGCCACGGGCGTCACGCACACGCTGCGCGGCGAGCGCGTGGGCTTCCACCTGTCGCACTCGGTGGCGTTCTCGCAGCTGCCGAGCTTCTCCGAGTCGCACGGCGTGGAGCGCGGTCACCGGTCGATCTGCTCGCTGTACCGCGAGACGACGGCGGGCGAGGTCGAGTGCTACGTGCGCGGCTTCTTCGACTTCCGCGACGGCGACAACGAGCTGCTGACCAACATCGCGCTGCACGCGATCGCCAACCAGTGGCTGTCGTTCTCCCGGCAGATCGAGTTCGCGCACATGAAGAAGCTCGTGTGGCGTCTGCGTCGCAACAGCAGCGACTTGGACGACTTCGTCATGGCTGCGGCCGTGGAAGAGCACAAGCGGAAGATGTCGGAGGCGGCTCTGAATCGAGAAGCCACTTGCCGAGTGTGTAACAAGACGTTCGGGCTCCTGGACCGTAAAACCACCTGTAAGAGCTGCGAGCAGGCTGTGTGTCCTCGGTGCCGAGTCAAGAAGCGCGTGTGCGTGCTCGCTCCGGACCAACGTACGGTGCTGGAGAAGAGACGCAGCTTCTGCGCTCCGTGCATTGCTGAAGTCACCACGAGCAACGCGCGGGCTATTGCGCAGGAGGAACTTCAGGTCCAGGAGGAAGATCAAATGAAGGAGGCGGAAGAGCAGGTCGTCTCGCTCTCTAGACAACGCACGACGTCGTGGATGGCTACCAGTGCCTCCTTTCGATCGTGCATATAGAAATAGGTAAAATGAAAAACCAAGCCGTGCTAAAGCACGGAGAAGCTCTGGATTTTATCATGTAGTTTTGATTCTAGGTTTGATTCTAAGTTAATTTATCTTAAATGTGCCTAGCAGTTCTACCCGAGGTTCTTTGGTTAAAGCGAAGTATCCTTAAATTTCAGCAGTTGGTGCTTTTGTCTTTATTCGGGTTTGCTACCAAGTTCCGAAACCATGAAAGCATGCACTGCCAACTATCTCAAGCCCTTACGCGAACATGTACTGGTCACTCGCTATGCCTTAGCTATCTTGCAATATTATGCAGCCGAATCGTCAAGGCTTGAATGCGGCGGTAACGGTACGTATGCACGTGCAGAATGGTTGAAACGAGACCACCATCGTTTGAAGACTTCAACGACACCCACGACTTTAAATTGAAGTCGTGGGTGTTCGTGGGGACTTGAACGTGGCGACACCGATGTAACATCGTTGAACATACATGTACTGCAAACACAACTGCAGTTATGTTTGGAGTCATGGTCGAGTCATGGTCGAGCGACATCCGATCAATCGTGTCACGCGAATGTCGACCCTAAAAGACTCAAGCAACACGCCGCTGGATAATATATTATCCAAGCGTTTATTAAAGTTAACGGGTACGTTCCGATACGTTAATAATTCGTTCGTTTATAACCGATAGCGGAGCATGCATTTTTATAGTGATTTGCACCTGCAGTCGTATCGCCCTAACAACTCTGGATAAAATCCAGAGAATAAGCAGTTAAACGAGGTGCTTCGAGGGCCCGGACGAGTTAAAAAGTGCCGCAATTGTTTATTTTAACTCAAAAACTCACTAGGACCAAGCGGTATGTACCGGTTTTTTCAGCGCTTTTAGCCCGAATTTCAATCGTGTTTCAACCGTTGATACACTGATCAAACACCGAGCAATAGTATAGTACTCTCCATAACAATTGTAATATTTAGTATTAATGCTTTATTACTGGTACTACTAATATTTAGAATGACAACGACTATTCGCAGTTCGAAGAACTGTCGATTGGGGAAGGTTTTTGGATGACATCGAACGACATTCACGCTACATTCGTCACTTCACCCCGATGACATCAAACAACATTCACACAACATCATACCGCACTCGATCGAATCGGTCTGAATGACACTTAGAGGTTTTGATGGGTAACCTCCAGTTGGGGTCATATACGGTACAGATCTGAGATTGGATCTGACGTGCTAAAAGGTGTTCTGGGGGTTGCACCCCGAGACCCCAAACTAACTCCGAGTTGCGGCAACGGTGCTCGTCGCTGGGCCCGCCTCCGCAATACCGCGCGGCCCTGCTTCGCGGGCACCACGCGCGGGTTTGCTATGGCTACGCTCCTCACAGACGCACCTGGTGGTACGTCTTCTCCGGAAAAAGACTAAAAGCTAGCTGCACTAGCTTAGGCGTTTATCTACGAAGAATGGGATGATTTAAGCTTGTCTTGTGTGAGACTACATTGCGACCCGCAGAGATCCACCAAATTGGTGGTGTAGAATGATCTACTACTTGATCCTGTTCTTGTCAAGACAAGTTCAAAGTACATTGTTACCGATATTAGTTAAGATCATCCTAATGCCACACGGCTGCGAAGCAGGCGCAGGGGATGCCATAGTACATCGTCTCCCTGTAAGGGTATCCGTACACGCTAGCTTCGAACTGCGAAACCCCCCGGGTCCACCACCCGGGTCCCCAATTAGGCTAGTATTTAGACGGACGGCGATCCTTAGGCACTTCAACTTGAGTCACTTCAACACTTCCGCTGATCGCGCTGTTTCACTTTGTGTCCTTTTTGTCCTTGCTTCAATGGTCTGGACTCGACTTGCGCGTGGATGCAAACGAGTGGCGGACAACGCATTGGAGGGCGAAACTGCATGCTAACACGTTGGACGAGACCGACATTTCAGAGCCCCGTGACCTGTACCTAGACAGCAACGACCCCCCCCTCAGAACGCCACGAACGCTACGCGTAGTCAGCAGAAAATTTTAATGCACGTTGGTGCGAGGTTATCCATCGCGTGCCTCCACATCGTGGTCAACCGCCACAGGTTTCGACGCTCCATGCCTACAAACGCCACCGAAGCTGCCTTTCGTCATCGGCCCCTTTCACCGCTCGTCCCCAGCTTGCAGTGCCGGCAAGGGTTACACAGATCAGTTTGTTCCAGTCCGTCATCGACAGCTCCAGCTCCATTCCTCAACTTGCGCGCCCGATGCCACATCTCGATGTTCTTCTCCAAGTTGTCGGCCCTCAGCTCGATTCATAGCTTCGTGTCTCCATTGGACCTTTCAATGACAGAGGCCCGTATGCTCCTCGTCTTAACCAACGACCTCGTCCGCCACTGCACCGAAACAAGCAGCACGGTTCTAGTTACCAAGTGTGGTCACGCCGACGCCAGAGCCTGGAAGGAGCTGCGACGCAGGGACAACATCCGCGTCTACAAGGAGCGAGCGCGCTCCAGGGCCACGCCCACCACCCCGTCCCTGCTGCTGCTCGGCACCGTCAAGGGCAACCTCGACGACGTCATGTACGCCATGGTGACCCCCACCGAGCAGGCCATGAAGATCAAGTCCAACTGCACGCACGACGGCGTGATCGACCGCAAGGTGCTGCACGAGATCGTGCGCCCCAGCGTGGACGACCCGTTCCGCCACGTGAGCGTCAACTGGTCGCTGTACGCCGACTCGGAGCCGCACGACTACGTGTGCGTCGAGGCCACGGGCGTCACGCACACGCTGCGCGGCGAGCGCGTGGGCTTCCACCTGTCGCACTCGGTGGCGTTCTCGCAGCTGCCGAGCTTCTCCGAGTCGCACGGCGTGGAGCGCGGTCACCGGTCGATCTGCTCGCTGTACCGCGAGACGACGGCGGGCGAGGTCGAGTGCTACGTGCGCGGCTTCTTCGACTTCCGCGACGGCGACAACGAGCTGCTGACCAACATCGCGCTGCACGCGATCGCCAACCAGTGGCTGTCGTTCTCCCGGCAGATCGAGTTCGCGCACATGAAGAAGCTCGTGTGGCGTCTGCGTCGCAACAGCAGCGACTTGGACGACTTCGTCATGGCTGCGGCCGTGGAAGAGCACAAGCGGAAGATGTCGGAGGCGGCTCTGAATCGAGAAGCCACTTGCCGAGTGTGTAACAAGACGTTCGGGCTCCTGGACCGTAAAACCACCTGTAAGAGCTGCGAGCAGGCTGTGTGTCCTCGGTGCCGAGTCAAGAAGCGCGTGTGCGTGCTCGCTCCGGACCAACGTACGGTGCTGGAGAAGAGACGCAGCTTCTGCGCTCCGTGCATTGCTGAAGTCACCACGAGCAACGCGCGGGCTATTGCGCAGGAGGAACTTCAGGTCCAGGAGGAAGATCAAATGAAGGAGGCGGAAGAGCAGGTCGTCTCGCTCTCTAGACAACGCACGACGTCGTGGATGGCTACCAGTGCCTCCTTTCGATCGTGCATATAGAAATAGGTAAAATGAAAAACCAAGCCGTGCTAAAGCACGGAGAAGCTCTGGATTTTATCATGTAGTTTTGATTCTAGGTTTGATTCTAAGTTAATTTATCTTAAATGTGCCTAGCAGTTCTACCCGAGGTTCTTTGGTTAAAGCGAAGTATCCTTAAATTTCAGCAGTTGGTGCTTTTGTCTTTATTCGGGTTTGCTACCAAGTTCCGAAACCATGAAAGCATGCACTGCCAACTATCTCAAGCCCTTACGCGAACATGTACTGGTCACTCGCTATGCCTTAGCTATCTTGCAATATTATGCAGCCGAATCGTCAAGGCTTGAATGCGGCGGTAACGGTACGTATGCACGTGCAGAATGGTTGAAACGAGACCACCATCGTTTGAAGACTTCAACGACACCCACGACTTTAAATTGAAGTCGTGGGTGTTCGTGGGGACTTGAACGTGGCGACACCGATGTAACATCGTTGAACATACATGTACTGCAAACACAACTGCAGTTATGTTTGGAGTCATGGTCGAGTCATGGTCGAGCGACATCCGATCAATCGTGTCACGCGAATGTCGACCCTAAAAGACTCAAGCAACACGCCGCTGGATAATATATTATCCAAGCGTTTATTAAAGTTAACGGGTACGTTCCGATACGTTAATAATTCGTTCGTTTATAACCGATAGCGGAGCATGCATTTTTATAGTGATTTGCACCTGCAGTCGTATCGCCCTAACAACTCTGGATAAAATCCAGAGAATAAGCAGTTAAACGAGGTGCTTCGAGGGCCCGGACGAGTTAAAAAGTGCCGCAATTGTTTATTTTAACTCAAAAACTCACTAGGACCAAGCGGTATGTACCGGTTTTTTCAGCGCTTTTAGCCCGAATTTCAATCGTGTTTCAACCGTTGATACACTGATCAAACACCGAGCAATAGTATAGTACTCTCCATAACAATTGTAATATTTAGTATTAATGCTTTATTACTGGTACTACTAATATTTAGAATGACAACGACTATTCGCAGTTCGAAGAACTGTCGATTGGGGAAGGTTTTTGGATGACATCGAACGACATTCACGCTACATTCGTCACTTCACCCCGATGACATCAAACAACATTCACACAACATCATACCGCACTCGATCGAATCGGTCTGAATGACACTTAGAGGTTTTGATGGGTAACCTCCAGTTGGGGTCATATACGGTACAGATCTGAGATTGGATCTGACGTGCTAAAAGGTGTTCTGGGGGTTGCACCCCGAGACCCCAAACTAACTCCGAGTTGCGGCAACGGTGCTCGTCGCTGGGCCCGCCTCCGCAATACCGCGCGGCCCTGCTTCGCGGGCACCACGCGCGGGTTTGCTATGGCTACGCTCCTCACAGACGCACCTGGTGGTACGTCTTCTCCGGAAAAAGACTAAAAGCTAGCTGCACTAGCTTAGGCGTTTATCTACGAAGAATGGGATGATTTAAGCTTGTCTTGTGTGAGACTACATTGCGACCCGCAGAGATCCACCAAATTGGTGGTGTAGAATGATCTACTACTTGATCCTGTTCTTGTCAAGACAAGTTCAAAGTACATTGTTACCGATATTAGTTAAGATCATCCTAATGCCACACACTTGGACGAATCGAAGCTGACAGTTTTTTTGTTGTTAGATCTTCAGGCGACCCGGACAAAATATGTGTGCGGCTGCACCATGTTTTATCGAACAGAGTTTGAATGCTCCTACGTTGTCGCTGAACGCCGCGGATTCCTGTGCGAGAGGAAGTCCCGGGCGGACATCGTCAAAGCGAATGACAAACACCCGGTGTATCCTACTCCTACATGCGATCGAAATCTGCTAGACCTCAGTTTTGACTCATCAAACTTGAAACAAATTGCTGGCTTCATCGGGTTATCCAGCAAGTTCGGTTGAACAGTTATCCAGGCAGCGCTAAATATTCGATTGCACGTTTTTTTCTTGTTTTATCGCCATCTGTAAGTTTCCGAGCACAACACTGCAATCTAAGCAATACAGGATTCTGCCTGGGCATCAGCGCACATTTCAGTAGCAGGAAGGAAGGAAATTACGTTGATTAGCTCGTTGTTGATTACTGTTCTATGCTATGTGCAAAGAACTAAAGTTAAAACTAAATCCATGGAGTCCTCATCCGACGAGCGGGAGGAGGTAGAATCACCACGGTTGGTTTGTCAAGCCCAAGCGTTGAAGTATCAATTCGTTGGAGTGACGATACATGTATATGAACTGGCAATGCCTTTGAAAAGAAGCGATCAAACTTGGTACACTTGGTTGTACAGTGGTAGATTAGGCAGATGCTGCGGCTGCGAAGCAGGCGCAGGGGATGCCATAGTACATCGTCTCCCTGTAAGGGTATCCGTACACGCTAGCTTCGAACTGCGAAACCCCCCGGGTCCACCACCCGGGTCCCCAATTAGGCTAGTATTTAGACGGACGGCGATCCTTAGGCACTTCAACTTGAGTCACTTCAACACTTCCGCTGATCGCGCTGTTTCACTTTGTGTCCTTTTTGTCCTTGCTTCAATGGTCTGGACTCGACTTGCGCGTGGATGCAAACGAGTGGCGGACAACGCATTGGAGGGCGAAACTGCATGCTAACACGTTGGACGAGACCGACATTTCAGAGCCCCGTGACCTGTACCTAGACAGCAACGACCCCCCCCTCAGAACGCCACGAACGCTACGCGTAGTCAGCAGAAAATTTTAATGCACGTTGGTGCGAGGTTATCCATCGCGTGCCTCCACATCGTGGTCAACCGCCACAGGTTTCGACGCTCCATGCCTACAAACGCCACCGAAGCTGCCTTTCGTCATCGGCCCCTTTCACCGCTCGTCCCCAGCTTGCAGTGCCGGCAAGGGTTACACAGATCAGTTTGTTCCAGTCCGTCATCGACAGCTCCAGCTCCATTCCTCAACTTGCGCGCCCGATGCCACATCTCGATGTTCTTCTCCAAGTTGTCGGCCCTCAGCTCGATTCATAGCTTCGTGTCTCCATTGGACCTTTCAATGACAGAGGCCCGTATGCTCCTCGTCTTAACCAACGACCTCGTCCGCCACTGCACCGAAACAAGCAGCACGGTTCTAGTTACCAAGTGTGGTCACGCCGACGCCAGAGCCTGGAAGGAGCTGCGACGCAGGGACAACATCCGCGTCTACAAGGAGCGAGCGCGCTCCAGGGCCACGCCCACCACCCCGTCCCTGCTGCTGCTCGGCACCGTCAAGGGCAACCTCGACGACGTCATGTACGCCATGGTGACCCCCACCGAGCAGGCCATGAAGATCAAGTCCAACTGCACGCACGACGGCGTGATCGACCGCAAGGTGCTGCACGAGATCGTGCGCCCCAGCGTGGACGACCCGTTCCGCCACGTGAGCGTCAACTGGTCGCTGTACGCCGACTCGGAGCCGCACGACTACGTGTGCGTCGAGGCCACGGGCGTCACGCACACGCTGCGCGGCGAGCGCGTGGGCTTCCACCTGTCGCACTCGGTGGCGTTCTCGCAGCTGCCGAGCTTCTCCGAGTCGCACGGCGTGGAGCGCGGTCACCGGTCGATCTGCTCGCTGTACCGCGAGACGACGGCGGGCGAGGTCGAGTGCTACGTGCGCGGCTTCTTCGACTTCCGCGACGGCGACAACGAGCTGCTGACCAACATCGCGCTGCACGCGATCGCCAACCAGTGGCTGTCGTTCTCCCGGCAGATCGAGTTCGCGCACATGAAGAAGCTCGTGTGGCGTCTGCGTCGCGATCGAAGCGACTCGGATGGCTTCAACAACCAAAACCATGCAATACGAGACGAAACCTGCTGCGTCTGCTTCAAGTCGTTCGGGTTCCTGGGGCGGAAGACGTCGTGTGCCAGTTGCGTACGAGCGGTGTGTCCTCGGTGCCGCGTCAAGAAATTACTGTGTACCGAGACGTCCGATGGGCGAATAGTGACCGAAAAGAAGGTCGCGTTCTGCAAAACATGCCTGCGTGAGAGCTTATCGAGCAGCGCCCGCGTGATAGCGCACCAGGAGCTGCAGTTGATTGAAGACAAAGCTCTTGTCCAGTCCCGAAGCGAGCTGATGAAGCTGGCACGGAAGCGAACGCCCTCCTGGATCGCCACCACTTCCTCGTTTCGGGTGCTTCGTATGTGAACTACACACTTGGTAGTTGATCAGTTGAATAACCACGCAAACTTGAACGTGTAGTCGTTGCCTGCAACACCACAGAAGAGCAGTTAGACTAGTACTTCGTCAATGCGAATCAATGCACAAGGCCTAGCAACCGTACCGTAGTGCTCCAGCGTTCCCTGGACATTGTACATTATCCAGAACATGAGGTGAACTTGCACCCCCTGCATTTGTTTTTCCAAGACGAAGCCCAACTGGTGGAGTGGTGCTAAGCCCAGCGTGAATTTCAGTTTATACATTAGCAAGAGCAGCGAGGCGAGCTGGAGCAAGCCGTTCAGCAGCACGTTCTTGAGCGTTTGGTACAGTTGAGCGCGACCCATCCCGTAAAAGACGGTGTAGTATTCCTGATTGGGCATATGGTACGTTGCAACCAAGTAAAATGCTGCTCAACATACAGTCAGTTCACCGCGAGTATCACTGCAAGCTCATATTATATACCAGGACAACACGTACAATACACAAGCGGAATGATGACCTCGACGTAGTTAACAAGCAGGAGGAACTCAGCCATGTAGAGTAGTCGCCGGACCTTGATCGTGTAGCTGCGAGCAGTAAAGGCGCTTGGTTGTCGAAGCAAAATCGTATCACCTCCATAAAAAATAGGCCCAACTCGGTTTCGACAAAATAATTGTGTTAACCCGTGAAGTCGGGTGAGCTAAGACGTCCAACGTGGTTTCTTGTCTGAGCAAAATCCTCACCAACTTTTTGCAATCCCGCTGATGAAATATGAGAAGCCGCATGCGCAGCCACCAGCGTGAGGTCCCTCGGAGCAACATCTTTCCGACTTATCAATATATTTGCTCGTTCCAGAGTTGTTGGCATACGATTTCGTGAATTCGTTTGGCCAATCGCGCCACGTTGGCTACCCCATAGACACTCCCGGTCGAGTAGACGTTCAATATTCACAAGCTCCGTACGTGCAACGCTCAGATCGCGGATAGATAGCCCCATCAGCAAGGTGTCGGCAATCATAATCGCCAGTGTCGTCTGAAACGAGGGCGATAGCTGCATGCAGCACGATACGAACAGCGAGCCAAAGACGTCGGCGTTGAACACGACGATTTCTGGCGTCTCGTCGCCAAGGTGATGAACAGCTCGCGCGAAGACATTTCGCATGAGCAGCTTCAAAGCTGGTAGAAGCAGTATAAACCACATCTGAGCCTGACGAGACAAAGCTTTGAAAGTCACAAAGTACGGGATGTAGACTGCGGCCACCAGTACATCACAGCACCAGATTTTGAGCATATCCACGAGCATTTTGGTCGCCCCCGGGGTGTCCCGAAACAAATTTCTCCATTGAATAAATAAGCAGAGCGAGATCAGCATGGTCCACGGGGGCATCATATGCTGAATCGAGAACGGAGTTGGAAACCCGATAGCTAGAGCAAAACCGTACTCGATCCCACAACTCCCCGCTGCCACAAGCACTGCATCCCGGATCACTCGCTTGGTTCAGTACGGGAGTATTGGGACTCCAAGGCGAAATTGGTGGAAGCAAAGGAGTGCACACGTCAAAGTAACGGAGTATAAACGCACGTAGAACAACTTGTTTGAATGGACGCCAGCCGATGGGTCGGGGAGCGGGATGATATCGACAAGCAGCGTCGGGATCAGGCTCAGCACTGGTGTTAGCACCGCTAGTGAGACAGAGCGCGCCGGGTTTGTAGTACGTGTGAACTTCGCCAGCTCCTGGACTCGCTTCGGGGAGTAGATACCGTGCAACTTCACCTGCGTAGACTTGTACAGCTTGACAAGCTTGCTACATCGTGGCATTATCAATCCGCACTTCGGTGAGTAGTGAGTTATAAGTTCTTGGATAAGTATGGTTCATTTGTGGACGCAAAAATAGTTTGAAGTTTGCTTACTGATCTTCACAGTGCCGCTCACTACAGATACGTATTAGTCGTGCTTCGTCCATCAACGTTGTGTAGATATTCCATTGCCAAAATTAACTTTGAATTTGGACATGGGTTTCCTACTTACTCCATCAGACTCTCGCAAAAGCATTTTGGTTTTGCTAAGCTTACCTTCTGAGATGTCACACGATGGTACACAACGGTGCGGATGAACAACAGAGTGAGACTTGGGTGTTTTGGGTGTTGCCACGCTCGTTCAGAGACGACTTAGCTGGAACTATTTGCCCTGACATCTGCTTCTAGGCTGCTTCCTGACAAGTTTCTTCATTTTAATGAAGAAATTTAATGTATCGCAAAATGATTGTTACATGTCGATGTGATCCTCGGACGTGCAGTCATTTTGGTAACCTAACGCTCACAAAAGGCCCCAAGCCTCGTGCCAACACTTTATTCACGAACTTCTCATCCTTTTTGTGCTGGCGTTATGCTTCATCGTCGTATAACCACGCAAACTTAAACGTGTAATCATTATCTTCAACACACACAAGTTAATTAGAGCGATTCGTGGTCATCACGAATCAATACATGACCAAACCAACCGTAGTGCGCCAACGAACCCTGCACATTGTACATTATCCAGAAGATGCGATGAACTTGCACCCACTGGATCTGCTTTTCCAGGACAAAGCCCAGGTGGTGGACAGGTGACAGTCTCAATGTGATGCTCATTCTATACATAAGCAAAAGGAGCGAGGCGAACTGGAGCGCGCAATACAACAGCACATTCTTGAGCGTTTGTGCACGATCCATCCCGCGAAAAACAGAGTAATATTCCTGGTTTGGCATGTGATAAGTTGCAACCAAGTAAAATGCTACACCGTTAAAAAACGTGGCACCGTAAGTAATAAAAAAACAATATCTTCGACTGCCAGTTCACGCGATACGTACAGTACACAAGCGGAATTATGACCTCAACGTAGTTCATGAGTAGGATGAACTCAGTCATATAAAGCAGCCGCCGCACCTTGGCCGTGTAGCTTTGAGCAGTTAGAACGCTCGGTTGTCGAAGGAAAATTGGGCCACCTTCGTAAAACTGGAGGCGAACGCGGTTCCGACATAATAGTTGTTTCATCTTGTGAAGTGCTGGCAAGTCGCGTGAACTAGGACCTTTGGCGTGATTTTCCCTTTGGTCATGGCCTTCATCAATTTGTCGTGATCCCGTTGATGAAACTTGAGGAATCGCATGTGGCTTCAGAGCAAACTCTTTCCGACCAAGCAGCATGCTAGCGCGCTCCAAAGTTGTAGACAAATGAGCCTGCCTATTAGCGTGGTCAGGACGACTACTCACTATACTCTCCTGGTCCAATACTCCGAAGTTCCCTGCACGCAACACTTAAATCATGAATAGACAGCGCCATCAACAAGGTGTCCGCGACCATAATAAAAAAAACCGGGTCGTTCTCGACCACAAAGATCGCCGTCACCTCCATAAGAGAGCGTAGCACTGCGACGTAGCTGAAAACCCAATTCACTTCACTTGTGTTTACTTCAAGGCAATCGATTGCTGCTGCTCCTCGGCGCAGCTTAAATACAATCAAAACTATTCGCTCACTCGGACATCGACCACCAGTCCGAGTCGCGGGTGTAGACTCGAAGATGAACCTCGTCTCGCGCGACGTCCAGGGCGTTCTCACTGAGGACGTCCTGGATGCACGGGCCGCAGACTGGCAGCTTCTTCTCGAGGATGGCTGTGTTCTCCCAGGGTCTCACAGTGCACACGGTCCTCTTCACCTGGCACTTCGAGCACACCAGTTGGCCGCACACTCTGCAGGCTTTCTTGCCCGAGCCGAGCAGTCCAAAGCTCTTGGTACAGATACCGCAGTGGCTTGAAGCTTTGGCTGCCGCTGAGCTCTTCCGTCTTTGCGCCAGTGTCATGGAGTCGAAGCTGCTCCCGCTGGAGCTGCACGAGCTGCACGTGTCGATGCTGATGCGTGCCGACTTCTTACGCAGACGCCACACCAGCTTCTTCATCTCAGCGCACTCGATCAGCTGCGAGAAGGACAGCCACTGGTTGGCCATCGAGTTCATCGAGATGGCGGAGAGCACGGTGTCGTCCTCCTGGAAGTCGAAGAAGCCGTGCACGTAGCACTCGACGCTGTTGGGCGCGCGTTGGCGATACAATGCACAGACGGACAAGTTGCCTCGCTCCACGTCGGCGTTCTGAAAGGGAGGCAATTGCGGAAACCCGACGGAGTGTGCGATGTGGTAGCCGATGGACTCGCCCTCGGTCGTGATCGCAACACCCGATGCCTCGACGCAAATGTAGTCGCGGTGTTCAGGCACGGAATACAGTCGCCACGCCACGTTCACGTGCTGATACGGGTCCTCCACCGTCGGACGCACCACCTCGTGCAGCACCTTGGCGTCTACGATGCCATCCTGCACGAACTTGGACTTGACTTTGATGTCCTCGTCGCAAGAAGCTGAGACCGCGTACATAACGTCGTTCAGCGTGCCTTTAATGGTGCCGAACAGCAGCAACGAGGGCACCGTCGGTTCAAGGGCATCGGGGTCTTTGCTCTTCTTGCTGCGTTGAGTGTACACCCGGATGGAGTCTTTGCGGCGCAGCTCGCGCCATTCGCGAGGCGTCTTGCCAGTCTTGCGAACCCGCTCCGAGACGTGGAGGTACTCGTCGATGTTGCTCAGCACGAAGTTCTCCGCCAAGTTCTGGAGCTCGATCTCCTCAGTGTCGTTGAGTTTCAAGGGTGGCAAGGCGTCGACGAGTGAGTGGACGGACTTCATGCTCTGCTCTTCGTCCGACGGAATCGCAAATGATCCCAGTCGCAGCAGCAGCAGGTTCGTCGACCAGAACAAGTCGGTGGGATATAAGTCCAGCTTGAGGCGTTCGGCGCGAGGCCTTCTCCTTAGGCCAATCGTCGACGCTAGCGCCGGCAAAGTCCAGAACGCGTGATGGCTCCGACCAATGGAGCGCCACGCGTGACAAGCGAGCTGCTCATCAGTCGAGAGCAGCAGGTGCTCGAGCCAAGTTGAAGCGAGAAGATCGCTGAGCTTTTTGACACGGACGGACGGAGTCACGTGCATTCCTGTTTCTCTTTGGGGCTATGGTACTAGTGCTGGACTACTCACTCACACGACGACGGCCAGCAAACAAATTGTCCTCGAGGTTGCGTTGCCTCCGAGGGGTTCAGTTCATACAGCTTGTAGTGCGCAGGTCTCGTCAATGTGCGGCGTGTCTTCGTCGTCCTGTGGCTGCCGCTCGTGCAGCTCTCGGATCTCGTCCTGGGCGATGGCCAGCGCGTCGCTCTTGGCCACTTGGCAAACGCACGCGGCGCAGAACGTGCGCTTCTTGTCCAGCACTGTGCGACGGTCGGGCGCCAGCACACACACGAGCTTCTTGACGCTGCAGCTGGAGCACACGCCGCGCTGGCAGATCTTGCACGTCCGACGCAGCGAGAAGCCCAAGCTGCGTCTGCAGACAGCGCACCCACTGCCACTACCAGCTTCACTCTTGTCGATTTGCTGCTGCGCGGTCTCCTCTACCGGCTCGATGACCATGGGCCCGTTGACTGGGAGGCCCGAGTTCTTGCGCAAGCGCCACACGAGCTTCTTCATCTCTGCGCAGTCGACGTACCGTGAGACGCTGAGCCATTGCGTGGCCACCGCGTTGATCGACAGGCTGTTCATGAGCTCGTTGCTGTCGCTGCGGAAGTCGTAGAAGCCGCGCGCGTAGCACTCGACGAGCTCGGGCGCCTTTTGGCGGAACAGGCAGCACACCGACATGTTGGCGCGCTCGACGCCGAACTTGTCGAAGCTCGGGATCTGCGAGAACGCCACCGAGTGCGAGATGCTGAAGCCGATTTGCTCGCCCTTGCTGCTCGTGGCAAAGCCCGTGGCGTCCACGCACACGAAGTCGCGCGCGTTGTTGTGCAGGCGCCACTTGACGCCGACGTGTCGGAACGGCTGCTCCTCGCTCGGAGCCACGACGGACTGCACCACTTTGCTCTCGAGCACGCCGTCCTGCAGACACTTGGACGTGAGCTTCATCTGCTCGTCGGTCGCGGCCGCCGCCACGAACATGACGTCCTCGAGCTTGCCCACGACCGCGCCGAGCAGCAGAAGCGACGGGATGCAGGGCAGCGCGGGGCCGGATGCAGTAGAGTGCGTCGCCGACCGCTCCTTGTACACGCGGATGCCGTCCTTGCGGCGCAGCTCCTTCCATTGGTGGGCGTCCGCGTGGCCGTCCGCCGTCACCTGCAGCGCGTTGAAGCTCTCCATGTTGTGGACCACCAGCGTGTCGGTCAGCTCTCGGAGCGACGTCACGTCCGACTCGCCCAGCTGCAGCTGCGGCACGTAGGCCGCCAAGTCCTGCGATCGCATTGCGATGGAGTGAATACCTAGATGTTCTTGCGCTCTCGTGTCCAATCCCGGAATGAAGCCCTCTGGTAGCGGAGACCGTCATTGCGCGCGTCCCGCCACGCACTTCAAGCTCCTCGAGCCATCGTAAAAGTTCGAAATCAGAAAGAGTAATTTTTGGAAAGGCAAAAGTACACTATCTATCAGATTTACACGTTTTGTTGACACTGTAGTATACTAAGATCGGACGATCTGTTGTGTTTTATGAACACTCTTATGCATACTTTCATGAAAGTTTTTCGACCTGAATTATGTCCCGATGACAGGTCATGTCTTAGCGACCTGAACGGCATCGCTCTTCACTCTCCACGCGTTTAGACTAGTCTGGTAGTCTGAGCTGGTCGTGGAATCCGGGCGCCTTAACCCAGTCGCCCCCCCATGTAGTGCATCAAAACTTTTGATTCAAAAGTCGCGGCCAGATATCGGATGATCCGAGCCCCTTGGCGTCGTTTCAATTTTCGAACGCGAACTTGAACAGGAACGACTCACTTTCGGTGCGGCGTCGGAGCAGCGTGCGCACCGAAAAGCGTTAGGCATGATTCTGAGAGCGCCAGCAGCATGTTGCGCTGGCCTAATCGAGTCGAGTTCATTGCTGCAGGACCCTCAGGTCGGAATCTACATGTACTAGCCGCATTTTGATGCGAGGTCCGTGGCCGCGCTGATGTTCCAGAGCGGGAAAATGCGTGCGAGGTGGAGCACCACTCCTTGTTTTTCCAAATACGAGAACGATCTCAATCCTGCTTTCGCAAAAAGCTATCGTAGTTTTGGTAAAGATGCGGGCTTTGAGCAGAAGAGAACTGTAGGTTCGGACCGGCAAGCAGTCCGTCCTTCTCCAACATGCACAGGCCTGGTCGTACATCTAACATTGCTCTTTCCTTGATTGCGCAGCTCTCGAGGTCGCTCTGTAATGGTGAATGCCGTACTTACACAACGTGGTCCGTCAGAAGTAGGCCGCCATCTGCTTGTCAGCGTTCAGGATCTCCTCACGCGCCACGCACACAGCGTCGATCCGCACGACGTCGTTGATGCATTGTGCGCAGAACACACGCTTCTTCTCGATCACGGTCACCTGGTCGGCGGCAAGCGCCGCCACCGTCTTCACCACGGAGCACCGCGAACAGACCTGCTCGTTGCAAGCCTTGCAGACCTTGCGGCTTGTGCCGAGAAACCCGAAGCTCTTGGAGCAAACCTTGCACAATCCCGGAGTGGGTGGCGCCATTGGTAGCTTCGATTTGCCCTCCTCGCTCGTTAGCGACATGATAGATTCGCGGTTGTTCTTCTTGTGCATCGTCCAGAGCAGCTTCTTCGTCTCCGCGACCAGGCGCGGGAAGGACATCCACTGAGCTGCAATGGTTGCGAGGGTAGCGTTGTTGATACTATCATTCTTACCCAGGTCGAAGAACCCGCGCGCGTAGATTTTAACCGTCGACGGCGTGTTCTGCACGTACAGCGAGCACAGCGACATGTTGCAGCGCGGGACGTCGCAACTGGAGAAGCGCGGGACTTGATCGAACCCGATCGAGTGCGTTAGGTGGTATCCGATCCGCTCCCCCTTGGCGGATGTGGCGATGCCGGTCGAGTCGAGGAAGACGTGGTCCCGGAACTCCGGCTCACCAAACATACACCACTTGACGCTGATGTGGTGGAAGGGGTCGTCCATAGTAGGCCTCGCCACATTGTGGAGTAGCTTACAGTCCACGATGCCGTCTTCGATAAGTGCCGACTTGATTCGCATCGCTTCGGTGGAAGGAGCGACTACGGCGTACATGAGGTCTTCCAGCGTACCAACCACAGTCCCCAGTAGCATGAGTGAAGGCATCTCCAACGGCTCGCGCTTGGTAGCCCTCTTCTTAAAGACCCTCGTGTTTTCTCTCTTGCGAACCCCCTTCCAGCGGTTCTTGTTCACTGGTGCACCAGTCTTCCCGAGATCTAGGCTGGCGTATTGCTCGATGTTGTGCAGGACCAAGGTCTCCGCTAGCTCGCAAAGGTTGGTGTTGTCTTGCTCCGTGCATTCCAATGGCTTGAGCAAGTGCGAAAACTTTTGCGTCGGCATGCATGGGCGTATTTTATCTTCGAGTTGGTGATCTCTCTGCTGTCGGTCCTTTTGGGTTGTGTGGTATGATCTACCTTCGACGAGTCTCGTCTTAGCTGCTTCAGCCCTACAGTTCGTGCCAATGCAGTGCTGCTGAAGCAAACACCAACCAATACGTCCAGTTGAGTTGTCTTCACGTTGCGCTCGATAGCACCCAAAGCTGAGGTTTGGCTGGTTCCGTGGCGAGTCTTTCGTGGTGGTGGAAATCGGACTGGCGAGAAGGCGAGCCAAGCGTTTCCCATCGAGACGATGCGGCACTACGCTCGCATTGAGGCCGTCGTCTTGGTCTCCGCTGAATGCGGCGGTCCAGCGGTCTATTGATTCGGCCCGGACCCCGCCGCCCACAGCTCGAGCGGGGCACGGAAGACGCTATACTCCCTGGCATAGTTTCCGCTAGCAACACCAACGTACGGCGCGTCACCTCTTTACTGCCCGTGAGGCACACTGTCGAGATGTCCACTAGCCTCACAATGGCTCGAAGGTCGGACCAAGCTCATGAAGTAGCAAACTGGCGCTGCTGCGGTACTGCAGTCGAGGACATTGATCTCGGTTTCTTGATACCGTTTCTGTGAGCCCATACAGCGAAGGCTATCATGAACGCGGCAGTACAGAGGTTGGGATGGTCGTGCTATCATGGCACCTTTGAAGCCTACGCTTACAGCAAACGCATCCCCGGACATGGCTTACACATCGCGACGCGGCGTATGCAACATAGGACCAAGCTGAAGGTAACTTGACGACACTGAACTTCGCACCAGCGGAACCAGTTCTACAAGTGACTTGGGTTTTGTATGCCTTACGTTGAAGTTGACAGTCACTTGAAGTTTGACAATCATTTATTGTATTCACTCGACTCGATCTCAGATAAACGAGTAAAATGGTAGCGACGAAGGCCTAAAGATGTCGCTTGGATACATTTCCTGCTCCTCGGCAAAGTTCACGAACTGCTCCATGTCGTTCATGCTCTGCTGGAACTGCCGAATGGGCTCTGCCAGCACTGTCTCGCTCGCGAAGGGCTCCTCCTCGTAGAAATGCAAGGCCGACGCGTTTACAGGCACCTCCCTACTGAACCACGAGTAGAGATACGCCATCTTGGGCACAGTCTCGCTCTGCACGGCGTAGTCGAGTGGGTTGACCTCCACACCTTTCTGGGTCGGCAGAGGCTTGTTGTAGAGCGCTGGGGCGTGGAAGGGAGGCGCGATGCTGTGCCACGACGCCAGGCCGTTCATGAAGTGGTGCTTGATAGCGTTCTGGAAGATAAAATGCGTCAGGACTCGTACCAAATCATCGGCGTTAGAGAACGATGAAGGAAAATCGTGAATGTGCTCGAGACAGGAGCTTCGTTCAGCCCACGTCTGTAGCTCGGAATCACCTCGAATCGCCTCGTCGTCGGCATAGTATGCTCGCACGTACTTCCTTACAAACGTCTTGACCGCATCGTAGTACTTGGTTCCGTAGCGATTGAGGCGATAATCGGGTAAGAATTCCATCTCACGGGCAGCCAAGTCCGTTGGGAGGTCGAGCGCAATGGAGGTTGTCTCGAATTCGCGCATCACGGCTCGTAACGATCCAGTAGCGCCGTAGCCCGTGACTTGGTCGTACGGAGTGCCGGGGCTTAGCAGCTCTCGTCTGGCGAAGTACTCCATTCCGAAATCTGCGAAGAAGTGATAGTCCAGCAACGCGTAGATCGGGTGTTCAGTCGCTAGACTTCGCATCATTTCAACTTGAACGGGGACCGAGACCAGGTGCGTCTCGACAAAGTGCCGCATCTGCTGGAAATTGACCTCCGTGGCGTGGAATGCCATCTTTGCAAGTTGCCACTCACCCGGTGAGTCCGCCTTCGTATACGTCAGCTCTGAGTTAACAAGCGTGATCGCAAGTGGGAGGAGCTGCCGCGTCTTGACGTTGTTGCAGAAAAACCCGATGGTATTGGGGATGTACTTGCTGTCCTTGGCAGCTTCGTCGGTGAGCTCGCCGTAGTCCGACAGGTCGGCGACAAAGAGCTTGTGGTTGCTCAGAGTACTTGCCAACGTCGGCTCTCCGCATACGTCTTGAAACAGAGGAAACGGGATGTCCCACAGATACTCCGCGTACTCACCGCCGTGCACCAATTTCAAGTTGTTGCCGAGAATGCTGAGCCGCATGGCGCCGAAGTTCTCGTCACTCGAGTCGAGTGCCAACGGCGCTGGCATCATCCCAGTGTGGGCTAAATCCTTGTACGCTTGATGGAAATCCTCCGCATCCCCAAACGGAAGCCGTTCCTCCAGGAAAGTCTGAACCTTGGACGCGTTGAAGTTGGTTGTCGCTGTAAGAGCCGTAGCCTGCTTTACCAGGTGCTCGAAGTACAGCATCCACTCGGTGGAAACCTCCGGCCCCGGGTTCAACACGAACGTTTGGTCTCCTACCGAGTACGTTCGGTTGACGTTGCGGATGAGCATGGAGCTGGCTTGGACGATGGACGCGCGGTGGCCATCTTCAGGATCTGGGATGCCCAATGCACTTGTGCTGAGCAGCAAAGCGCTGAAGATGGCAGCAACCTTCAGGAGAGCAGTCTTCATCTTGGACGGGAGAAGTCTTGTCCAGTCGACGGCAAAATGCAAAATGAGCCTTTGCATTGAGTGCCTCAGGAGAGACCAGGAGCGTTGTCACCGTACGTGCAAGGACCTTCACGGTGTGGATTCTTGGCTTCAAGCCACGTACGTGGAGGTCGTTTCTGAAGACCCGCACTCTCAGCGAGTGGTTGCTGCACTCCATGCAGGCAACTATCATGCAACGTATCTCCCCAACCGCGTAGTTATGACAGAAGGGCCCCTCGCAAGCTTGGGTTGCCTTGAAGACCATCAATCCCTTCCTGCAGACATTCAAAATCCAACATGTTGAATCGTGGTACGAATCCTCTGTAAGGACGTGCGTACGCTGAGCAGGTCTGGACAATGCGTACTGGGGCCATTACGTAGTCCTACCAAAGTCCCACAGACAGCAGAGACACGGTGCATACAGTACTAATATCCGTCATACGAAAAAGAAATCCCAGCATGGAGTGTTGAGACCATACTGGTAGTGAGATGTTAGCTACGGATTTCCAGCTTCAGAAAAGATCTGCACTTTCTTCCTTACCTCCTCGCCTACCGGAATATCAAATGATACACTCTCGAGCTAACTCGCCGATAAAGACTTATTTAATCCTTGTGCGCGCTGGTGATGTAGTTGAGCAGATCAATCCGCGTGGCGAGACCCGCAATCTTGCCGTCAGTTGAAGTCACGACAGCGAAATAGTCCTTGTCAAAGATCGTGGCGAGCTCCGCTAGCGAGCTTTCGTGGGTCACGCGGCTGAAGTTTCCGAAGGTCACAGCCGCCACGGGGTCCGCGCGGCTCACGCGACCAGAAGACAGCATGGACAGCAGGTTGCCGATGGTCACCACACCCTGCACCGTGCCGTTTTCTTTCACGACGGGAAGCTGGTCGTAGCCGTGACGCTCCATCGTTTCAATGGCGGCAGCGCACGAGAGATGTGGCGCCACCGTCGACGGGTGCGGCAGCTCCAGCACAGACACAGGCTGCGCCGACCACCAGGTGCCCGTTTCCTTGCGGTACTTGGAGTAGTTCTCGCGCGTGTGCACCGTGTTCTCCACAAACTTGTTCTCGTACATCCACGCGTCGTTCAGGAACTTGCTCATGTAGTTGCGCGTCGAGTCCGGCAGGATAACAACGCAACGCTGGCCAGCCTTCAGAGTTGAAGCAGCGCGCACAGCGGCCGCCATGGCAGAGCCACTCGATCCACCGCACAGCAGTCCCTCCTCGCGGATCAGGCGACGGGACATGATGAACGACTCCTGGTCGTTCGTCTTCTCCCACTTGT
This sequence comes from Phytophthora sojae, assembly GCF_000149755.1. NCBI lineage: Eukaryota > Oomycota > Peronosporomycetes > Peronosporales > Peronosporaceae > Phytophthora > Phytophthora sojae. Next base: position 1,071,601 of record NW_009258119.1, read on the forward strand.
CGACCAGGTTGCGGTCAAGCACATCCGGGATGAAATCGTAGCCGATCCCTTCAACCTTGTACGACTGGAGGCGGTTCTTGTCGTTCAGGGATTCGGGCTGAGCCAGAATCGATCCCTCCGGGTCCACGCCCACGACGATCACATCAGGGCACTTCTCCTTGAGCTTCTTGGCGATACCGGAGATGGTGCCGCCAGTGCCGACGCCCATAACCACCATGTCGACCTTGCCGTCACACTGGTCCAGGATCTCTTCGGCAGTGCCTTCGTAGTGAGCCAGCGGGTTCGATGGGTTGGCGTACTGGTCGAGGATGTGGGCGTTCGGGAGCTCGGCCTGCAGCCGCTTGGCGATGCCGATGTGGCTCTCGGGCGAGTCCCACGCAGCCTCCGTCGGCGTGCGGATGATTTCCGCGCCCAGCGCCTTGAGGACGTTCACCTTCTCCAGACTCATCTTCTCTGCAACAGCACAATTGCACCAATATCCATGTAAATAACCCCCATTCAACCACTGGCAGCACCAGCACAGACAACGGCAGCCTTACCGGGCAGCGTGATGATGCAGCGGTAGCCCTTGATCGCCGACGCAAGCGCCAAGCCGATGCCTAGCACATAAAGGAACACACAGCGTCAGCCCCCCCTTTTAAGCAGCCAAACAGCAGCCTACCACTTCACGCACCAGTGTTGCCCGACGTGGGCTCGATGAGCGTGTCGCCCGGCTTGATGCGGCCCGCGGCCTCGGCGTCCTCCACCATGCGCTTGCCGATGCGGTCCTTGACGGAGCCGCCGGCGTTGAAGAACTCGCACTTGGCCAGGAGCTCGCACTGCAGATGCGCCTTCTTGCCGATGCTGTTGACGCGCACCATGGGCGTCTGGCCGATCGCCGCCTGGAGAGGAGAGCGCGAGGACGATCCAGGTCAGCGGCTAGCGGACACCATGCCATAATGGCTACATCTCGGCTTCTACGCGGAATTGGGAGGTAATTCCGGTATGCACGCAGAGGGGAGATGCGAGGCTACGCACCATGATGTCCGGCAGGATCTCCAGCGCCGCGGGGGGCAGGGACGACTCGAGCGAAGTGGAGGAAGCCATGGCTGCGCGTGTGGAGTCGAGGTTGAGGTGGTACGGGGGATGCGCTGCACCGAGAAGGCGGAGTGGTGTGGCGAACACGAAACACCACCTTCACTTAAAACGATCTTGTGGCAGTGTGAGCCACTCCAGGAACGTGCCAGGGCTAGGGCTTTCATCTTGGCGTGTTTGACCTGTCAAATCGGATGGAATTCGTTGGCTGGGCGCTCTTTGCGCCGTCGGCGAGAACTCCGATCCTCGATGTACGTGTGCCACACAGGTCCTCCGTCAACGCAAAAACATTCAAATCTACCTCAATACAATGCATAAACCGCGCAACTCGATCGGGATCCGAGATGATGGTGCAGAGCGCGGCCACCCGCAATCTGAGGTCTCCATTCCGCGCGCCGGGACGAGTGCGCATTCCGCATTTGGCTCCGTCCCGACCAAGCAGCTTCAACCCCCTCCGCCTTCACACACACTCCGCCACCATGGTTCTCGTACGTGCGCGCGCTCTGCCTTCTCGCCTCCTCAGCGGCAGCCTGTGACGCTGCCGCTGTCCGCGCCGCCTTCTCCTCCTGCGCAGAGCCCAGCCACTGACGCCTTTTGCCGTGTTGCTTCTTCTCTACCTCTTTACAGGCCGGTAACGCCACGATCGAGGAGCAGGACCCCGAGATCTTCAACCTCATTGAGGCCGAGAAGAACCGCCAGTGGAAGTGCCTGGAGCTCATCGCCTCGGAGAACTTCACGTCGCGCGCCGTCATGGACTGCCTGGGCTCGTGCCTGACCAACAAGTACGCCGAGGGCCTGCCGAACGCGCGCTACTACGGCGGCAACGAGATCATCGACAAGATCGAGATCCTGTGCCAGCAGCGCGCGCTGCAGGCCTACGACCTGGACGCCGAGAAGTGGGGCGTCAACGTGCAGCCGTACTCGGGCTCGCCCGCCAACTTCGCCGTGTACACGGCTCTGCTGCGCCCGCACGACCGCATCATGGGCCTGGACCTGCCCAGTGGAGGCCACCTGACCCACGGCTTCTACACGTACTCGAAGGCCGAGAACACGCGCAAGGCCGTGTCCGCTACGTCCGTGTACTTCGAGTCGCTGCCCTACCGTGTGAGCGCCGAGACCGGTCTGATTGACTTTGAGAAGCTCGCTGAGCAGGCCGCTCTCTTCAAGCCCGCCCTCATTGTGTGCGGTGGCAGCGCCTACCCGCGCGACTGGGACTACGCCGCCTTCCGCAAGATCGCCGATGACAACGGCGCTCTGCTCATGTGCGACATGGCCCACTACAGCGGCCTGGTCGCCACCAAGGAGCACGCCAGCCCCTTCGACTACTGCGACATCGTGACCACCACGACCCACAAGTCGCTGCGTGGCCCCCGTGCCGGTATGATCTTCTTCCGCCGCGACGAGCGCAACTTCGAGCCGCGCATCAACCAGGCCGTGTTCCCCGCTCTCCAGGGCGGCCCCCACGAGCACCAGATCGCCGGTATCGCTGCTCAGCTGAAGGAGGTGCAGACCCCGGAGTTCAAGGCCTACGTGCAGCAGCTCAAGGCTAACGCCAAGATCCTTGCCAAGACCCTTACGGACCTGGGCTACTCCATGTGCACGGGCGGCACCGACAACCACCTGATCCTGTGGGACCTGCGCCCGCAGAAGGTCACGGGCTCCAAGCTCGAGAAGCTGTGCGACCTGGTGTGCATCACGCTCAACAAGAACGCCGTGCTCGGCGACCGCAGCGCCCTGACCCCGGGTGGTGTGCGTGTCGGCACGCCCGCTCTGACGAGCCGTGGCTTCAAGGAGGCTGAATTCGTCAAGGTCGCTGAGTTCCTCGACCGCGCCGTGAAGCTGTGCGTTGAGATCCAGGCCACGAGCGGCAAGAAGCTGGTGGACTTCGTCAAGGCCGCTGAGGCCCACGAAGGCGTGAAGCAGCTCCGTCGCGACGTGAACGCGCTGGCCACGTCCTTCGAGATGCCCGGCTTTAAGGTGTCGGAGATGCGCAACAAGACGATTGAGGAATAAGCGCCTCGTATAGATCGCTTTTCCACTGCCTATAGATTGTGTGCGGTGTCAAATTCGGGAGCTGCAAGCAAACAAAGCACCTTCCGCCACTGACATAGTAATGCATGTCGTGTGATCTAATCCAACCCACAAAACAAACCCCACTCAATATATTCAGCCGCAGTCGATGGCTTCAACCAAACACTACAATCCTAGCTGTACGCTGTCCGTCGAGCAACTTGTTCAAATGTCAGCCGCTGACCCAGTACCGTCGAATGTTTCCATTGTCTCCATCGTTGTTCGGCGAGTCGAAGAGTACGAGGAGCGGTGACCCAGGAGTTCCTCGCGGAGGATGAGCGCGGCGTCGCTTTTGGCTCCCTCCGCAATGCACTGCGCGCAGAAGACGAGCTTCTTGTCGTTCACCTTGCTCTTGTTGTGCGACGACACCACGCACACCTGCTTCTTGACGCAGCAGCGCTTGCAGACCCACTCGGCGCAGCAGGCACAAGCTCGCGGCGTCGTGCGCATGAACCCACCAAAACCACGATTGCAAACGCGGCACCGAGTCCCCGCCTGTACCTTAGGCCGAGAGTGCTGCCGGATGCCCGCGATGCCACCGGATGACGTCGAGCTGGAGCTCTGGCTGCTGCTGGCGAACGAGTCTCGACCCGTTCGGATCCGCATCCACCACACGAGCTTCTTCATCTGCGCGCACTCGACGTAGCGAGCCATCGACAGCCACTGCGTCGAAATGGTGTGCAGCGAGATGTTGTTGAGCATCTCGTTGTTCGAGTGGAAGTCGAAGTACCCGCGCGTGTAGCACTCGACGAGTGTAGATGTCTTTTGTCGGAAGAATGTGCACACGGACATGTTGGCTCGCTCGACGCCGTAGTTGCGGTAGACGGGGAGTTGCGCGAAGTCGAGCGAGTGAACGAGGTGGAAACCAACAAGCTCGCCAGAGTCGTTGGGCAGCAGCCCCGTGGCCTCGATGCACGTGTAGTCGCGCGGCTCGGACAGCGAGTAGTAGCGCCACGTGACGTTAAGCGCGTGGAACGGGTCGTCCGACGACGGGCTCTCGACGCAGCATAGCACCTTGCTGTTGACCACGCCGTCCTGCACAAATTTGGAGCGCGCTCGCATGGAATCCGTGCTGGTGGCGATCGACGCGTACATGACGTCATTCAGGCTGCCTGCTACGGTACCAAGCATCAACAGCGACGGGATGCCCGACTGCTCTGGGTGAGCGATCCCCGCTCTCATACACGTAGCGCTGTTCCCGCTGGGCATTGAGTTCTGGGGTTGAAACTCCTTGAACACGCGCACTCCTTCCTTGCGCTGCATCTCTCTCCATGTCCGCGAGTCGGGGAAGCCGTCCCTCGTTAGACGCAGCTCCTTCTGCTGGGCCAGGTTCGTCTCGAGCAAGCTCACAGACAACTCCAAGATCGCCTTCATGTCCAGACTCGACAAGTGCAGCCGCAGCAGCGACTGCGCCATCAGGTCGTCCTTGGACATGGTGGTGCTCAGCTGTGGCTCCGGAATGGTTGCTCGCTCGCTAGAAGACTTAATTTCGTGTGCCGGAGCGTCGGATCTTGAGACGCCCTACGGAGTATGGAGCACGCCGTGAAAACCACAATGCCACAAGCCAAGTTAGCGACTGGTTAAATGATTCATTCACCTCCATCGCTCGGCGTTACGGAGCCACAGAACTGCCGAACCGGCGACGACAGACAGATTCCGGGAAGGAGTGTGTCAGGTCGGAGGACGCCATGACATGCAGGCGCCCTGGAGACGTTTGCACGGCCTATTACACCCACCTCTCGCCACAAACTTGACGCCACAGCGTGACCGCTCGGCTCAAAACGAACAAGTCTCCCGCCTGTCGCTCCTGCGTGTGCGCTCTTGAGTCGTAAGCTGGCGAGGAATTCCTCTACCTGCGAACGAAAGCAATTCAGCGAATGCAGTCGCCTGGACGACGCGCAGTGAAGACGCTCGTTGCAAACTGCATAAAAGACTCGAATGAGTGCAGCGGCGCGACTCATACCGGGCGAGATACTTTTGCTAGACGCTCGCCACAGTGGCGTCGGCTTGACCTGCCCGCTCGCCTCTTCTCCGGCCAGTCTTATTCGCGCTAGCCACGTGAGACTTGCCTCAGACGCATCTGGCTACGCGTCCTGCGCCTCATTCGTTTGCAATGCGATGCTGCGGGCACGCGCGTGTACAGCTCTGCTCTGCTCCGCTCCGCTGGACGGAAGCGCCTACAGACAACGAACGACTTACAAAGCCGGCAGACACAAAAAGCCGGCAGACGAAGTCAAGCAAAGCTTAACATGAGCAAACCAGCCAATCAGATTCAATCAAATGACTTCATCTTTGTATACCATCTGGTTTAGTGTACTTTATATGCTTTCTTGTGTACTTTATGCAACACGCCGTGTGTTTTATGACAGTTTTACAGATTTGACGGGAGGGAATGTATCGTTGTTTTTATATAGGAGGATATGCCGGCTTTGTAAGTCGTTGTCTGTAATGCAGTTCAAAAAGTGACAGGCAAAAAGTATCCTGACTCGAATCGAGTCGGAACGTGGACCACATACGAATTTCAAGATGTACAAACCCTTTCAATCTCGATAGTTGTAGTGAACTATTGCAATAAAGAAGTTAGGTAGAGCATGATACGTGTATTTTTCATATCGCCCTAATGCTCGCTTTGATCGCGTGTGGCAAGATGCATCGTTGTTGCTTGTGCCAGTCACGTCGGCAGCGCCTGGCACCAATGCTCAATGCTCGCAATCACCGTGCTTTTCTTGAGCTACCTGGGAGAGAAACGACGAGTCAGGTGCAATGGTATCTGCGCACCTGGCGTTTCATCAGTAGCGGCGTGTAAACCACCAGTCGAGCGCGAGCCACCTACAAGACAGGCAACGAAGTCGCTGCCGGTCGTGCGGGTGGTTCGTCTAGGCTGTCCTCCAGTCTTCCAATATGCACGTGAGGAGGCGGCACAACGTCGTCCGCGCCTAAGCGCGCCGATAGCGGAGACCGAAGGTGGGTTCGCATAGGCGAGGTAGGAACATTACGACAATGCAAGTGCTCGGGTACAGATACTCGTTGATGCTTACGTTCAACTTGCGCGCTCTCCACCGAATTCTCTCTGCAGATTGGTGAAGAGAACGAGATTAGCCTCGTACACCCCATGCGTTTGGGTCGCTAAAATCGCTGAGAAAACAAATACTTCACTTTGTAAGTATCTACGGCGGAAATGCACACTACTCGCGCCCATACCCACATACACCGATCATAGACGGAAGACCTGTATTCCTTCACGCCGGCGCTTCAAGGCGAGCACCACACGACTTGGAGCTGATGATGATCACCAGCAATGCGGCGGCACTTTCATACTGCGCAGATTTCCTCTTGATCTGCAGGCCCAGCGACGATAGTCTCAAGGGTAGTGCTCTTTCTTCCGAGGAGTGGTGCAATTGGCGGCTTTTTCGACGCTTGACATCGAGGTTCAAAGCTACCAACTGTGCTGGGCTTGTGCGGCCGCGACAAAGTCGTCTCGTGCCACCGCGCCGGCCTCGCTCCTCATCGCATCGGCCACACACTGCTTGCAGAAGTTTTTCTTGCGTTCCCGTACACACTGCCGAGTGCGAGAAAACAGCACCAAAGTCTCCTTCACGCTGCAGCGGGAGCACACATCATCGTCGCAGGCTTGACAAATACGTCGAGATGCTCCGAGAAACCGAAAGCTCTTACAGCACAGCTTACACCGGGACGCCGGAACCCTAGCCGGCTCAGGCGGTGCGGGTAGTAACACAACCGAGTTACTTGAGCTCGACGTAGAACTTGACATGGTTGGATTGTACGGGTTGCTGCTGTAGTGTCCAAAGCCGCCGTCTCCACTGTCGCTCTCACTCCCGTCCGAAGATATGGCTCCCTTACCGCAGTTCAGCAGCCGAGCGAGCTTCATACTTTGAGCGTACGCCACGAGCTTGGCGCACGAAACCCATTGCGACGCGATCGCGTGCAGTGAGATGGAGTTGAGCATGGCGTTGGTCGTGTCGAACTCGTAGAATCCTCTCGCGTAGCACTCGACCAGCGACGCGGTTCTCTGACGGAAGATCCAGCAGACGGACATGTTGGCGCGAGCAATGCCTTTGTGGTCGAAGTTTGGCAGTGTATCGAAGCCGACGGAGTGGATGAGGTGGTAAGCAACCTGCTCTCCATGCGTAGTGTGCCCCCAACCAGCGACATCCAAGCACACGTAGTCTCGGGGCTCGGACAGCGCGAAGTATCTCCAAGTCACATTGAGGAAGTGCATCGGGTCTGCCATCGTAGGCTCCACAATACGCGCTAGCACCTTGCAGTCGACAGCTCCGTCATCGATGAACTTGGATTTGGTCAACATCGCCTCGGTAGTCGAGGCTGCTGACGCGTACAGCAAGTCGTCGAGGTTGCCCTTGATCGTGCCCATGAGCAGCAGCGACGGTGGCACCTTGGCCGTCTTGGCTGAGCCGTTTCCTGTTGCTGCTTGGGACCTGAGCTGCTGTTGCTGTTGGCGCGAGCTTTCCTTGTAGACCCGCACACCCTCTCGCTTCTGGATCGGCACCCAGGAACGCGAGTCCGGATGACCGTCTGAAGTCACCGCCAGCCCGCTATACTGGTCGAGGTTCTGCTGCAAAAGGGTCCCTGCCAGCTCCTGCATCATCTTTTCATCGTGGCGCTCCAGCTCCAACGTCGGCATCGTGATGCCGTTCTTGGGGGGAGACATGCTGTCTGAGCTCGGAATTGTTCCCACGTGCTAGTGCTGGGTTCGACAATGAAACCCAACGTCAAAGTGGTTTGAAATGCGTTCTCTCGACTGTCACGCGGCGATTTAGCAAGTGAGCAGTTCCTGGCTGGTCCGAAGCCCAGATTTGAAGGCCAAATACGCCACAAAAACGTCGTCGCGGGTTGAAGCGACTGAAGCCTGTCCGGGCAGCGAAACTGGAACGAAAGCGGCACGACGGCGTCGCCTTTTAGTTGGTAATCGCCCAGCACCTTCGTCTGGATCGCCATCCCTCGTGCCGCGCGCCAACCATCTGCATCGTTGGAAGTCAAGTGGGTAGTATGACGACTAGGTCGCCGTGACTCGCCGTAATACTCAGGCAAGTCGCCACCAAAACGCTTGCGCTCTCGCTGGAACGCGAGCATGTGAGTGCCCTGCTTTCAGTTTCGTCGGGTCGACAGCCGGCTGAGGGGAACCGCCTGCGCACTCAGGAGACCCACTACTTCCTGCTTGCTCTTAGTATGGAGAGCAGCGTGAGTCAAGCGCAGCACTGGCAAAACCTACCTTTAGAGGCGAGAAGTCATGCCCGATCCTTTGGCGGAGCGCCTAAGCCATCATGCTTCACTCCAGAAGTTGCTGGACCGACAGTGAATTCCTAGTGTAGCGCTAAGGTCGAGTTTGAAGCACGGCACTGCTGTGGCGGGTGCCCAGCGTTCATATTATTAGTTTGAGGCGGGCACTAATGATCGACACGATCACGACGCGAAGACGCTGACTTCGGTATGCTCTGATACAGTATCTACACCATGAGGCCTGCAGCGTAGCCACTTCATGCCATAATCTTAGGTGCTAGACCACGCGTTACTTGTGTTGCAGTGCACCTGCTGTCAGGAAAGTCCCCCAACGTAGGTAACCTATGAGAAGGTCAGCACTCAAGTGCTGAGTGCTGGGGCTCAAAGTGAGGTTAGCTGGATATGTGGGCTAAGTGTTGCGCGAATCCCCCTTCAGTATTGCTACGAACAGTTTACGCTTAGTAAATTTGGCGAGCTAAAGATAAAGGCACGTGCGCTTCAACGCATGGACGAAGTCCTATTCGTGTCAGGTAAGAGCACGAATCTGTGCCAAGCTACAGTTGGGATGCCCTTGCTTCGAGTTATCTTTGGCCCTCTGCTCTGTTCGTAGCTAGAGGTTCAATCGTCAACTGGTTCTCCGGCGTGAAGCTCAGCGCGGGACAAGAGGCTGGATTATTACAACCCCAAGGACGAACACAGCTAGCGATGGCCATCACTCAAGATGATATGGACTCGCTGGCTCGAACGCTCTTCATCCCCGTAATGCTCGTGCTCGACTCGGCCATGTTCCAGTACCTCGTGATGGTGTACTACTCGAGGAGAGAGGAAACCCGCGTCCGACTTCTTCTGTTGGCGTCGTTCCTCGGATTCGCGACTCAAGTTTACTCGCACGAAAGCATGGAAATGGCTTTGGAGCTCAACGATATCTAGGAGACGAGCCTGCAGCTGACGTTCCTCGCCCAGATTTCTCTCATCGGCCGCGCTGTCTGCACCAAGGTCAAAGTCCGGGGAATTTACTGGTTCACGTGCATCTCAGAGGTGCTGGTTGCGTTGTGTTGGCTTGACGTGGTGTGCACAACCTTAGAAGTCGCGGATGTCATCCAAGGAGACCTGTTTCATTTGTGCGGGAACGTGCTCGAGTCCTTCTCGCTCCTCTTCGTGCTCGCCTTTCGCTTCTACTATCTATCACTGACGAACGGCTTTCGCTCGGTGCTGCTGGAGCGCAAGCTCGACATCTCACTTTACGTGATTTTTGTGCTTCATGAGTTCCCGTTCATCGTCCTTGAGCACAAAACCGGCATCTCGTGGGAATTTGCGCAGGGAATTTTCAACCGGATCATGATCGTCGCCTGCATCCTGCAAAACCTCCGGCAGAAGGCGCTCCCAAGCAGTGGCAACAGCAGCAGCGCCAAGGGCAAGACGTATGCCATTGGCTCCATCCCTACTCGAATCGCATCGTTGAAGTCCCAAGGCTCCATTATCAGAAATGCTCTTGTCTCGAAAACGGGCTCGTTCCGGTAGTACCAAGCGCCACTAGAAATCTCCAGAATTGCGGTATCTTCCAGCATGAAGATAGAAAGCTTGGGGCCATCTGCAAGCATGATTGAGCCTGCAGGTAACGTCGAGACATTCGAGTGAATAAAATACTGGCTGATATCCACCATAATCGACAAAGTTCGGGTCAGACAGAGATCAGTGAAAGTAGCTTCGACTTGACGACACGCGCGCCAAGCCGTGTGCCAAATAGCGCGCTCGAAATGCCAGCTCAAGTGCACTGTGAGGCTCTGGGAAAACATAGCCACCCTCGAATAGAAGTTGCCAATCTACGGTCCGTGCATCCAGGACGTCCTCAGGGACAACGTACTAGGCGTCGCGCGAGACGAGGTACATCTACGGTCGATGAGCGAATAGTTTTAACTGTATTGCTGCTGATAAGCAGCAGCAATCAATTATCTCGAAGTGGATGCAAGTGAAGCAAATTCTTTTTTTTAGCTACGTCGCAGTGCTATGCTCTCTTATGGAGGTGACAGCGATCTTTGTGGTTGAGAATGACCCGGGTTTTACCGAAGTCGACTTCAGAGCTGGTGTGTGGGTCGTTGGTGCTGCCAGTTGCTTCTGCACTGGAGCAGGCGCATAGCGCTTGCTTCTCACGGTGGAGTTCTTGTTGCTGCTTTTGCTGCTGCTTCTGCTTGAAATCGCCTTATGACGGATATTCTGCACGATGCACGCCACGACGAACACACGGTTGCCAATTCCCTGGGCGAACTCCCACGTGACTCCAGTGTAGTATTCAAGCATCATGAACGGGAACTCGTGAATGACCAGTAGCACGTACAGAAACATCTCGAATTTTCGCTCTTCAAGCACAGTCTTGAGCCCGTGGGTGAGTGACAAGTAGTAAAAGCGAAACACTATGACGAAGATGAGCGACGTCGACTCGAGCACGTTCCCAATCAAGCTGAGGACGTCGCCCTTTATCACGTCGGAGACTTCCAGGATTGTCCAGCACAACCAGCGCATCCGCAGTGTACGTGAAGTAGAAGATGGAGCGAAGCTTGACCTTTTTGCAGACAGCGCGACCGATGAGAGTGATCTGAGTGACGAACGTTAATTGCAAACTCGTCTCGGAGATGTCGTTGAGCTCCAGGGCCATCTCGCGGTTGTCGTGCGAGTAAACCTGCGTCACAAACCCCAAAAGAGCAGCCAACAGCAGGGAGCGCACGCGGAACTCTTTTCTTCTGGAGTAGTAGACTGCCACAAGATTCTGGAACACCCACACGTCTAACACCAGCATGACGGGGATGAACACCGACCGGGATATAGCGTCCATGCCATCTTGCGTGATTGCCATGACTCGCTATTGAGTTGCTTAGTACACTGGAAAACGATGGTTTTTTTGACACGAACTGCTAAAGCGAGGGGTGAAAGTGAAAATGAGCAGACTAAGTTGGTTCGCACCAGAACACTCTTATCGTCATTGCACACCTAGAATAGCTGTGCCGAACAAGTCCCTAGAATTTAAAAAAGATCAGTTATTGCACGATGACATTAGGAATTGGACAGTTTTCAGCAGGTAAACAACACAAACGATAAATTAAAAATGCAATTGAGATCGCGTTTTTAATTTGTACCGACAAGGACTTAAAACTCCTCACTCCAACGGACTTCTCGACTAACTCACGCAAGAAAACATTACACGGTACAGTAAGGTTGTCAGATTTTACAAGTAGACGCAGGTAAAACCGTACGGCCTACTTTCCGAAGCGAATCCACGAGGTGGTGATATTCATGCATAACAAAAACTCCGTGCGCTTGCTGCACTAGCGGTGGATTTACGCTGTTTGTTGAAATTTCCCTGCTTGCTGAACATTTGTCGTGTTGGCCTAGAACGCTCGGTTGTCGAAAGAAAATCGAGCCACCTTGATAAAAATCGGGACCAATTGTAGTTGATGCGATGCTTGGCGTCAGATTTTTTTTCACACCTTTAGTATTAGTTTTGCACACATACATCATCAGACAACTACAGTAGTACGATTTCGCGCGTTCAGGAATTGAAGCCACTTGGTGAGCTCAGGGATTCGTTCAAAGTCACTTTACTTCCGCTATCTTGGTACGTGTAAATCCGAACGTAATAACTACCATTTAGATTATTGCGCAGCAAGAAATAGAGTCTAACATTTGGGAAACTCGGTGGACGGTCTGTTACCGCATATTCGTGGGGCATACCTTCTTCAGTATGTTTTTTTCTTCATAAATATCAATATTATACATAGTTTATGTTAGGAGGTTCTGCGTAGGTATCTAATCGGTATTATACGTTAAATATGCTACTTTTGCATTATCCAGAATTTGTGGATTTCCTTTCAGCAAAGAAACGACGGAATACATGGCTAGAAACTTATCGGCTTTGATTTACTTAGTAAATACTACTACAATCGAAAATAGAAAGCAAAAGACCAGTATATTATGTGCAATTATATGAAAATGCCACTGTTAAGTGAAATTGAGCATGAAATATCAACGTTAAAGCGCGTTCTTGGCCTGTTTGCGCTTGTGCTTGGGCTTGGGTCCTGGTTTAAATCCGCGCTTGCCGATGCGTGCTGGTTCAGCTAGGAGCTCGGGGATGCGCAAGGTCGAGCCTACATTGAGCGTCACATCCGTGGCCATGGACGGAATGCGAACGTGTACGTCTCTCGAAAATGTTCAATGGACATGCGTTTGGCGTCGTAGAGATCATTGACCCGCTTACCGTCTTAGATGGCCGCGCAAATTGCGTGGATGCACGGAAAAGCTTCATCTTGCCATCCGCCACATGTACACTCCGATTCAGGCAAATTCACGAGTCGCCATGTGTGGATGTGACTTTGGCGCGTGCGTGGGCCAGATGCTGCACCGAATAAGCGCCCTTCATCAGAGGAATCTTCGCGCACATGTTGGCTGCCGTAGTCCTGTCCTTCAGTTGTTTCTGCAGGATTGGATCCAACTCTGTCCCCGCTTTGGATGCCGCCCAGTTCGCCGCCATTTGCCTCTTGTCAGAAGTGAGCTCGCTTAGCTTCATGAAGTACATGTTGAACGCGTCGAGTGGCTTGGCGCTGCGCAGCTCAGTGCCCAACCAGTTGTTGGCTTGCTCAGACAAGTTGGACGTAATCTCGTTGAAAGTCGGGAGGCCGAAGGCTTCACGGAACTTGTACTTGACCCAGTGTTTGTGATCGACGTTGTCCATGTACTCCGCCGCCTTGGGGTTTGACGCTGCCAGTTCGGTGAAGAAGAGCTTGTAGTCATTTTCACAGTCGCTACGAGCAAGTTGACAGGTTAGGCGCCTGTCTTCGTTTGTTAGCTTCGCCCCAGTGCAATGCGCGTTGTCCATCAGGTGCCGAAGGCAAAAACGATGTCCAGCCTACGGAAACACCGCGGCGACAGCTGCGAGGAGCCCTTTTTGGCGGTCGGATAAAGCTGTGAAGCGGTCGATCTTCGTAGCAAACTTGACACAATCCATGAACCAGTACCAGTGCTCGTAGTTCTCAGTCGGGACCAAGGCGAACGCGAAAGGGATCACGTGATTGTTGTAGTCTTTTGTCGTGGCGACCAGAAAAACGCTCCGCTTGTTCATCTCCCCCTAGAGATGAGCAGCGTCGAAACCCGGCCATTGGGAGGATGTGAATCCCAACATTTGGGATAAACACGGCACGCTCAAATGTCACGTCGTCCTTAGCGCGATCGAGACGCCAAACTGATCCGGGGTTTTGGTCGAAAACCAGCTCCAGGTAGGATCCCAACTTCTGGTAACTTTCAACGAGGTCACCGTGGAGCCTATCGTCAATATCCAGCCGAATTCTGGAAATTGCGCTTTTAGCCAGGTGAAATCCCCTTGATATGAGGAAATTCTTGATAGCCTTGCCCGTGAGCGTGTCGATGGATCGGTTGTGAGCTGGTAACATCTCTTTCATCACAAGGAGAGTCAACCGCTCAATTTCTTGGGTCGTGTTACGCTAAGCCCTAGCCGGGCGCGCAATCGAGCCTTCGACACACGGTGCTTGAGTGAAGCCAACGTGTTTGGCGTGGTTGTGGGCAAAGTTAGCCCGCGTAATTTTCCATTTCCTGTCCAGCCCGAAGACATTGATGAAAAACGGACACTGCAGCTTGTCCACCGGAGTCTCGCTGTCGAAAACCTGGACACCGTTCAGGTTTTTACACTGGTACTTGGCGTTCCCCGAGTTGTTTGGCTTCACACTGCTTTGCTTCACTATAAGATGAAACCCGCATTTGATGGCGAACTCTTTGCACGTGGATCGGAGGGCCTTCTGTGTCGAAAACGCTTCCGTTGCGATGTTGTCTTGGCGGTCGTACGCGAACCCGAAATCTGGACGTGCCAAATCTTCACAGTGAACATGGACGTCTTCACGTAGCAATCCTAGCTCCCGTGCGGCATGGAGGTCGGAGTCGTCGACCTGGAAACGCGCCTTGCCAAACTTGCTGGATGGATATGCTGCCGGCGCCGCCATTTCGAAAATTAGGCCGCAAGAAGAGAGATACTCGACTAGCCCGTGGAAATTTTCATGTAACTATCCGTTGGGTGGTTTCACGTGTCTACTAACCGAGAATAATTCACCTATTTGAAATATAACAGTATCTTAGTGAAAAATTATTTTGCAATTGTCTTGGGTTTCCATATAATGTTAGTATTGGTATACGTTCAGCAAAATATGTATGGCAATCTGTATGGTAGCAGTTTTTCACTTTTACATGAAAATTTGAAATTGAACGAGCCGTGAATTTGTTATTATAAAATTCAGCCGTTATATCTCCCCCACCGCCAAACCGTAAATTCACCCATCTCATAAACTGCTATATGTGGTATATGCGATGCTGCGCAAGATGGGATCGGCCAAACGGCCATGTTGGTTACAAAACTGCCTATTTGAAAATATACGCACTTAGTGATGCACTGATTCGCTGTACAGGCGAACTTACGCGGCATTCGTTAAATATTGTACTGACCCGCACAACAAGTCAAGTAATTAGTTTGTCTATTCGGACAACTCAGTACATATGTACTGAGCTGTGGAAATTCCTCCACTACACTACTGTCGTAACAGGAGTCTCTGCTGTTGCCCTCACCACCGCTTTGGTGGCAGCTCCTGCTTCTGCTGCTGGCACAAACAGCAGCGCCTCCCACGCTCCGTTCGGAACCATCACGTCCAAGCCTGGCGAGTGTGTCATCGGCAACCCAAACACCGGGTTTGGGACAACCGCATGAAGGCGGAGGTGGACCCCTACGACAACTGGATCATGGACCACATCGTGGCCAACAAGGGCACCGTCAACTACTGCGTCCGCTGAGACAGCAAGACCACCAAGCTTACCAGGGAGATCGCGGCTAAGCTCCAGCCAATGTTGGCTTGTCAACACGCCGCGTGGAACCGCTGGCTCATTGGCTACAACTGCTGGCCGTACAACCAGATCAAGGTCAACATTGTCGGCTGGGCTGCGAGAGAGGCCTCGGACCTGGAGTGGTCGGACGAGTCGCTCGGCAAGATCTACATCGGCGACCTCGACAAGGACGGATCTCCCCAGTGACCAAAGAATTGTTACCGTTCCGCGGAAGGATTTGGTGGCTCGCCGGAGCCTAGCGGCTGCGATGAGAAGCGTTCGACGTCTCGCTGTGGCCTACGCAGGATTATGGTGGCGGCTTGGGAACGTACAATTTCCAGCAGGTGGACCTCGACGACATGCTTGCGCACCTCGACGACAAGGAGCTCGAGATCGTGTCGCACGAGATGGACCACGGCTTCGGACTGCCGGACTTTTACGAGGAGCCCAAACCCGACAACTTCCCGCCCACCCTCATAGACGCCTTCACCTCGTCCACCGTCCGCGACACGGACGGCTGGATGCTGCGCCTCGTGCTCGAGAACAAGAAGTCCAAGTACGACTTCTGAGTGTCGACCCAGGACACAAAACACTAGAGTTTCCGTCGCTTGTCGCTGATAAAAAACACCTAAATTGATGTTCGTTATCACTAGTAATTCGCCTTAACGTCCCCAACAGCAAAGAATTTTTTTTAGTTTTTTGGCAACCTTATAGTGAATTGACATGTGAGGAACTTGTTGAAGTGTTTGTTGCTACTTTAAGGTCATGTTGCAACTTGGGGGTAGGCGGTGTCGGTTGAGTCAACAGTCCACATTAACCTCGAAGATGCGGGTGCCGAGCGCTCGGCGGTTCGTGACGGCGCTGTGCGTGCTGCTGCTGATGGGCAGAGGCGCCCAGAAGCTGCGCCTGTTCGTCACCTCTGCGCTGGCCAAATTCCGCGCCCTCACCGCCGCTGGGGCGCCCGCGACGCCGTCTTGGAGGCTGTTCAGCGCCTTCCTGGGCGACTTGAGGGACCACCGCGTCGGGAAAGTGCTGCTGGCGGGTGATCACTGCATCGTACAAGCTAAGGATGGAGCGGATACATACAAGTAAGTGAAGGCGCGTTGATCCACGGTGGTTTGGCGGCTGTATGAGCCGTAGCACAGGAGATATGGTGGATATTAGTTTAGACATTCCATGGTATAAATTATAACATTCTTTGGTGTATCATGTGACCTGTAGGGTGCTGGTGCCGCCGAGGACCGAGAACACGTACATCCTGGACGCTCTAGTGCGGTCGGGGGTTGAGTTTGGCTCCGTGACGCCGTCGACGACCAGCAGATTGGTGCCAATTGCTATAGCGCTGATGCCATTTCTGTACCTGGGCCTGACCTACAAAATGCTGCGGGGCATATACGGCACGGACGCTGGAGGTGTAGGCAAGGACGGCACCAAGAAGGTGCGCAAGCAGCAGCAGGTGATGCGGATCTCCTTCGACGATGTGGCGGGTATTGACGGCGCCAGGAAGGAGCTGGAGGAGGTTGTGGACTTCTTGAGACACCCGGCCAGGTACCAGGCCATTGGCGCCAAAGTGCCCAAAGGAGTGATGCTCTGCGGTCCATCGGGCACCGGCAAGACGCTGCTGGCTAGAGCTGTTGCATCTGAAGCGGGGGTGGCCTTCTTGTTCTGCTCAGCGTCGGATTTCGTCGAGATGCTGGTGGGTCGAGGCGCTGCGAGAGTGCGGGACCTCTTCACGCAGGCCTCGCAGTACCCGCAGTGTATCATCTTTATTGACGAAATCGATGCGTTGGCTAAAGCTCGCGGTGGATTCAACTCCAACGATGAACGGGAGCAGACGCTGAACCAGTTGCTGACAGAGATGGATGGCTTTGAGGGAAACGTCAATGGAGTTATCGTCATTGCCGCTACGAACCGCCCGGAGGTGCTTGATCCGGCATTGTGTCGCCCCGGTCGCTTTGACCGTCATGTGTATGTGGGTCTACCAGATGCCAAGGGAAGAGAGGCGATTCTGGAGGTTCACTGCCGCAATGTGCGCTTGGACAGCGAGGTCGACCTGTCAGTCATTGCGGAGGAGTGCGGCCAGTTGGGCCAGCGTTCGGGGGCTCAGCTAGCAAGTCTTGTGAATGAAGCGGCGTTGCTCGCCGTGCGCCATGGAGACACAAGCATCAAGCACGCGCACTTTGAACTGGCCATGAACCGCGCTTTCGAGTCGCAGACCCGCAACATTGCAGGATCGTCGTTTGAGTTCACGATGGAGGAAGTGTCGTAGAAGCACACAATATGATGGAAGTCCAATGCTTGAATTCTTGTGGATAACGGGTGGTAAGAAAAAAATATTTGTGAGTGAACATTAGCGGCAACGAATCACACATTCCTGGACTGAAGAAAACATCAATTGATTTGTGAACTACAACAGCAACTCTAGCTACGTGCTTCTTTCTCGCACGATCCAGATCCCCCGAAGACGCTTAGAAGTCGTACTTGTGCTTCTTGTTCTCGAGCACGCGGCGAATCATCCAGCCGTCCGTGTCCTTCATCGTCATCGACGACAGCGCCCACATGACGCAGGGCTTGAAGTTGGGCGGCTGGGGCATCTCGTAGAAGTTTGGCAGTCCGAAGCTGTGGCCGGTTTCGTGGATGGCGAAGTAAAACTGCTCTTCCTCCATGTGCTCCAGCACAATTTCGAGGCCGTACTGCTGGAAGTCGTATTTGCCCAGCCCACTCGTCATACCCTCCGTGGGCCACACCGAGATGTCGAACGGCTCGCCTTCACAGCCGCTGGACTCTGACCAGCCACCAGACCCGTCCGGCGTGCGGTAGCAGTTCTGCGGGCACTGCGGGACTCCGTTTTGGTCGAGGTCGCCGATGTAGATCTTGCCCAGCGAGTCGTCCGACCACTCGAAGTCGGACGCTTTGCGACCAGCCCAGCCAACGATGTTGACCTTGATCTCGTCGTACGGCCAGCAGTCGTAGCCGATGAGCCAGTGGTTCCACGCGGCGTACTGACGGTTCAGCATCGTCTCGATTTTCTTCGCGTTCTCCTTGGTGAGCGAGATGGTCTGGCTGTCCCAACGGACGCAATAGTTGAGCGTGCCCTTGTTGGCCACGATGTGGTCCATGGCCCAGTTGTCCAAGGACTCCACGTCCGACTTCATGCGGTTGTCCCAAATCCACTGGAGGTCCTTGGGGCTGATGTAGGTGTTCGGGTCGCCGACGACGCACTCACCAGGCTTGGACTTGATGGTTCCGAACGGAGCGTGGGCAGCGGTGCTGTTTTTGCCGGCAGCAGCAGTGGGAGCCGCCACCAGGGCAGTGGCGAAAGCAACAGCAGCGACGCTTGAAAGGAGACTTGGGGGCATCGTGGATAAATGGAGAATGAGGTCACGCTGGTAGACGGGATTCCGTGGCCAGGGTGTTGCCTGTGCGCTTACAGTAGGTAAGTACAGTAACATGATTGTACAGGTATTTAAGTCGCAAAGGCGATAGTTGACGCTCACGAAAACGATACTAAACATTTTTGTAACTTACTTTTTTACCAGGTGGTGATGGTACTCGTGGTGCTGGGGGCACCTTTGCTGTTCGAGCAGAGCTGTCGCGCTTCGTGAATGCAGATGGGTAGATCAGCAGAATGGCATTGCCACGTGATGATAATAGCCATGTACATGAAGTGCTTACTTTGTACTGTAGTTATTCTGGAATGCAAGCTACTGTACTGTACTATACTACTTTGTATCAATACAGCGTAGCACGTCTACTTACAGTACTTCGACAACTTGATAGCTTTCAGCTCATGATGTCAGACACTTTGACGCCACATCGCTGACTCACTGCTTCGCCTTTGAAGGTCCCTACCACTATACATGTAATACAACTTGTAGTGCAATACAAGTCACGTTATACATGTGCAAGGGTTATCGTTTCGAAGACACATTAATTGATC